>NC_035447.2:40940590-41250576 GCF_002127325.2 Helianthus annuus | reverse complement strand
TCTTCTCCTCTAACCCATTTCAAACGCCAAAGAGACTAAGGGGCTGTTTGGTAACTTAGAAAGTGTCATTCGGTTTTAAATGTGTGAAGGGAATGCAATGATCCGATCAATCAATAATTCAAATAAGTGATACATGATGGTCATGGCCCCACTAATCTAAATAGGCCCTTCACTTTCCAAGAGACTTTGTTGTCATTTTCGTCCAGTTTTGTTTGAAATGCAAATTAACAACCCTTAAATCCTCCACATTTTAGAACGACTTAAAATCTCATCTCATAAACACCTTAATACCGTTATGTGACTTATGTCAAATGCCCTGGGGTTACATGTTCAACAAAATTTAACAGAAAGTTACAGCATTAAGACAACCTTTAATTTAGAATAAAAAAACATTATGTGAAAATAATGGCATTTAAAACTAGTTTTACCGCATACAAATAATAAAAAAAAATATAAAGTTTGGGTTTTGTACGTTTTGCTAAGATTTATGTTTCGTTAACTTTTCTAGTTATGTCTCCAAATCAAGAAAAAATATGACGAAAATTTAGTTTAAAAAGAGAACCCATCATGTACGTGAACCTCACATTGAGACAATGTCCTCAGTTTGACAGTACATTTTTTTTTTATTTTTCTTAATTTGATCGTAACAAATGAAAATTTAGTGCTAAACCTGAAGATTAAGCAGTACTTGAGGAACGAAATTTGTAATCCACCAAACAAGAAAAGGACAACACTACCACCATTCGAGTTTGGTTTTGGGTTTTCGCAAAGAAGTGAGATTTACGTAAAAGTTATAACATGATTATTTTTTTCATTTTTGAAGCTTAAGATGATATTATGAGATGATTCTAATGTGTTACAAGTATTAAGTTTAGGATCTTGATGTTGAACAAGCCAGATTATGAACTTAGCCGCCATTGACACGTTTTAGGGTTTTAGTATATATGTGTATTTCACAGCCCTTTTCACTTATGATTGGTGACACGATATGTGGAAATTTACGCATGGATAGATAGCACAAATAGTACAAATAGTAGACTTATTGTGCTAAAAGTATTATAAGCAAAATGTTATCATACACGATATGTTAGTTAGCGAAATGTAGACTATGGGCAAAAACCATGTCTATACAAAAAGTAAGTTTTCAAGTGGGGTAATTTCATGTGAAAAGCCTACCATTTCGCATGGTTATTGGTGTTAATAGTTGATATAGCATGTATGTAAATACTTGACTAGATTAACCAAGTGTCAAGGGTAGGGCTGTTCATGAGCCGAGCTGAGCCGAGCCAGGCCAAGCTCGGGCTCGGCTCGATTATAAACCGAGCTGGCTCGGCTCGGCTCGGATTTGAAACCGAGCTGAAAATCTAAGATCGGGCTCGGCTTGGTTTTAAACCGAGCTAGCTCGGCTCGGCTTGGTTTAGCTCGATTTTATAAAAAAAAAACTAATATATACCTCTTAAAATTTAATAGCCTAAAATATTATTCAACAACGCAAAATAAGTTTTAATTTCAATAAAAAACAATATTAGTTCATTAGTATGGTAATTAATCTTCAAATATGCCATATATATCAAATTACAAACCTATATACATGTAAATAATAATCAGTTTTTTTGTAATATATTATAATGTATATAAAATTAAAACTTATTATAAGTAAAATAATTCGAGCTAAACCGAGCTACAAAGCGAGCCGAACCGAGCCAGCTCGGCTCGTTACGAGCCGAGCCGAGCTAGGCTCACTTTCTAACCGAGCCGAGCCGGCTCGGCTCACTTTTAAACCGAGCCAAATTGAGCGAGCTTTTTCCGAGCTAAATCCGAGCGAGCTTCGAGCGAGCTCCGAGCCGCGAGCTTTTTGAACAGCCCTAGTCAAGGGCCTCATTTGTTAGAAAACTGGTACTGATAGAAGCTGCACAATAATCTGAAAACAGAAATAAAGAAACAGTAAAACGAGAAAAATGAACCGGGCTTGTGTTTGACACAATTCCCTTAAACAGATTCGCCGTCTGTTCACAGTGTACGCTGATTCGAAGCAGCAACAGCACACTGCCGGACTTGAGCACTTGCCTGAAAAGAAGCCGGAGAATGTCGTTGCAGAGATTGAGAGAAGAGAAGAGCTGTCTATGTGTTGGTGTATCTAAACTGATCGAATTGATCTGGTTTTATAGTCACAAAAGAATAACCGAATTCTAGCCATGATTGCAGAGAATTAAAACTGAATAATTGTCATTACTACATCAGTTTCAAAACTGATAACCTTTTAATGACAATCAATCTTGAATATTAATCATTTCAGTTTCAGTTTTAAAACTCATTAAAAACAAAAACGGTTATGAGTCTTGAGTGCAAAAAACTGCCTCACGCGGACCCGGGTTTTTGGAGCTGCATTCGTGTCCGCAAGACGTGCGGGCATACACGAGTTCAACTAATTCCGGTTCCATTTTTTGCACCCCCCTGCGCGCGCGCGGGTAGGACTTGTGGTAAAACATGTCATAAGACTTCAAGGGCTTCATTAAGGTTTCACCTTATAAATAGTCTATCTTTTTGTTCCTACACCAATGTGGGACAAGGTGAATTACCAACTTGAGACTTTCATTCACACTAGACTTCCAACATCATTGTTCATAGGAATCAATAAAGAAACTACATTCCATGTGACCGAGTTCTCAATATCCTCTTCTTTTTACTAATTTGGTCCGATGTGCATGCAACTATTTACGATTGAGGTTAATGAAACTGACGTAAAAGAATTGACGGTAAACTATTTTTGGCTAGCCCTTGTCGCTAGGATTATTGATGTCTAGTATTTATTACCAGAAAAGTATTTGATATCATGTGAGCGGCGCAACAGAAAATAGAGTATTCTGGCAGTATAAGCATGTTTGGGTTTGTGACAAGTAGTAAATTTGTGAAGATTGCTTCACAAATTGATGTTCACTGTTACGTTTTATGTTGGTGTGCCTTACTGATATTATTGTGTGACATAGTACTAGCTATTAAATTTTTATCTAAAAGTTATCAACTTTATGTGTTACAAGAACTCTTTCAGTGAAGTCGAACGCTTTTTAGCATTCATGTATATATTAGGGGGAGGGGGTGGTCATCCCTCATCACTCACTCATCACTCACAACATCCAATCAAGTCCCGCCATGTCATCAACCATTATTTCATCACTCACAACCTTTTTTAGTGGAAATGGTCATCACTCACCACCACATGTAACAATTTCCCCCACAACCAACAATTCCCTCACCACCCAATACCCATCACTCGTGAAAACTTCCACGCGTTATTAAATTCACGCGTTAAACCATAGGGGTGGCGGTGGTATGTTCCTATTCTTCACGCGTTGAATTAATATATCACGGACAAAAATTTGTCCACCACGCCTCCCCTTATGTAACACCCCGTGTTTTCAAATGTCAAAGCCAAAGTCAAAGTCCAAGTTAACTTTGACTTTCTTTGACTGTATATAGTCGACTTTATGTTTTATTTGTATAATGTGGAGTAAGTGTTGTAATCAAGAAAGAATCGAAATAATCGAATGTTTGATCGACGCGAACCGATTTACGGCTGTGAATAGTAGGAAGTAACAATGCGATAAAGTTAACTAATCAGTAATCAAACCGATCTAACTATCATCGAACTCGAATCTCGAATTACACGAACTTTGGTTGTTGCTATACGTGTGTGTGTGCATTATGTGTTACTTGTGCGTGTTTACTTTGTGTTTTGTGTGGTGACCAATCGAATCTCGAATCAAAACTCGAAACTCGAACCGAATATCGAATTACGACAAGTGGTAACGTAAGGATAGGGTGAAATATAGATGATTGTATGTTAGATATAGTAGTTGGGACTGAAAGTAATTTGAATAGGAAACTCTATCGTACTCGTAACGTCTTCAATCGAAATCGAAATATCGAAAATCGTCACACCGAACCCTCAAACCAGGCTATTGATCGATCAGGCTATCAGCCGTTCAAACAGCCCAGCCGATCGAACAGGCTGTTCGATCGAGCAGGCTGTCCGATCGGGGAAGCCTGGCCGATCGGCCAGCCCTTTCCTCTTTTGGAGCCTATAAATAGGGCTGTCATTGTCACTCTTTACCACTTTTGGAAAGCTCTGACCGACCAGCTCGTGCTCCCCTTCTTTTCTCAGATTTCTTCCGATTCCGGTAAGTTTCCATCCTAAATCTTGTACTTTCTTAATCAAAACATGCTCCCACACCTTCCTATCTTTCAAATTTTGATTTCTAACCGTGAAATCACCAAGATTTAAGCATTCTTGGATGATGTCATCATGGTGGTCTTCAAGAACATCATGTTTTGACTCCAATCCACCATGAATAGTACGGATCTAACCGATTTCCACATAAACAAGCTAAAATCTACCAAGGATCTAAACATTTACATGTTGTGAAGGATTGAAAGAAGGAATTCCAACTTTCTTTCAACTCTTTTACACTCAATGCCTTCAAACCGGTAGAAACGGAGCTTGGGCCAACTCACCAAACACTCTAATGGTTGTGTGGTTCAAGATCCGGATTCTATTCACAAGGTTCACTGACTCCGGGTTTAACATCAAACCACCATTCCAAACCGTTCACTGACCGGATTTGGGTGATTCCTGTCCGAGCAGGAGAAACAAGTAAGAACGAAGGTTCCCTGGTTAAGCTCGTTGTCAAACTACCTTAATATGACGACAAATCATCAGGACAGTCAAATGTCAGACGGACAGGCCGACCAGGTCAGGATGCTGGCCGCACGGTTAGGCTGCTCGAACGAACATCCCAACCGATCGGACATGCCAGCCGATCGACTGGGCCAACCGATCGACTAGCATATGGCCCCACACTTAACAATTTCATGAAGTATGGTATTGAATGAGGTACTGTTCAATCGAACAACTGTTCGTCAACATTACTCCTCGGATCATGAGATACTATGCTTCAACACTTAGTCGATTTTTAATTCATTTGTTGTATAGGAATGTCACCCGATCGAGCATGCTATTCGATCGAGTAGGCTGTGCGATCGAGTGACATCCTGATGAGGACCACTACTGAAGTTCCTAACTGATCGGTTATGCCGACCGATCGAACGGATCGTTCGATCGATCGACCTGAAAGGTAAGGACACTTCGGTGTTCTCAAATGCTACAACGAAAACTTCAAAAGTTCAAACCATCATACACAAGCACATCCTTCACAAAGGAAGAAACAATCCACTCGAACAGTCTAACCGATCGAGCCTACCGGCCGATCGAACAGGCTGTCCGAACGGATTGTCCAGCCGAACGAACGACCCACTCGATCGAACCAACTGTTCGATCGACCCACTCGATCGAACCAACTGTTCGATCGACCAGGCCTGCCCAACCCACTTACACTTGTTTCCATTCTACGTGTTGCTCATCGTTATGCTATCGAACTGTTCAGGCTAACCCTACTCTCAAGCGCTCCCTTCAATCCATCAATCAATCGCTGTGAGTATACTCGATCCCTTTTTGCTTTAGCACTTTTGGGTGTTACATACGTTACTTATCAAAATCACTATCGAACACACTACTCAATTATTTGAACGCTAACCGATTTGCATGTGTTACGTGACTAAATGAATGCTTGTTGATTGTGTTTACACGTGGAAACACGTGGAATGCTGTCTACCTGCCTTAACGACGTAGTACTATAGTTTGGACTCAGCACCTGTTCACACGGGGGTTGTTAAGGACAATTACTTGCATGGATTACGGTGGTAATCATGTATTGCGAACCGCCTCGGACGGTCAACCCGCAGTCATTGGTATCGATAGATCCATGTCGATAATTAACATGCTTCATTTTCCTCTGTGTACGTGCTGGTTATGCGTAAACTATTTCGAACCCTATATGCTATTATCAAACTTGTATGCTCACCTTTACATTATGTGTATTGATTTTATTTTAACGTATGTGACAGGTGTTTAAGATGTTTGCTTGCTAGGAAAGCGAGGCTAGAATAAAGCTCTAGAGGCCCCCAACAAATAGTTGTCTGTCAGGAAAAAGCAACTAGAGCATAGTTGTCTGTAGATCTTGTCAGGCTGGGTCTTTAGGAGCATCTGAATAATATTTATTTGTTTTATTTAAAATCTGAGTTGTCAGAACAGAATATTTGACTAGTTGTTATCTGTAATAATTTGTTTGTTATTTGGGACACGGTATGGGACGTGTTAATTTAAACTGAATAGTGATGATAATTGTTATGGAAACTTCTGGACAATTTGTTTCGCTCAGTGCCATGCCCCGATGATTCCGCCATCGGTTGGGGTGTGACAGATTGGTATCAGAGCCATAACTATAGGGAATTAGGCAGGACACGACCTAGTCCGGGTCGCTGTCTTAGAGACCTAGACTATAGTTAGGAACCAACAGACCAAGCTTATGTGCTATATTCTAGTGTTTCTCGCTATCACTACACTCGAATTTTCAAATAGAGCCAAGCGATTTGGTCGAGATTAGGTGTGAAAGCCGCAAACTCTCGACTAAATTGTTTGACCAATGAGTCCTTCATTATTTTCGATAACAAACGAGGAGAATTATACCAAATCAGGAGTGAAATCCATATTTTGGTGAATAAACTCCTCAAATTTTACTAAAACAAGGAAGAAATTGCTAAGCCAGGGGTGAAACCCGAATCTTGACAACTTATTCCAACTTTTACTCATCTCACCAAAGCCTCGACGGACTCCAACGACCTGAACTCACGAGTATGACTTAGGGAAAAACGTGTTGAATGCCCAAGAATCAAGGCAGAAACGCAATCCCAAAAGTTGGAAAGTGACGACAAGTCTATCGTGAATAGTCGAATCGCTTTGGGTAGTCAATGTCTAGTAGCCGCAGACAATCTATTTCTCGATTTTATGTGTTTCTATTCCGAACCCGCAACCGCAGACTCTGATGATTCGTTGATTTTATGTGTTTATGTGTGATTACCTGTTTATGTGTTTTATTTTGATGATTCGTTCGATTTTTGCTATCACCTCGATCGACACACACGACTCGTGTTGCTATCCCATCTCAAAACGCTAACAAGTCGCTGAAATTCTAGACGATACCATAAAGCGTTATACGCTATACTATGCTGCGGTAAACGATTATCCGATACTACTCGATATGCTATATACGAACGACACGCGAGCTTTGAATAATAGGTTTCTGTATTCTGACTGCATCTATGATTAAGTGCCTATGTGCTTATGTGTCTCTGTGCTCTACGCGCTCTATGTGCTTATATGCTTCTGTGATTACGTGAATTTGTGGTTATGTGCCTACATGTTTATGAGATGCGTAATTCGACGTGATTCTGAGCTTTAGTAAGTAGTAAATGTGTGAGGTGAGATTCGATTTGTTGTGTCTGAGACATACGACGATGTCTGTTGCAGACCATGTCGTCATCTGGACACCGAACCCCACTCACTCGCCAAGAGAAGTGTTGGGATTGAACCCTACCAAAGGAATAGATAATAAAAGCCAAAACTGGATCACAGTAGTAGATTCAGAATAAGCAGATGTTTGGTTGCAAGTCTCTCCCCTTAAAGGTGATTTCAACATCTGCTGACCTCCTATCTGCGGATCATGCAAACTGCTGATCTACAACTGCTGATGAAGACAAAGTCTGATAGAAGAATTAAAGCTCTGCTGTGTCACGGCCCCCGACCCGGTTTTACCCGTTTCAGGAGCCGCGGGGCAGGTATCTCGTGGTATTTAATTTAGGAGACAGCGGAAGTCTTTTTAAAACAGGATCTTTTTAATAATTTAAACTGCTCATTTTATAACATAATTTACAATAATATGATTTCTTCGAGAAATCTTTATTTTCGAAACATGTTCATTTATTTATTTACATTGAGCCACTTTTCTAAGCTGGGAGTGCTCCACGGCACTTTTCTTTGCTAATACCAGATCACCTGAAACATGTTTGAAAAAGGTTTTGTCAGCGGGGAAATACTGAGTGAATCATTCATTTTACAGAAAACGACACGTTAGTTATAATTCACAGTATTAAGAGCGATTAAAATGTTTCTGGTATCAATCCAACTACCCACAGTATTTGTCACTCGACCATCCATTGGCTAGCCCATTTGTCCAATGGTGTCTGTGACTGTGGTCAGATCACCCCTTGGCCGCCCGTTTGTCCAAGTGTGGCGGGAAATAAGTAATGTATACAAAACCCCACATACCGGCTGTAATTTGGTGATTGCATAGACTTAATCCCTGTAATTATAACTTTGAAAATAACTTCGAGTTTTGTAAAACAGTTGATAAAAAGAGAATGACTCACAAACTGTGAGAAAAGAGTTTATAAAAGGGGAATAACTCACATTGCAGATTTACGAGCAGAGTATAAGCTTTACTGATTAGTCTTTTAACCTAATTTAGATAACAATGCACACACAAACGGGATTAGTAACTAATTCAGCAGTTACGTCAATTCACGAGATTAAACCCTCACAACTATTATCAAGTGCAGTATTTATCAATTCAATGGATTCACAACGAATGACAGAGCATAGTCCGAATTCGAACAGCACTCAAACATTCAAGTCGAAATCACAATGAATAACAAAGTACAAGCTCAATTTGAGCGGCACTCGGACAACTGTTGGATAGTTATAATCGATCGGACGTTGAATCGTAATAGCGATCGAGTTATTACCCTGATTGCGGCAGCGTCTCGTGATCGTGTGTGTGTTGTGGACTGTAATCGATCTAACTCGACGTACAGACAGTGATTCTACGTCGCTTTTGTTTCACAGTTTAAGTGCCAAGGTCGGCTATTTATAGCCAGAAATTCAACTTGCTTACGGACCGTATACCCTAACCCTTACGGTCCGTAAGGGAACCTGGGCAGCTTACGGTCTGTAAGGATCAACCTTTACGGTCCGTAAAGGATACCTATAAATCCTAAACTTGCCATGCACGGGAGTAGCTTGCATGACTCAAGTTTTTCACCCAATCAGAAGTTAGCAACGTCTAGACTAAGATAATTATCAACTAGGGTTTGCCCCCCTGAGTTTTAGGGGCCCTGATCCTGATCCCGATCATTCTGAAAATTTTATGGCGAGTACAGGATCACTTGGGTGTCTCAATTATGGTTTTCTTATTAACTAATTATAGTCCTAATTATTGATTTTAGCGGCATTTGTTACATCCTCCCCACCTTAAGAAAAAATCTCGTCCTCGAGATTCACTGAACAGATGAGGATACTTTCGCTTCATTTCTGATTCCAGTTCCCATGTGTATTCTGGTCCTCTCTTGGATTCCCATTTGACTTTCACTAATACTAGTCGTTTATGTTTGAGAAATTTGACTTTCCTATCTTCGATCTGTAGTGGTTTCTCTACGAATTTCAGCTTTTCATTTACCTCTATATCTTGAAGAGCACTACCAGGGATTCGTCTGATAGACATTTCTTAAGATTGGATACATGAAACACATCATGTACTCCAGCTAATTCTTCTGGTAGTTATAAACGATAAGCTACTTGTCCGATTCTTTGAATTACTGGGAATGGTCCAACATATCTGGGACTCTGTTTTCCTTTCTTACCAAATCGTACTACTCCCTTCCAAGGAGATACTTTCAATAGTACTTTGCCTCCGACTTGGAATTCTAACGGTTTGCGGCGATTGTCTGCATAACTTTTCTGGCGATCTCTAGCAGTCTTCAGTCTTTCCTTGATTTGTGATATTTTGTCAGTAGTTTCTTGCACAATCTCTGGTCCTGATAACTGACTTTCTCCTATCTCTGCCCGACAAACGGGAATTCTGCACTTGCGTCCATACAGTGCCTCGAATGGAGCAGCTTCGATGCTCGAGTGATAACTATTGTTATAGGAGAATTCAATTAATGGTAAATGGCTATCCCAATTACCACCAAAGTCAATTACACATGCTCGGAGCATGTCTTCCAGGGTTTGTATCGTTCTTTCACTTTGTCCATCCGTTTGAGGATGATATGCAGTACTTAAATTGAGTCGAGTTCCCATTGCCTCCTGGAAACTTGTCCAGAAACGGGAAGTGAAACGACTATCTCTATCCGATACAATGGAGAGTGGGACTCCATGTAAGGATACTACTTCATCTACATACAACTTGGCTAACCTTTCCATGCTAATGGTTTCCTTCATTGGTAGAAAATGAGCTGATTTGGTTAATCGGTCCACAATTACCCAAATAGCATCATTGCCTTTTCTGGTTTTGGGTAACTTAGTAACAAAATCCATTGTTATGAGTTCCCATTTCCATACAGGCATTTCAAGCTGTTGTAGTAGTCCTGAAGGTTTCTGGTGTTCGACTTTAACTTGTGAACAGGTTAAACACTTAGATACGTATTCGGCTATATCCTTTTTCATTCCTATCCACCAAAAATTATTTCTTAAATCTTGGTACATCTTATTATTTCCTGGATGTACAGTATACCTAGATTTATGAGATTCTTCTAAAATCTTATTTCTTAATTCTCCTTGCTTAGGTACCCAAATTCTTTTCTTGTGGAATCTCCATATCCCATCATTTCCTTGTTCTAATTCCTTTAGGTAACCTTTCATTCTTTCGGCATCGTCCTTGATGGCCGTTTCCTGAACTTCCTTTATTTGTTCTATTAAATCTAATTGTAGATTTAATCTAAGAGCACGGACTCTTCTTTGCTTTTCGTGATATTTACGACTTAAGGCGTCTGCGACTACGTTTGCCTTTCCTTCGTGATATTGGATATCACAGTCGTAATCACTTAGGATTTCCATCCACCTTCTTTGCCTCATGTTTAGCTCTTTTTGCCCAAATATATACCTTAAACTTTTATGATCCGTATAGATAGTAAACTTACTTCCATACAGATAATGTCTCCAAATCTTAAGGGCAAACATTATAGCTCCTAATTATAGATCATGAGTCGTATAATTCTCTTCGTGCTTTTTCAACTGTCTAGAGGCATACGCAATTACCTTCTTGCGTTGCATTAACACACATCCATATCCTAATTTTGAAGCATCACAGTATACTTCAAAATCCTCAGTTCCTTCAGGTAAAGCTAAGATTGGAGTGTTTGTTAATTTATGCTTTAGAATCCTAAAAGCTTCTTCTTGTCTAGATCCCCATTCAAACTTAACGGCTCTACAGGTTAGCTTAGTTAAAGGTACAGCTATCCTAGAGAAATCTTTAATAAATCGTCTATAGTATCCAGCTAAGCCTAGAAAACTTCTAACTTCCATAGCCGTTCGTGGAGTTTTCCAATTTGCGATTGCTTCTATTTTAGCAGGATCTACGTGAATTCCTTCATGATTCACCATATGACCTAAAAATTGCACTTCCTGTAGCCAGAATTCACACTTTGAGAATTTGGCATAAAGCTTTTCTTTTCTTAACAAGGTTAAGAGTGCATGCAGGTGTTTACAATGTTCTTCCTGACTTTTGGAATAAATTAGTATATCGTCAATGAACACGATTACGAATTTATCCAAGTATGGTTTACAGATTCTATTCATCATGTCCATAAATGCAGCTGGGGCATTTGTTAATCCGAAGGGCATGACTGTAAACTCATAATGACCATACCTAGTTCTGAAAACAGTTTTAGGTATGTCCTCCTCTTGCACTTTCAACTGGTGATATCCGGATCTTAAGTCTATCTTAGAGAAATACTTAGCTCCTTGCAATTGATCAAAAAGATCATCAATCCTGGGTAATGGGTATCGGTTCTTAATTGTAACCTTATTCAGTTCCCTATAATCGATACACATTCACATTGATCCATCTTTCTTTTTCACAAACAACACTGGTGCACCCCAAGGGGATGAACTAGGTTGTATGAACCCTTTGCTTAGTAATTCATCTAATTGCTTTTTCAATTCTAGCATTTCGGTAGGTGCTAATCGATAAGGTGTCTTGGCTATTGGTGCAGTACCTGGAATTAAATGAATTCTAAACTCCACTTCCCTATCAGGTGGTAAACCAGGTAATTCTTCAGGAAATACATCTGGGTATTCTGAGACTATAGGAATGTCTTGGAGTTCCTTACTTTTAGTGTTAATGATTACAAAAATCATATACACCATTTCTTGTTTCCTTGAATAACCAGCCAATTTCATTACTGAAATGAATTTCAATGGCTTTCGTGGTCTATCTCCTGAAATTAGAATTACTTCTCCTGTGGGAGTACGGATTTCTACGGAATTCTTATCACACAGGATTCGGGCATGGTTGGCTATTAACCAATCCATTCCTAACACTATATCGAATCCGGCTAAGTTCATAGGTAACAAGTTTGCAGAAAACTTATGACCTAACAGCTCTATCTTTCCTTCTTGCAATACCTTATCTATGTTGACAGAATTTCCTTCTGCCGTTTCGACCGTAAATATCTGCCTAAGGGTTGTTAGAGGTAAGTTAAGAGCTTGGCAGAATGCAGTATTAATGAAACTTTGGTTTGAACCAGAATCAAATAATACTTTTGCATAGACGTTATGTACTAAGAACATACCCGCGATCACATCTGGAATGAGTTCGGCTTCTTGAGTGGTCAGCTGGAATGCTCGTGCATTTTTCTTAGTAGTTCCCTTGGTCGCTTTAGCTTTATTGTCTACTGGTTGGGCTAATTTAGGACATTCAGATTGGAAATGTCCTGTTTCTCGGCAGTTATAACAGATTCTTGTTTTCATTCTGTAGTCTTCTTCCCGATGTCCTCTTGTCTTGCAGAAGTTGCAAATTATGTTGCACTGTCCATAGTGTCTCTTCTTGCAATTTCTGCAGAAAGGAGGTAACGAGTACTGCCCGGTTCCTCTTTTCTTGAATTTATTGCTATTATTACCCATGCGAAATCCTTGGGTAATCTTCTGAGCCAATTCCTTCTTTCGATCTTCTTCTCTGGTGCGGACTAGTTCATCGGTTAAAGTATTAGCTAATTCTACCGCATTAGCTAATTCTACCGCATCGTCAATCGTGCGTGGTCTCGCAGCTTTAACGATGTTACGGATTTCTCCAATCAATCCCCAAATATAATGGGAAATAAGTACCGGTTCTGGCGAAGCCAGGGAAGGTACCATTCTCGCATATTCGAAGAATGTCGAAGTATATCCTCGGCAGTCTACACCTAACATACGATGACTCAGGAACTTGTTTGCCATTTGTTCCTTCTCGTATTCGGGACAGAATTTTCTTTCAACCAGACTCTTAAATTCTTCCCAATTCATTGCATAGGCCACCCTTCTTCCTTTCGCTTGTAGCACCGTGTTCCACCATTCTAACGCCCCTTCTTTGAACAAGTTTGATGCATACATCACTTGATCTTCTTCAGCACATTTACTTATTGCAATTACTGCCTCAGTTTTCTCTAACCAACGCAGTGTTGCAGTTGCCCCTTCATTACCTGCAAATTCTGTGGGTTTACAGGCAAGAAATTCTTTGTAAGTGCAACCAGGCGTTGCAACTTTCATTTTCTTAGGGAGTGGGGCCTGTTGCGGATCATTATTGTCATGATTGCCGCCTCCATTTATGCTGTTACTGCCGTTATCTTCCGGAATACGTTTACTAGGAATTAATTGTGGTTCGGCAGGTTTCTGAACAGTAGTTACGATTTCTGGAATAGCATTGGCTATCCCTTGCGCAATAAAGTGTTCAATATCTTGTCTAGTTATATATTGATCTTCCTGGTTTTGCTCAGACTGATTTACTTCATTTACTGGTTCACTATTAGCGTTTTCCATCTGCTAATTAGTAGGAATTATTAGTGTCTAACTATTACTAGATACAACACAGATAAACACATAGATCAGTATAACATGCAAACATAGCCAAAATTGTCGATGTCTCGACTGTTGTTTTGTTTTATATATTATATCTGCTTCAATACACACCTTTTTATCTTACATTGTTTTATTGCCCATTTTACAGAGTTAGTTTTGCTATTTTAGTTATAATACAAACACACTTTTTCCAACCCATCCTATCTTTTGGTTTACTGGCAGTCTCAGTAACGACGTTCCCTTTCGTCATACTTCCAGGAAATCTGCTCCCCTATTTCCCTGATCCTATTCCCAGTGCCTATCAGTTCTTCAGCAAACTGACGCAGTTCAGCTAAATTTTCATAGCTCATTGGCGGATTAGGGACAGATTCCGGGTCAAACTGTGGGAGAAAACTATAGGGACTATTAACTATATTATGGAATTGCCAGTCGTTGGTCCACCATTCCTCCATTTGGCCTAATGGTCGGGTGTGAACTAATGGGTCCGGAATAGCTGGTCCTATAGGTATTGGGAGTTGGGCTGTAACAGGATAAGAAAAGAGATTATTGTTGATAGGCTCTAATACATCACAATTATCCAATAGGCGATCGATTTCGTCCTGGAATGTGATTTCCTCCGATTGTTTAGAGCTTTCTCCAATTTCTATCCCTTTCTGTTTTAGGTCTATCCTTATTTCTATTTCTGCTGATTTGGAATTCTCTCCGGTTTCTATTTCCTTCCCCTTGTTTGTCTTTATAGGGTTTTCTATTTTTGGGAGTCTCCTAGGTTTCCTTCTGCGCACCTTTCGCCACCCTACATATCTTCTCTTCTTTTTAGGTTTTGCCTTTTCCAGCGGTGGAGCTTGGAATTCCGGCGGTTCCTCTATATCAGCAATGTAACCAGTGAAGTTGTGGGAGACTTCAATTGGCACCGGATAGAGGTTGAGATTCTGGAATGCTTCCGACATCTCATTCATGCTGGATAGCATATATGCAAAACACACAAAATGTTAAGTTAAAACTTTGGAACAAAGCTTAACAAATAAACATTTTTATTGCACACTGATTTGTACAGCATAACAGGAAATAGTACATACTCAGATTTATTTATTTACTGGGAAGTGCTTATTTCTAGTTTTAAATTTAAAGATTGGCATTTTCTGCTACGGTAGCGAGTAGATACAGATTTGCCCATTTTTCATCTAGGTTATTTTCCCCTGGTGGTTTAATTTCCTGAATCACTGGGTTAAACCTCACTCTCTTGGCTTGGGGTTTCTTTTTCTCTTGACCTTTTCTAAGGATTAAATTCCTTTTCTCCGGGGTAAGAGGATTTTCCTAGTTGGCTTTACGGACAAAGATTCCTTCCCCTAACTCGGTAGGAGATTTGGGGGAAGTGGTTCCCTGTTCTTTAGGTGTACTATCTAATTTGTGATAGATAGCAGAAATCTTTTGTTTACCCATACTGTAATTTTAACAATTAGTCAGTTAATACACATATATTCACAGAATGGCAATTAGAATTTTCCTAAATACTTAAAATAGTGAGCTTAATCAGTAAGCTTAAAACAGTGGCTCTGATACCACCTTTTACCTGTCACGGCCCCCGACCCGGTTTTACCCGTTTCAGGAGCCGCGGGGCAGGTATCCCGTGGTATTTAATTTAGGCGACAGCGGAAGTCTTTTTAAAACAGGATCTTTTTAATAATTTAAACTGCTCATTTTATAACATAATTTACAATAATATGATTTCTTCGAGAAATCTTTATTTTCGAAACATGTTCATTTATTTATTTACATTGAGCCACTTTTCTAAGCTGGGAGTGCTCCACGGCACTTTTCTTTGCTCATACCAGATCACCTGAAACATGTTTGAAAAAGGTTTTGTCAGCGGGGAAATACTGAGTGAATCATTCATTTTACAGAAAACGACACGTTAGTTATAATTCACAGTATTAAGAGCGATTACAATGTTTCTGGTATCAATCCAACTACCCACAGTATTTGTCACTCGACCATCCATTGGCTAGCCCATTTGTCCAATGGTGTCTGTGACTGTGGTCAGATCACCCCTTGGCCGCCCGTTTGTCCAAGTGTGACAGGAAATAAGTAATGTATACAAAACCCCACATACCGGCTGTAATTTGGTGATTACATAGACTTAATCCCTGTAATTATAACTTTGAAAATAACTTGGAGTTTTGTAAAACAGTTGATAAAAAGAGAATGACTCACAAACTGTGAGAAAAGAGTTTATAAAAGGGGAATGACTCACATTGCAGATTTACGAGCAGAGTATAAGCTTTACTGATTAGTCTTTTAACCTAATTTAAATAACAATGCACACACAAACGGGATTAGTAACTAATTCAGCAGTTACGTCAATTCACGAGATTAAACCCTCACAACTATTATCAAGTGCAGTATTTATCAATTCAATGGATTCACAACGAATGACAGAGCATAGTCCGAATTCGAACAACACTCAAACATTCAAGTCGAAATCACAATGAATAACAAAGTACAAGCTCAATTTGAGCGGCACTCGGACAACTGTTGGATAGTTATAATCGATCGGACGTTGAATCGTAATAGCGATCGAGTTATTACCCTGATTGCGGCAGCGTCTCGTGATCGTGTGTGTGTTGTGGACTGTAATCGATCTAACTCGACGTACAGACAGTGATTCTACGTCGCTTTTGTTTCACAGTTTAAGTGCCAAGGTCGGCTATTTATAGCCAGAAATTCGACTTGCTTACGGACCGTATACCCTAACCCTTACGGTCCGTAAGGGAACCTGGGTAGCTTACGGTCTGTAAGGATCAACCTTTACGGTCCGTAAAGGATACATATAAATCCTAGACTTGCCATGCACGGGAGTAGCTTGCATGACTCAAGTTTTTCACCCAATCAGAAGTTAGCAACGTGTAGACTAAGATAATTATCAACTAGGGTTTGCCCCCCTGAGTTTTAGGGGCCCTGATCCTGATCCCGATCATTCTGAAAATTTTAGGGCGAGTACAGGATCACTTGGATGTCTCAATTATGGTTTTCTTATTAACTAATTATAGTTCTAATTATTGATTTTAGCGGCATTTGTTACATGCTGCTCAATCTACTGCCAAGCTTCAAGCACTGCTGATCATGACAAGTACTGTTGGGTTCACAGCAGTGGAAGGATGTAGCAGCAGTTTATATTTGTTTTATGCATTGAAATGTATATCAGTAGTTAGTATGGCAGTGTTTGTATAGATCAGAGGTTAGAGTTTGTTAGGAGGTTAGATGTCACTTTCATGGTGACGTCAGCTTTGATGCTCAGTGGTTTGCAAGTGCCTATAAATAGAACAGTACTCTGTACTGTTCTATTTAGCTCTTTCACCATCTTCTTTCTGCACGAACAAATACTGAGCTCGGGCTGAGGGGGAGTTTGCATATCATACACACATTGTAAACAAAGTTTAAAGATAAATTTAATCATTTGATTCAGTGTTTGAAAATGTATGATTGATAGCATTTCTTCTGTTTGATTGTTAAAAGTTTTCTTCCATTAAATTCCGCTGCACTACTCTTTCATTTGTTCATTTAAATTCAAACACAAATCACAATCAATCCAAACTCAGATCCTAACAATTGGTATCAGAGTAAGGACAGTCAAACTTGATCTAACAATCAAATTGACGTAAATAGTTCAGCTCGAAATTGTTGATACTGATCGTTTGTTCATTGTGTTGAAAAACAGAGTAAGGTTTAATCACCGATAAAGTTGATTAATCAGTGCCTGTAAAATAACCAGAAAGATGTCGCAATCACAAGATGAAAAAAATAACATTGGCTCTTTGTTTAAACCACCTATGTAACAACTCTCACTAAAATTAATACTTAGTGTGTTAATTATCTATTAAGGAAACCCTAATTGAGAAACCCAAGTAATTCCGCATAAACCCTAAAATTTTTAGAACAATCAGAAACAGGATTAGGGCCCCTAAAACTCAGGGGGTAAACCCTAATTGATAATTATCATCAAAAATCGCTGTCTAAATTGAATTTATCGAAACTGTCGACTCACCTGAGCTAGTTGGACACGTACCTACCCTACCCTAAAAATGACACCCCAGGCGATACGCGGGAGGTGCCACGAATTCTTTCGCGACATGCGGGAGATGCAAATTTTGGGTATAAATAGAGGGCCTTGGGACTTGAATTCTGACACTGAAACGAAGTTAAAATTCGAATTATGCTCTGAGATATCATAGAAATCGTTCACAAACACACACGATTCACGAAGTGCTGCCGCAATCAGGGTAATAACTCAATCGCTATTACGATTCATTTTCCGACTGATCAATATATCCAATGGATGTTTAAGTGCCGCCCACATAGGGTTATACTTTGTCGTTCGTCGTTAAATCGATGGATGTTTAAGTATCGCACTTTGTCGTTCGTTGTGAGAATTTGATCTCGTGAGTTATCGTAAATGCTGTATTGATCACTAACCCGGTTGTGTGTGTGCATTATTATTTAAATTAGGTTAATCACAGGCAAATCAGTAAGGCTTATACTCTGCTCGTTAAATCTGCAATGTGAGTCATTCTCTTTTTATCAACTGTTTTACAATACTCCAAAATTATTTTCAAAGTGTTATAATTACAGGGACTAAGTCGTGGATATCTTGATTTATTGGTTAGTGGGGTATTGTGTACATTACTATTTCTCCCAGTTAGGTTCATTAACCTACTAGGGAGGAACGTCACTATTAGAGTTCATTGACCTAATAGTGGTATGACCATCGTCACCATTGTGACTTGTCACCATTGTGACAGAAGGCCAGATAAAGATAGGATAGGAACCACTGTAATCACTTTTATGCTGTAATTTATAACTATGTGTCATTTCCTAAAAACTGAATGAACTCACTCAGTATTTCCCCGCTGACAAAACCTTTTTCAAACATATTTCAGGTGATCTGTTGTGAGCAAAGAAAAGTGCCAGGAAGCACTACCAGCTTAGAAAAGTGGCTCATTGTAAATAAATAAAAGAAACATATTTTGAAAATAAAGATTTCCCGGAGAAATCACATTATTGTAAATTATGGGATTTTATCCCCCATTTGTAAAACGGGCAGTTTGAATTATTAAAAGATCCTGTTTTAAAAAGACTTCCGCTGTCGCCTAAAATTTAAATACCGCAGGATTTCTGTCCCGCGGCTCCTGAAACGGGTCAAACCGGGTCGGGGGCCGTGACAGAAAAAGGTGGTATCAGAGCCACTCCTCAAGCCACTGATTTAAGCCAATTAAGTATTTAGAAAATACTTAATTTCCATTAATTGCTATTTTGTGATTATTTATTTATTTATCTGACTCATTGTGTACAGTATGAGCAGATCTTTATATGCTAGTCAATGTAGCAAGTAAATGCATATTCTTAAATAATTTGACTCAAGTATTAGTAACTTTATTATCTATAGTCTAGAAGTCTTATTATGAAAATCATAAAATTTACAAATAAAACTTCGTGTGATGTAAATTTCAGTTATTTTAATAGTACCCAGTAGGAAAGAATATTTAAAAAGTTTTTCTATAAATTTCATGAATTCTGACTATGTCTATTTTGCTAAACAGCATGAGTAACTTGTCTGAGGCCCTTCAGAATTTAAATCTCTATCTAGTAAGAGTAGAGGTTTCCAGAGATTTCAATAGATATATATCAGACATAGAAGAACCTATAGAATTCGATGTTTTACCTCTCGAGAAATCCAAGCCCAAGGAAATAGAAATTGGGGAAAGTTCTAAGAAAATTGAAAAGTTACCATCTCAGGAAGAGTTAGTTTTTATAATGGCAAGCTATAATACTATTAAGCCTGTTAAAATGAAAATATTTTTAATCACTCTCTTGAAACACAACTACCAATGAACTTAGAACCAGCTATTCCAAACCCTTCAATCCACTCGCAAATAGACGAATGGTTGATTAACGAAATACAGTTACAAAACAATTCCTATAAGCTTTTTCCTCAGTTCAATCTAGAACCTTTACCAAATCCACCAATGAGTAACAAGAATACGGCTGAACTTCGCTTTGGTGAAGAACTAATGGATACTGGGGATAGGATCCAAGAGATTGGGGGACAGATCTCCTGGAACTACGATGAGAGGGAACGCCGTTACTAAAATATCATCTGACAAAGGATAGGGGATTTATGAAACTGTTGTTGTGTAATAGTAATAGTAAAATCAGTATGTGTAAGATAAATAATAAAACGGTTGTATATAAAAGCATGAAATTTTAGAAAATTTACAAATTTTGTTCGTATACGTGATTATGTGCAATTAAGTGTGATATTGGATTATTTCTTGTATACTAATTATTTATTTATAAATTAGTTATCAAATGGAAAACGCTAATAATGAACCAGTTAATGATTCTGAGCGACAACCGGGGGATCAATATATGACAAGGCAGGATATAGAAAATATCGTTGCTCAAGGGATAGCCAACACTATTCCAACAATGATAGCTCAAGGGATAGCCAACGTTATTCCAGCAGTCGTTGCTGCTGTTAAAAATCCAATAGAACCACAACAACTCGTTCCTAGCAAACGTATTTCTAAAGATAACTTCAGTAATAGCGTAAACGGAGGCAATGATCATGTTAATCATGATAATGAACCACAACAAGCGCCGCTCCCTAAGAAAATGAAAGTTGCAACGCCTGGTTGCACTTACAAGGAATTTCTTGTTTGTAAACCCTCTGAGTTTGCAGGCAATGAAGGAGCGACTGCGGCACTACGTTGGTTAGAGAAAACTGAGGCAGTAATTGCCATAAGTAAATGTGCTCAGGATGATCAGGTCATGTACGCGTCAAATCTTTTCAAAGAAGGGGCGCTAGAATGGTGGAATACGGTGTTACAATCAAAAGGAAGAAGGATGGCGTATGCTATGAACTGGGAAGAATTTAAGAGCTTGGTAGAAAGAAAATTTTGTCCTGAATATGAAAAGGAACAAATGACAAACAAGTTTCTAACCCACCGGATGGTGGATGTAGATTGTCGAAAGTATACTACGACATTCTTCGAGTATGCTCGAGTAGTACCAACCCTGGCTTCGCCAGAGCCGGTACTTATTTCTCGATATATTTGGGGATTGATTTCTGAAATCCGTAACATCGTCAAGGCTGCGAAACCTCGCACGATTGATGATGCAGTGGATTTAGCCAATACTCTGACTGACGAACTAGTACGGACAAGAGAAGAAAATAGAAGGAAGGAAGTAGCCCAAAAGATTACCCAGGTAATCTGTTCGGGTAACCATAACGATTTCCAGAAAGGAGGGAATGGGCAATCTTCCACTAGTCCATTTTGCAATTTTTGCAAAAGAAAGCATTTTGGAAAATGCAAAGGATACTGCAATTTTTGCAAAATTCCGGGGCATCAGGAAGAAGACTGCAGGAGGAAGAAATTTTCAGTTTGTTACAACTGTGGAGAAACTGGACATCTTAGGCCAAATTGTCCAAAACTAAACAAACTATCTGACACTAAAGCCAAACCTGTAGAAGAAGCAAAAATGAATGCAAGAGCCTTTCAATTGACTGCTCAGGAAGTAGAGCTCATTCCAGATGTAATAGCCGGTACGTCCTAGGTTACAACGTTTACACAAAAAGTATTATCTGACTCTGGTGCGAACCAAAGTTTTATAAATACTTCATTCTGTCAAACTCTTAACTTATCATTAATCAAACTTAGGCAAATCTTTACAGTCGAAATAGGCAAAAGGGAAAATATAGAACTCTCAGGTCATATAATTCTTCGCCAATCTAATTCCTATGAAATTAGCCGAGTTTGATGTTGTGTTAGAAATGGATTGGTTAGTAGCCACCCTGCTCGAATTCTCTGTGATAAAAACTTTATAGAAAATCCAGGCACCTGCCGGAGAAGTATTTATGATTACAGGAAATAAACCACGTAAGGTCACATGATGAATCATGAAGGTATTCACTTAAATCCTGCTAAGATAGCAGCAAATTACTAAAATGGAAGATTTCGCAATCTCTAAATGGAAATTAGGAATTTTGTAAATTTAGTCAGATACTATAGGCAGTTTATTAAGGATTCTCTTAGATAGATATATCCTTAACTAAGCTAAAACAGTTAATTCTAAATAAGAACCTAAACCAAAAAGAAGCCTCTAGCATAAATTAACAAATATTCCAATCCTAGCCTTACCAGAAGTAACAGAAGATTTTAAAGTATACGGGGATGCTTCAAAGCTAGAATTTGGATGTATGGTAATGCAACACAAAAAGGTAATCGTGTATGCATCAAGGTAATTGCAAAAGCACGAAGAAAGCCATACCACTTGTAAACTTAAAAATTAGAAGCCACAAGTTACCCTTAAGATTAGGAAACATTATCTAAGCAAGTTTACTATCCATATGGGGCATAAGAATTTAAGATACATATTTGAGAAACAAGAAATAAACATGAGGAAAAGGAAATCCTCGGTGACTACGACTGTGATATTTAGTATCACGAAGGAAAGGCTGAAGACGGTTAGAAGAGTTATACAAATAATAAATAAGAGCCGTAGGAGTTCGAGTTGGAGACAAAATGCTATTGAAAGTATTTCCTTGGAAAGGAATTTATAAATTCGGTAAGAAAAGAAGCTAAGTCCAAGGTACGTAGGACCATTTCCAGTAATACAACGAATAGGACCCGTTGCTTATTGTTTACAACTACCAGAAGAGTTAGCATGAGTACATGATGTGTTTCATGTATCCAATCATAAGAAATGTCTCACAGACGAATTCCTGGTAGTACCTCTTCAAGATGTAGAGGTAAATAAAAAGCTGAATTTGTAGAGAAACCACTACAAATTGAAGATAGAAAGATCAAGTTTCTCAAAACCCAAACGATTAGTGTTAGTTCAAGTAAAGTGGGATTCAAAGATAGGACCCTAATACACTTGCAAACGGGAATCAGAAGAGAAGAGAAAGTATCCTCAACTATTCCAATAAATCTCGAGGACGAGATTTTTCTTAAGGTGGGGAGGATGTAACAACTCTCACTAAAATTAATACTTAGTGTGTTAATTATCTATTAAGGAAACCCTAATTGAGAAACCCAAGTAATTCCGCATAAACCCTAAAATTTTTAGAACAATCAGAAACAGGATTAGGGCCCCTAAAACTCAGGGGGGTAAACCCTAATTGATAATTATCATCAAAAATCACTGTCTAAATTGAATTTATCGAAACTGTCGACTCACCTAAGCTAGTTGGACACGTACCTACCCTACCCTAAAAATGACACCCCAGGCGATACGCGGGAGGTGCCACGAATTCTTCTGCGACACGCGGGAGATGCAAATTTTGGGTATAAATAGAGGGCCTTGGGACTTGAATTCTGACACTGAAACGACGTTAAAATTCGAATTATGCTCTGAGATATCATAGAAATCGTTCACAAACACACACGATTCACGAAGTGCTGCCGCAATCAGGGTAATAACTCAATCGCTATTACGATTCATTTTCCGACTGATCAATATATCCAATGGATGTTTAAGTGCCGCCCACATAGGGTTATACTTTGTCGTTCGTCGTTAAATCGATGGATGTTTAAGTATCGCACTTTGTCGTTCGTTGTGAGAATTTGATCTCGTGAGTTATCGTAAATGCTGTATTGATCACTAACCCGGTTGTGTGTGTGCATTATTATTTAAATTAGGTTAATCACAGGCAAATCAGTAAGGCTTATACTCTGCTCGTTAAATCTGCAATGTGAGTCATTCTCTTTTTATCAACTGTTTTACAATACTCCAAAATTATTTTCAAAGTGTTATAATTACAGGGACTAAGTCGTGGATATCTTGATTTATTGGTTAGTGGGGTATTGTGCACATTACTATTTCTCCCAGTTAGGTTCATTAACCTACTAGGGAGGAACGTCACTATTAGAGTTCATTGACCTAATAGTGGTATGACCATCGTCACCATTGTGACTTGTCACCATTGTGACAGAAGGCCAGATAAAGATAGGATAGGAACCACTGTAATCGCTCTTACGCTGTAATTTATAACTGTTTTGGTCAAAAATCACACAAGGATAATGTAACCAAACTTTATGAAAACGGGGTATGATGCTTGGTTAATTATGAAAGTAAAGGATCACTTCTGTGATAAAGATGCAAAGACACAATGATTTATACGAGGAAAAAGCCCTTGATCAATGAATGATCTCCGGCATAAAAAACCTCGGGTGATGGCAACTACCGATCACCAACTTCAATATAACAAAAATACGATTACAACTTTGGATGATAATGAGCTGAGTACAAGGATCACTATTGTTTCGAGTGTCTAAATGTGTGAGAGTTGCGTTGTATGTTGTGTGTCTCTTTCCGAATGAGGAAGAGTGGTATTTATACATGTGTTGGTGACCTATTTTAGGTAGCTAAACTAATATTCAGCTCATTACCCCTTTAGAAATGAGATACAATCTAGCCTAAATAGCCGCCCATAAATCAAGCCAAGTTTCCATATCCTGTGCAACGTCTATCTTTAATTAAGCTCTTGCCATAATTGTGAAGACGCGTCCCTGGATCATGATGCCTAGAGCGTATCCTGCTAGATGTTCCTGCAAAACAATATTGTATTAAGCGGAAGTGGCCGTTAGTATGAGGATCACCATAATGTCCCATGATCCTGATCCTGAAGTCCTGCTGAGGATCACTGTCTGCCAAAGAAACAAGGATCACTGGTTAGGATCATGTGTAAGGATCACCTATAATAAAAATCCAGCCCTAACAATTGCCCCCAAAATATAAGGAGTTGATTGTAAATTAACGAGTTGTATTTTGTTTTGATTTTATCTCCAACGGGCAACTCCGAGTAACTAGCCGTTAATATTGAACTAGCCGTTACGATTATTACGTCATGGATGTGACAATCCCTGCAAATCATGATTATAAATAGGAGATAGGGTGAGGATCAGTTTGTATTTAAATTCAAGATACACTCCCTTTATATTCTGCACCGAAGATTGATCAGGTATCTTTCTCTCTTTCTTTTCTCTTTGCTCTGTTTTCTTCTTCTACTCTGTTTCCGTCCCGTCGCAAACATGTTGCTTCGGAATTCTCCACACAAGGATCCCAAGAAGGATAGTCCCTTAAAAAGCCAGGGGATTATCAAGGATTCTCCTACGGAGAGGTGTTGTTTCACTGATGTTCACATAGACAGAATTCGTCATTGCTTCCCGGCGAATGCTGTTTTCAAGTCCTTCACACCTACCGCTCTGAGTGACTCTGTTTCGAATACCTGGGTGGCTTTTCCTGCTACTCCATTCACCATAGGGTATTCATATCCTTTCCCATCGTTCACCCAATCTTTCTTTTCCTTAACCGGCATCTCATATATCCAAGCTATGCCGATGATCTGGATGGTTCTGTATACCTTTGAGAGGATCATCGAGCAGGAAGGATTGATCTGGGGATGGCGGAGTTGGCCGAGTTTTACGATCTTACCACTTTTGGTTCTTACCGGTATCTGCTGAAACGGAAAGCCGGTGAGGATCACCCTGTCTTCAAGGTCACCAAGAATGATACAAACTGGAAGCGTCGTTTTTTCTTTGTTAGAAGGGATTCTATCCCAGATGGGAAGGATCTGCCCAAAGAATGGGCCACTCATGGTAGGATAGAGGATCCTCGAAGGATCACTATCAGCCTTGTCTCATATAATGAGGATCACTAATATCTCTTTTTATTTCTTGTGCAGCTATATCCATCGCTCATCTGAAATTAAGCCCTGCTGCAAAAGAGAGAGTCCTAGCTTTTAAAAAGCTTGATCCTGAAGTTAGAAGCTTCCAAGTCACTATCCAAGATTCTCAAGAAATATCCTCTGCATCTGCCACAATGTCAAGTAAGTATCCTCATAGAAAGTAAGTTTTATGTAAGAGTATTTAATTTAATAAGGGAACTTATCTTGTTTTTGAATTGTGTAGGTGCTGGAAAATCTGCCAGGTCTGTTAAATCTGCCTCCAAATTTGGGATAAGTGATCTTGCCAATGTCACGTCTTCAAAGAAGAAGGCTCCTGCTGCCAGTCCTTCAGCATCAGCTCCTAAAGCGCCTATCCGAGGCAAAGGGAAGAAGAGGAAGGCTTCAGATGATCTCCAGGGATTTCCCCTCCTCCGTCAGCAATTCCTCGACTACGTGAATGAGGTAAGGATCACTGCCCCTGTTGGTTATCCATCTCGTATATCCTGTTTGTGTATCCTGCTTTTCTTGAGGATCATCTGATCCTAAGCTTATCTTTTTTCTCCTGTTGCAGAAACTTGCCGAGATTGAGACCTATCTTGGCCATGTTGAGGACCAGGAGAGCCAAATTGCCGACCTCCAACAAATGGGTGTCTTAAAGGATCTCAAGATAGGAGATCTTGAGAAGGAACTCCGGGTCATGAAGGCTGAGGCTGCTCAGAGGTTGATCGATATGGATAACGAGAAGCAGGAGATCACCCAAGATGCTAAGGTCTCCGCGGCAATTGCTATGTACAAGATACAACTTCAGATGGCCGAGGAGGCTCAGGATCCTACCTTTGACAAAAGCTCGTGGGACGTTGAAGGTTGGAAGGCAAGGCTGGCAGACCTGGAGGACGAGGATGAGGCTGAGGAGATCCCCATGCTGGAAGGTGGTGGTGCTGAGAAGGATCAAGGTGGAGCAGCCGGTGGTGATGGAGCAGCAAAGGAGTAGGCTGCATGATTGGGCGATGATGGATATTGTTGACTAGGCCGGAGCCCAATTTTTTAGGTTTGGTAGTGTTTTTTGTGGTTGTTGATGGTTTGAGACAATTATGGTTTGTAATCTTCGAACAATAGTTTTTAGGGTTAAGGATCCTGGATCCTTTGAACAATGGGTAGGATTGCAAAAGGTGGAGGGATCCTCTGTTTGGGGGATGAAGCCTTTGTGATCCTGCCGCTTTTAATTTCCTGCAAAATGCTAAGACCGCATAGACAATGGACACCCTTTGCCAACCCATGTGGACGGGCCACGTTTTGCTGGTAGAAATGTGGGTTGGCAATTTTGACAACTTTCTTGAAAGGGTTAATGATCCTTTTGTTTAATAATATAACTTTAACTTTTCTGGCTTATCTCGTGTTGTTATCCTTATCTTCTTGTTTCTTAGTTGTTTTTGTAGTATATTTGTTAAAGTGGCAAGAGTTGAAAATATATTTAATAAATTTAGGATATGATCCTAGATCAAATATCCTGATATTGAAAATATTCAAAGTATTTTAGTTCAAGGATCATAGGTTTGGTTGTCAAAGTATAAGGGTCGGTTAGGATAATGAATATAATCAAAATAGTCAAGGATCATACCTGAGGATCCAAGTTAGGATCCTAACCTTCAATCGAGACAATCGTGGATAAGATTTTGATGGATAATAAGGATTAAGGGTCCTTATGTGTTTTACCTTTGACAATCTTGAAAAACGAAGCACAACTTGGGACTAAGCCAATGTAAGAAATAAATTAGTAACTGGGGTCATGCCCAAAGGATAACTGAGAATGATCCCAGAGGATTACTGGGGACAAGCCCATAGGATAACTGGGGACAAGCCCAAAGGATCGTATGTAAACTGGAGTATGGCCCTTTTCTGGCGACTATCCAAACTTAGTGACATGAAAATGTCAAAACCTTAGCTAACGTGAAAACGTTAGAAACCTTAGGAACGGATGTATGGTACGTCTACCATTATACGTAGGATCCTAAATATAGCCAGTACGATGAGGTTGTCAGCCTCGAAAGTGGGTACTGGTCCCAAAGACGTGAACTATATCAGGATCATCGTGCGCTGCTGGCGGAAACTGGGGATAATCCCAAGGATAACTGGGGTTGGACCCAAGGATCTGTGGTGCTCTTGGAGATCTTTGACGATTTGCTGAAGATACCTGAACTATCATAACTCAAATGGTTTGTGAGTAGAGGATGAAGGATACATGATCCTTATCCTTAGGCAAAAAGTAAGAAAGTGCAATAGTTTTAGGATAAGCGTATTACCAGAGTAAGGATCACTGATATCTCCGGGATCCTTCAAGGATACTTCAATGTAAGGATCACATGCATGAAGGATCATGTTCACATGAAATATTTCTTTAAGTGAACAGCATTCCAGGCTCTTGGTAACAAGTTTCCTTCCATGGTTAGCAACCTGTATGCCCCCTTTCCTGCTTCAGCTTCAATCAAGTAGGGGCCTTCCCATTTTGGTGCTAACTTCCCGTCAGCAGGATTGATAGTATTTTGAAATGCTTTTCTCAACACCATGTCTCCTACTTGGAACTTCCTTATTCTGACATTTTTGTTGTAGGCGCCAGCCATTCTTTGTTGGTAGCTTGCCATCCTTATCCTAGCTAGATCCCTGATTTCCTCAATAGTATCCAAATCCTGAGCTAGGATTGTAGCATTTTCTTCAGGATCACGAGCACTTGTTCTAGCAGTCGGGATCACCATTTCTGTTGGGATCACTGCTTCTGCCCCAAATACTAAAGAGAAAGGTGTTTGACCAGTGGCATTCTTGGGAGTTGTCCTATCAGCCCATAGCACATAAGGTAATTCTTCTGCCCATTTCCCCTTCTTGGATCCTAGCTTCTTCTTCAGATTGTTGATGATGATCTTGTTGGATGATTCTGCTTGACCATTGGCTTGTGGGTGAACTGGTGTTGATGTGATCATCTTGATTCCCCAACTGTCACAAAAGTTAGTGGTTCTGCTTCCAATGAATTGGGAACCATTATCACATACAATTTCAGAGGGAATGCCAAATCTAGTTATAATATTTCTTTTGATAAAGGATATAACTTCTTTTTCTCTGACTTGAGCAAAGGCTTCAGCTTTTATCCATTTAGAGAAGTAGTCAGTCATGGCAAGCATAAATACTTTTCCACCAGGTGCTTTAGGGAGCTTGCCAACTATATCCATTCCCCATCTCATGAATGGCCAAGAGGATGGTATGGGGTGTAGTAATTCAGCTGGTTGGTGAAGGATATTGCTATGTTTTTGGCAAGGATCACACCTCTTAGCATACTCTATAGCATCCCTTTTCATGGTTGGCCAGTAGTATCCTGTTCTAAGGATCCTTGAGAATAATGCCCTGCCCCCAGTGTGGTTTCCACAATCTCCTTCATGGAAGTCTCTCAACACTTCTTCAATTTCAGGATCCTCAATACATCTTAAATATGGTCCTGCAAGGGATCGTTTATATAGCACATTATTTAAGATTGTAAATTGAGATACCTTGATCCTGAAAGCTCTAGGATTTTCTCCCATTGGAATCTCTCCGTTTTGCAAGTATTTCATGATTGGTGGGATCCATGATCCTGAATAAGATTGAGCTTCTTCATTAGGGATTACTGCAGTATCCTCTTCTATTTCCATGGCCACTTGATTTTCAATAGCAGGAGCCAGGATATGGATGATAGGGATACTTATGTCTTTTGGAATTTTTAAGGATGATCCTAAGTTGGCCAATGCATCAGCTTCCGTGTTATCCTCCCTTGGTACATGTGTTAAGCTAAAAGAAACAAAAGAGAGTGCCAATTCTTTGACTATCTCTAAATATTTGGTTAGTTTTTCACCTTTAACAGCATAGGATCCATTAAAGTGATTGGTGATCAATAATGAGTCTACATATACTTCGAGATATTTTACCCCCATATCCTTAGCAATCTGTAAGCCAGCAATTAAGGCTTCATACTCAGCCTCATTGTTAGTTGCTTGGAACTCACAGGCTATGGAGTGGGGTATTATGTCCCCCTGTGGCGATTTTAGTAGGATCCCTAGTCCTGTGCCTTTGATATTTGAGGATCCGTCAGTGTGTAGTATCCAAGGATCCTTGGTTTCATCCAGCTGCTGGACCTCCAATTCTGCTTCTTTTTGTAGATCACTACTGAAATCAGCCACAAAGTCGGCTAAGGCTTGTGATTTAATGGCTGTTCTTGGTTCGTATCTTATATCATGGGCACTAAGCTTCACTGCCCACTTAGCCATTCTCCCTGACATCTCCGGTTTCCTGAGGACATTCTTAATTGGAAAATTAGTTTTAACAACAATAGTATGGGTTTCAAAATAATGCCTTAACTTAGTGGATGCCATGATTAATGCAAGAATAAGTTTTTCGAGGTGTGAGTACCTGGATTCGGCATCAAGTAAACTTTTACTTACATAGTAGATAGGATATTGTGTACCTTCATGATCCTTGACAAGGACTGCACTTACAGCGGTTGAGGATACCGCCAGGTATAAGGATAACACATCTCCTTTTTCCGGTTTTGCTAATGCTGGTGCTGAGGACATATATTCTTTAAGGGCTTGTAAAGCGTTCTCATGTTTCTCAGTCCATTCAAACTTCTTATTCTTCCTTAGGATATCGTAGAATTCTTTGCATTTTTCTGAGGATTTCGATATGAACCTGTTCAAAGCTGCTATCCTGCCTGTCAGTCTTTGAACATCCTTGGCATTGGCAGGAGATTTGATATTTATTAATGCTTTGATTTGTTCCGGGCTTGCTTCAATGCCCCTCTGGGTTACCATGTATCCTAAGAACTTTCCTGCCTTAACACCAAAATGGCATTTTGAAGGATTAAGTTTCATGTTGTAATTATCAAGGATATCGAATGCTTCTTCCAAGTCCCTTAGGTGATCCTCAGCTTTCTTTGATTTGACTACCATATCATCTATGTATACTTCCATAGTTTGTCCAATTTGATCTTTGAACATCATATTTACCAGCCTTTGGTACGTTGCACCTGCATTTCTCAATCCAAAAGGCATGGCAATATAACAATATAAACCTGTTGGGGTCATAAAGGCTGTATCCTCTTGGTCCGATGGTTCCATCTGAATTTGTTGGAATCCAGATGATGCATCCATAAAGGTCAACAGTTCATGCCCCGCCGTTGCATCCACCATGGAGTCAATGTGGGGTAATGGGAAAGGATCCTTGGGACATGCCTTATTCAAATCAGTGAAATCGACACATACCCTCCACTTTCCGTTTTTCTTTTGGACAACAACCACATTGGCTAACCATTTTGGATACTTTACCTCTCTGATCATACCTGCTCGAAGTAGTCTCTCTACTTCTTCTTGGATAATGGCATTCCTTTCTGGTGCAAACTTCCTCCTTTTTTGATGGATTGGTTTGATAGACCTGTCAATGCCAAGTTTGTGAGTAATAATATCCTTAGATATACCTGTCATATCTTCATGTTTCCAAGCAAAGGTAGATTTTCTTCTTTTGAGGAAGGATACTAAGTCTTCTTTCATCTTGCCAAGGATCCCTGATCCGATATAGATTTTTGATTCAGGATCACTAGGATCCAAGAGGATTTCATCTACATCTTGTTCCCTTGCCTCCAAGACATTCCTTGGAGGATACTGTAATTGCTATTGCTCCCTTGGCTTCGAGGTTGGCTTCATAGATGAGGTATAACAATCCTTAGCCTCCTGCTGGTCACTATCGATCTTGATTATTCCCCATGGGCTAGGGAGCTTCACACATTGATGGTAGGTAGATGGAACTGCTTTCATGTCATGTATCCAAGGCCTGCCAAGGATAACGTTGCAACAAGATAAACAGTCAATAACACAAAATTTTTGGTAATTATGTAATCCTTCCACGTAGATTGGGAGTTTGATGTCCCCCAGAGTTTTCTTCGTTTCCCCACTGAATCCTACAAGCACGGAGGATCTTGGTGTGATGTCTGATTCTGGGATTCCCATTTTCTTCAGGACATCAAGCTGGATAATGTTCACTGAGCTCCCTCCGTCAATAAGGATCCTGCGGACAAAATGGTTAGAGATAAAGAGAGTGATAACTAAACTATCATGGTGAGGATCCTGAATGTTAATGCGATCATCCTCATCAAATGTTATCATCTTCCCTTCTGAGACACTTGTGGTTCTAATAGGCCTTTCTCCATTATCCATTTTTGATTCTTTTGCATGTCTTTTGGCCGCTGAAAAGGATGTACCACAAATGTCTGATCCTCCGGATATAAAGTTGATCACTTGTGCGTTTGCCGGAGGTGCTGGAGCCTTTTCAGGGATCCTTTCAGGATCCTGGGTCCTTTGCTTTTTTCTCCCCAACAATTCTTTTAGATGCCCCTTGCTTAGCAGGTATCCAATTTCTTTTCTTAAGGCTATGCAATCTTCAGTTAGATGCCCGAAATCCTCATGGTATGCACACCATTTGGACTTATCTTTAGTCCCGGATGGTTTATCATTCTTCCTGGGCCATCTAGCTTTTTCACCTAGATTCTGCATTGCAAGGATCAGTTCATGATTATCAACGGAGAAACAATATTCTGAGATTGGAGGATAATCTTCATCATCCTCTTCCTGGTCAACAGCATGCACATTCTTGTTCTCATTTCTATGGTAGGATTTGAATTTGTTGTTCTTGAAGGAGGATCCTTGCTTCTCCGGTTTTGAGGATCCTACTTGTCTCTCCTGGATCCTCTTGTCATCCTCTAGCCGGATAAATCTGAGTGCTCGAGTTCTTACTTCATCTAAATTCCTGCATGGTGTCATAACAAGATCATCATAGAATAATGAATCCTTAAGCAGTCCCATTTTGAAGGCCTCAACAGCCGTAGCCATATCCAAGTTGGGAATGTCCAAGGATTCTTTACTAAATTTAGTTATATAATCCCTTAATGATTCATTATGATTTTGAGTTATCCTGTATAAATCACTAGTTAATTTTTCAAATTTTCTACTACAAGAGAATTGGTTATTGAATAAATTAACTAAATTGGCAAATGAAGTAATAGAGTAAGGGGGAAGACTTAGCAGCCACTTAAGAGCTGATCCAGTAAGAGTGGATCCAAATCCTTTACATAGGCATGCTTCCTTCAATTTTTCTGGGATAGGATTGATCTCCATCCTCTCCCTGTATTGTGCTATATGCTCCTCTGGATCCGTTGTGCCATCATACAACTTCATGGTAGGGATATGGAACCTTTTGGGTACCTCTGCATCACAAATTGGTGGTGCAAAACGGGATACCTTGTGGCTTCCATCCGCAATCTCTGGGATAGGCTTGACTACCCCTGGAACACTTGAGATCATATCTTTTAGCTTCTGCAACTCCCTGGCCATAGCATGATTGGTACCTGTATCCTGCATGAATCCATGGTTAGTGGTAGGATAATTGTTTAAAGTGTTACCTCCCATTGGGTTCAAGTTAGGGAATCCATATTGCTGGAATTCTGGAACAACGAAGGGACCAGTGGAAGCAATGGTCTGCATTGGAATGAAGTCCCCTTGATGGACATCTAGACTTCCTGTTTGCAGATTTTTTAGGGATCCTGGTATCTGGAAGGATCCTGGTGTCTGGGATGATCCTGGAACGAAGGAGGATCCTTGAACCTGGGATGATCCTGGAACAAAGGAGGATCCTTGAACCTGGGATGATCCTGGAACAGAGGAGGATCCTTGGCCCTGGGATGATCCTGGAACAAAGTAGGATCCTTGAAACTGCTGTGTCTCCGGATAGGCTCCCAAATTCCTGAAGGATCCCATGTACTGAGGATAGGATCCTACAGGCTGAAAATGTGAGCCTGATGTCTGAGTCATTGCTGCCGAGTTGAGATGTGATCCTCTTGACTCCCCTATGATTTGCACGTCCGGGATCCCTGATGGCTGGGAGGTGATCATTGGAGTATCAAAACTCAAGGATTTGGGCATCAGTGGAGAATGATCCTCTGCCGCTTTCTTTTGTCTTTTGAGATCTCCAATTTCCCTGAGGATCCTTTCGTTAGTTTCATCTTGCCGCTGCATACGATCCTTCATCTGCAAAATTAAAGCAAATACATCACTAGTACTGGGAATAGAAGAATTCATAGCAGAAGAAGATAGAGGTTTAGAGAAAGTGGGAGTTGATCTCTTCTCAGTATTTTTCTGAGATCCTGCCGGTGGAGGAGGCAAGGTGATCTGTGATGAGGTGACTGCAGACATCGCCGTGGACGTGTTCTTCAATGATGAAGCCATGTAACTCTTTCAAAATGATTTCGAACAAAAGATTTTCTTATGAATGAAGCACCAATTGCCCCACGGTGGGCGCCAATCTGTTTTGGTCAAAAATCACACAAGGATAATGTAACCAAACTTTATGAAAACGGGGTATGATGCTTGGTTAATTATGAAAGTAAAGGATCACTTCTGTGATAAAGATGCAAAGACACAATGATTTATACGAGGAAAAAGCCCTTGATCAATGAATGATCTCCGGCATAAAAAACCTCGGGTGATGGCAACTACCGATCACCAACTTCAATATAACAAAAATACGATTACAACTTTGGATGATAATGAGCTGAGTACAAGGATCACTATTGTTTTGAGTGTCTAAATGTGTGAGAGTTGCGTTGTATGTTGTGTGTCTCTTTCCGAATGAGGAAGAGTGGTATTTATACATGTGTTGGTGACCTATTTTAGGTAGCTAAACTAATATTCAGCTCATTACCCCTTTAGAAATGAGATACAATCTAGCCTAAATAGCCGCCCATAAATCAAGCCAAGTTTCCATATCCTGTGCAACGTCTATCTTTAATTAAGCTCTTGCCATAATTGTGAAGACGCGTCCCTGGATCATGATGCCTAGAGTGTATCCTGCTAGATGTTCCTGCAAAACAATATTGTATTAAGCGGAAGTGGCCGTTAGTATGAGGATCACCATAATGTCCCATGATCCTGATCCTGAAGTCCTGCTGAGGATCACTGTCTGCCAAAGAAACAAGGATCACTGGTTAGGATCATGTGTAAGGATCACCTATAATAAAAATCCAGCCCTAACAATAACTATGGGTCATTTCCTAAAAACTGAATGAACTCACTCAGTATTTCCCCGCTGACAAAACCTTTTTCAAACATATTTCAGGTGATCTGTTGTGAGCAAAGAAAAGTGCCAGGAAGCACTACCGGCTTAGAAAAGTGGCTCATTGTAAATAAATAAAAGAAACATATTTTGAAAATAAAGATTTCCCGGAGAAATCACATTATTGTAAATTATGGGATTTTTTACCCCATTTGTAAAACGGGCAGTTTGAATTATCAAAAGATCCTGTTTTAAAAAGACTTCCGCTGTCGCCTAAAATTTAAATACCGCAGGATTTTTGTCCCGCGGCTCCTGAAACGGGTCAAACCGGGTCGGGGGCCGTGACAACCTATGCTTAAAAGAAATGAGTACAACATCTGGGAGCGTAGGATGTGCCACATCCTCGCTCAACAAAACACTGGATGTTGGAGGTCTGTCGTTTTCGGTCCTCATGTTCCTATGGTGCCAAGCGCAGAGGACGCCAAAAAGTCCGTTCCTAAACCAACTGAAAATTACACTGAATTGGATTTTCAGTAGTTTGAACTGGACACCAAAGCGTTTAGCATCATAGCCTCTGCACTCCCTAACGAAATTTATGCTGGATTGTTACATTGTAACAGTGCAAAAGAATTGTGGGATGCATTGAAAGAACAGTTCTGAGGAACGGAGGAGGTTATCGAAAACAATAGGGAAATTCTGAATCAGCAGTATGAAACGTTTTGTCACATCAAAGGGGAGTCACTAACCCAACAATTTGAACGTTTTAGTTGTCTCATCAGTGAACTAAGGCTTGTTAAGGTTACATTTCCAAATGCAACCCAAAATAGCAGGTTCCTTAGATCACTGCCTGAAAAATAGGACACAGTTGCTTTTGTCACCAGAAACTCTGCGGAGTTCAAAGATCTGACCCTGACCCAACTCCATGGTAGACTCCTAACTTATGAAAGGGAGTTGAACCAGAAAAGGAGGTTGCAAGAGTCTAGAAAGGTTGCTGATGACTATTCATTTGGCAGCACAGCTCTTTTTGGTCAGGAAGAATCTGGTAGCAGCAGTAAGGATCAGAGTTATGATCACTTTATTGACATAACTGCTGGGGGTAATTTTAACAACTCTGATTCTCACTCTGCAAATTATGCTTTCACTGCAAATGCTGAAAACCAGATGTCAGATAACTTATGCTTTGAACTAAATGATTTGCAGCATTTTGATCCGACTGACTTAGAAGAAATGGACATTTTGCATCAATTGGCCTTGCTTAGTGTAAGAACAAGCAAGTTCTACAAAAGAACAGGGAGAAAATTTCCAGGGCTTCATGGAAATTTGAGGGTTGGGTTGGATAAGTCGAAAATCAAGTGTTACAAGTGTAATAGGCTAGGTCATTTTGCTAGGGAATGCAGGAGTCAAACTATTGGTCCCATAATTACACACCCTGGTTCAAATCCTAGACCACAACAACAAAACACTGTGCACTATACCCAATATGCCCCTACAGCACATGTTAACACTGCTCATTATGCTGCAACCCCTGTGCCTGTGCATTATGTTCAAACCACTGTTCCACAAATTCAGTATGTTCAAGCCCCTATCCCTCAGGCACAAGTGCAACCTGCTGCACCCCAACAAGCTGCTTCAACAGCTACACCACCAGATCAGCAAAGCTTTTTCACACAAGGCTTTGTTGATTGGAGCAGCATGCTTGAAGATCTTAATGATGAAAATTTTGCTCTCTGTGCTACTAATGATAATTTTAATGATGAATTTTGTTTGATGGCATTAGAATCAATACCAGAAGGGGTTGAAGCTGAAGGTGAACAGCTAAGTGCTGAAACAGTGGATGGAGTTGCTGAAGCAGTGATTACAGCAGTTGCTGGTGAACCACTGCTGGGAGAAAATTCAGAAACCCTGATTGAACCACTGACCGATCTTTGGTCACAAGATGACAAAGAGGAAGAAGAAATGAAGAAAGTTGGTGAAGAAGAAGGAAGAGCTGATGAAGATAATGATCATCAATGTGATTGTGCCATGATGGCTGCTGCTAAGGTATCACCTCAAGTTCTTGAAAAACTGTGTTCAGACAAATGTATTATTGCATTTGCTAACATCAAAGAGGTAAATGAAAACCATAGAAATAAAATCCTATTTGATGAGGTCAAATTTGAAAAGTCAGTAAAAGAACTTAGAAACAAACTGGCTGAAAAGGATAAGGAGATCAGCAGCTTAAAAGAAGAACAAAGCATAACCAAAACTCAACTCCAAACTATGGTAGAAAAATACCAAGTTTGCAAAAAGGAGTTAGAGTCTACCCAGATCACTTGTGAAAGATGGGTAGAATCCTGCAAAGGGTATGAGGTTATTCTCGAGAAACAGCTTAAAAGCAATGTCAAGTTTGGTATAGGTCATAGAAAATATGATGATATTGTAAGCACTGCTGCAATGCAAGCTGTTTCTCCTAAAATCATACCAACCAACAAAAGTGGCCAAGAAGTTAAAATAACTGATAAACTTGGTAACAAAATTATTCTTGAAAGATCTGTGGGATCCTCAACTTTTGACGAAATTGAGAAATACCGGTTTAAACCCACATGGTCTGATGAGTGTGATATCCTGGAAAATTTCAAACCAATGGATTTCACAACCACTGATGGTGTCAAAGCTCCAAAAGAAAGAGTCATTCCTATCAAAGATATCCCAACAGAGGTTCAAAACTCTGTTGCAAAGGAATCTGAGAAAAGGAAGAAAAGAGAAAAAATTAAAAACCTGTTTTGTGATTTCTATGAAAAGAAGAATCATCTAACAAAAGATTGTTTTCATCTAAAAGCACATGATCTAAACAAAACAAATGTTATTGCTCTTGCTGAAAGCTGCACCATCTGTGGTAAAAATAACCACAAAACTAAGGACTGTGTGTATCTCAAGAATTTTGATGAAAAGAAGAAAGAGTACACAACAAAAACATCCTTAAGTTCATCAGAATCATCTGTTAAGTTCACCAAGAAGCAACCACTGTCTGTCCCTGTCCAAACTGCTGTCACAAAACAGCTGAACCAAACATCTGTTCAAAGGGATGTACAAATGACTGATGCCCCTCTAGCCAATCATTTCAGAAAAGGCAAGGAAAAGGCATCATACCAAAGGATTCCACACGTTTATGAGGCTTACAAAAAGCCCTCTAAACCAAGAGTGAACAGGCATCCTTTTGGTTATCAACAGATGATGGGTCAAGACCCCCAACAGTGGTTAGAGAAAAATATTCCCAAAAATGTTCAAACCCCTGAGCTAACCACTGTCCACACCACTGCTACCATCCCGAACACTGTTGAGACCCCATCCAAAGCCCTGTTGGCTTTGGAGACTTTTATGAACTAATCCTTTTACTTCATGTGCAGGGAGCTTCTGCATGCTTAGATAGTCTTTGGTATGTAGATAGTGGAGGCTCCAGGCACATGACAGGATGTAAAGCCCTTCTTCAAGATTTTAAAACTCATGGAGGGGGTGATATATCCTTTGGTAATAATAGTAAAGGAAAAGTTCTGGGATCTGGTACAGTAAAGTCTGGAAATGTAAAATTTGAAAATGTCAATCTTATAGACAATCTAAAATTCAACCTCCGGAGTGTGTCTCAAATGAGTGATAAAGGGTTTGGATCATTCTTCACAAAGGATTGTTGTAGGATTGTTGGACCAGAAATGGTTAGTAAGATTGAAGCAATAATCAAGAATGTCACACCCCCAAAATCCACACGCGGAGTACCACCGCCTGGAGGCGTGACATGACCAGGATCAAGCCACCAATCATATCGAACATCGCATCTAATATTAAAAGTAGTTAATGTAATTCATCACGACATGATTGATGTTCAACAAAACGTAATTTAAGTAGCGGAAGCATAATATGAAAACCCAAAGTAAAGTTATAAGTTCAATTGTTTATCATAACGTCTACGATCCGTATCCCACAACGACCTGCTCCTCCTTGTGCAAGCTCCATAAGTACCTAAGGTCCTGCAAGGCATGCAGCAGAGAGTCAACAACTAGTTGAGCGAGTTCACAGTTAATAGTTCAGTAATAGTATAGTGTGAGTAGTAGTATGTTCGTTCGTTATGTCATGTATCGTATTAGTTTCCATCGCGGCCTCCCAGGCAGGTATGCGAAGATATTAGGGGATGTTTTTCCCAAGTATTCTAGACTAGGTTTATTTGTATCGCGGCCTCCCAGGCAGGTGTGCGAAGATTAGTACATTTAGTTCACGGCCTGCCTATGGCAGGTGTGCGAAGTCAGTCATAATATCGCGGCCAATCCTTGGCAGGTGTGCGAAGAACAGTTCAGTAAGTGTTACTAGTCTAGCCGTATCTTATCGTTAGGTTCTACCATCTGAGTATATACAATAAGTCATCCAATCCCATTCCCACCCGGGAATCCCATGCCTTGGCTGTGTGAACTCACCTTGGTTTGCTCGGCAGATACACAAAAAGGGTTCTTGAACTAAGGGTGGTCAACCACATCCTAACAGGGTTACCACACAAGTCAGGTTTGGTTCAAGTAATGCATGCAAGTATCACATAAGATAGCATATAGGAAACACATACGGATCATGGTAAATACGCAACATCACGTTCAACAGTTATCCTGAATTCCGGATTGGGCTCACACAAGCTTAGGGCCTTGTGCGAGTCATCCGTTGGAGCCCAAAACTACCCGGCCCAACATATAACATAAGTGGTTAACTAAGTAACCGGCCCAACTATCATACAGACAAGTAACACATCTCAGCCCAAATAAATACACACAAGTGACTTGTGCGGTCCGGATTGGGTTGTGCGATCCGGCCGGGTTGTGCGATTAGAGCTAGCCCAGCCCAACATATCATCCGGCCCAAACAGTTAAACAAAACATACGACTTGTGCGATCCGACAGCCTTGTGCGACTGGGAACCCCTTGTGCGGTCAGGTCATCTTGTGCGACCAGATGACTTGTGCGACCCATTTAAATTACCCGCAAATCATGGCAACAGTTACATAATTTAATCAGTTTCCGAATTTTACAAATCAATCAACAGATAAACAGTTTCCAATCATAGTGATTTTCGATCAAACAAGACAATTATCCTTTAATCCTTATGAACCCTAATCATGATTCAAAGCATAACAATAACTAATCAACACTTATAATTCGGTCCGACTTCATCCGATTTCATGAACAACAACTTATCAAATCTTACTTGGTTTGAGTACATGAACATACAACCAATTACCAATATTCGATACTAAGACCTCCTGCAATTAAATCCGAAAACAAGATATGATAACCGATCAACATACAAATCCGATTTCATAATCATGTAGCCGATTAACACTTACATATTAGAAATCAGTCAATCATTCGGTTCATGCCAATAACTCATATTTATTTCGATTACATTCACATATCCAAACAAAGCAACACGTATTCATCCAGTTTCATGTATCAAAGGAACTCGAATTAACAATGGTAATGATATACTAACCGATTAGAATCAAACAAGGAGAGAGTGATCCAAACAACGAACAAGAAAATCTTCGAGATAAGGGATCCGGCTGCCGCGAATTCGTGAGGGAGAGAGAGAGAAAACTAGGGTTCTTGTGTGTGTATGAGAGTTGTAACAAATGAGAAAACAAACCCCAAAGATGGGTTCTTGTTTGCGTAGAAAAGGAGTGGGCCGGCCCATCACGGGCTGCCCCTTTGGTCCGATTACAATGGATACGGCCCCAAGTGGCCTTGTGCGTTCGAGTAAGTGTTGTGCGTTTGGTTCATGTTGTGCGTTTATGCCATTATATACATACATACATTACGTTACACAAAGCACATAATCATAACATTCAATAATCATAAAAGTTCACGTAAGCACGTAACGTTACACAAAGTAGGTTCGAAATACGAGTTGTCACATTATCCCCAACTAAAAAGAAATTTCGTCCCGAAATTTGGTACGCACTCACTAAGGAAGCTAGGTAGTTATATCATTCACTAGTTTTCCTGGGGTATCACATCCTCCCCCCGTTGATCTGGAATTTCGTCCCGAAATTCCGCAGTAGTAGCTTCAGCCTCAGTAGTGGTTGCATTGGTTCCGAATAACTGGGGATACTTTTCTGTCATCTGGTCTTCGCGTTCCCAGGTGTACTCTGGGCCACGTTTGGAGTTCCAACGAACTCGGACAAGAGGTATTCTCTTGTGTTTGAGGACCTTAACATCCCGGTCCGTGATTTCAACTGGTTCCTCGACGAAGTGCAACTGTTCGTCGATAGCGAGCTCTTTCAGAGGAATTATGAGGGTCTCATCTGACAAACATTTCTTCAGATTTGACACGTGGAAAACGTTGTGAACTGCCCCGAGTTCAGCTGGTAGGTTCAGTCTGTAGGCTACTTTGCCTATTCTTTCTGTGATCTCGAATGGTCCGACATACCGCGGATTGAGTTTGCTCCGTTTCCCAAAACGTACCACACCCTTCCAGGGTGAGACTTTAAGTAAAACCCGGTCCCCGACCTGAAATTCCAATGGCTTCCTACGCTTATCTGCGTAGTCTTTCTGACGGCTGCGCAGTCTTTCTGACGGTCGCGTGCTGCCGCCATGCGTTGTCGTATTTGTGCAATCTTTTCTGTGGTGTCCACTATAAGTTCTGGACCCGTGATCTGACTATCCCCCACCTCTGCCCAACAGAGAGGTGACCGGCATTTACGCCCGTACAATGCCTCGAATGGAGCGGCTTGAATGCTGGTGTGATAACTGTTATTGTATGAGAACTCCACCAAAGGGAGATGCTTTTCCCAGCTGTTGCCGAAATCAATAACACATGCCCGAAGCATGTCTTCTAGAGTTTGAATCGTTTGTTCAGACTGTCCATCCGTCTGAGGGTGATAAGCCGTGCTCATGTCTAATCGAAAGCCAAAAGCTTTGTGCATTGCTTGCCATAGTTCTGATGTGAATCGTGCATCGCGATCCGAAATGATAGAGGTGGGCACCCCGTGCCTTGAGACTACTTCTTTCAAGTATACGTCTGCTAGAGTGGAAAACTTGTCTGTTTCTTTAATAGCCAAGAAATGAGCAGACTTGGTGAGTCAATCCACGATCACCCAAATAGTATCGTTCCCGCGCTGGGATCTAGGTAGGCTAGTAACGAAATCCATGGAAATTTCCTCCCATTTCCACTGTGGTATCTTGGGTTGCTGAAGTAAACCTGCTGGTTTCTGATACTCTGCCTTGACTTTTGCACAACTCAAGCACTTGCCGACATAGGTAGTGATGTGGGCCTTCATGCTAGGCCACCAATAGGTAGTTCTCATGTCGTGGTACATTTTATCCGACCCTGGATGTACCGAGTAGCGAGATTTGTGAGCTTCGTCCATTACAAGTTCGCGTAGACCGCCATAAAGTGGGACCCAAATACGCCCCGTTACATAGTACGCGCCGTCTTCCTTTTGTTCCATTCGTTGCCTTGAGCCGCGTAAGGCTTCAGCCTTGACGTTTTCGGGTTTCAATGCTTCTATCTGAGCAGTTCGTATCTGTGCAGGAAGACTGGACTGAATGGTGAGTTGCAAAGCTCGTACACGCCAAGGTGTAGTATCTTTCCGACTGAGGGCATCAGCCACAACATTGGCTTTGCCTGGATGGTACTTGATGGCGTATTCGTAATCGTTCAGAAGTTCAACCCATCTTCGTTGACGCATGTTCAAATCCTTTTGCTTAAGGATATGCTCGAGACACCTGTGATCGGTATAAATTGTGCACTTGGTACCGTACAGGTAGTGTCGCCATATCTTAAGCGCGAAAACAACAGCTCCCAGCTCTAAATCGTGCGTCGTGTAGTTCCGTTCGTGAATCTTGAGTTGACGTGAAGCATAGGCAATAACTTTATTCCGTTGCATCAATACACAACCAAGCCCCTGTATCGATGCGTCACAATAAACCACGAAATCATCCGTGCCCTCTGGCAATGAGAGAATAGGTGCGCTGCAAAGCCTATCCTTTAGGTACTGAAAAGCGGTTTCCTGGGAATCTCCCCAACGGTACGTGACACCTTTCTGTGTCAGTAGTGTAAGCGGCTGTGCTATCTTCGAGAAGTCTTTGATGAATCGTCTGTAATAACCCGCCAAGCCCAAGAATTGGCGTATTTCCGTTGGTGTACGCGGTGCAGGCCAGTTTCTGATCGAATCTACCTTGGATGGATCAACATGGATCCCATCCTTGTTTACTACGTGGCCTAGAAAGTGGACTTCACGAAGCCAGAAGTCACATTTCGAAAACTTAGCGTACAGCTGTTCCTTTCGTAGGAGTTCCAAAATGAGTCGTAAGTGCTGCTCGTGCTCCTCCTGACTCTTAGAGTAGATCAGGATGTCGTCAATGAAAACTATCACGAATTTGTCTAAGTAGGGTTTGCACACCCTGTTCATAAGGTCCATGAATACGGCCGGCGCGTTCGTTAACCCGAACGGCATGACAAGAAACTCATAGTGTCCGTAGCGAGTTCTGAATGTGGTTTTGGAGACGTCCTCATCCCGGACTCTCAACTGATGATACCCTGACCTCAAGCCTATCTTGGAGTAGTAACTCGACCCCTGCAACTGGTCGAATAAGTCGTCTATACGCGGAAGAGGATAACGGTTCTTCACCGTCACCTTGTTGAGTTCACGGTAGTCGATGCACATCCTGAAAGTGCCATCCTTCTTTTTCACGAAAAGTACTGGAGCTCCCAAAGGAGATGAGCTTGGACGAATAAAGCCCTTTTCCAAGAGCTCTTGTAGCTGCTTCGACAGTTCTTCCAGTTCGGTTGGAGCTAAACGATACGGTGCTCGAGCTATGGGTGCTGCTCCTGGAGCGAGCTCGATTTGAAATTCGACCTGACGATGAGGCGGTAAACCAGGCAAATCTTCAGGAAACACCTGAGGATAATCGCGTACAACTGGAATGTCTTCCAATTTCTTTTCCTTCGCTAATGCATCTGTAACGAGTCCCAAGATAACGGCGTGACCCTTCCGCAAACATTTATGAGCCTTCAAGAAAGAGATGATGCCAACCACAGCACCACTCTTGTCGCCTTGAACTTCGAGAGGTTCTTGACCAGAACGAGGAATACGAATAATCTTCTCGTTGCATAAGATTTATGCCTGATGTTGGGACAACCAATCCATCCCGATAACGATATCAAAACTACCCAAGACTATGGGGATAAGGTCAATGGAGAAAGCTTGACCAGCTAAAACAATACTACAATTCCTGACTACTTGCGTGGCTTCTAGACTCTTACCATTAGCTAATTCTACTACATGTTTGGTGGTTAAGAGTGTTGGTGCACGTTTTAACAATTTACTGACTTTTAGCGATATATAACTTGTATCAGCACCCGAATCAAACAAAACAGTAACATAAATATCGTCGAGGAGAAACTTACCCATAACCACATTGGGATCGTTCATTGCGTCTCCTCGACCCAGCACGAATGCTCGACCCCTTGCCTCGTTGCCATTGTTGTTGTTGTTTCCCCCGTTGTTGTTGTTTCCGTTGCCCTGGTTTTTGTTGTTGTTGCGATTCTGGTTCTGGTTCAATTGTGGGCAATCACGTTTGAAGTGGCCTTCAACCCCACACTGGAAACATCCCCGGTTTCCACGCAGTAGCTGCTGCTGCTGGTTCTGTGGAGCTGGCGGTGGGAGTTGCTGGTTCTGATTTGCTGGCCGTGAGCTTCTACAATCCTTAGCCTCATGACCCATCTTGAGGCATCTTTGACAACGTTCCCTGTGACATCTTCCACTGTGGTGTTTGTTGCACTCATTACATAGTGGGTGAAATCCCCGATATCCACCCTGCCCCTGACTGCCAGATGACTGTTGACTCGGATTCTGGTAGTCATTTGTCTTGCGCTGCTGTGCTTGTGACTGAACAGAAACTGATCCCCTGCTGGAATCCCCATCCCCTTTCCGTTTGTTATCGCTGAGTGTAGCAGGAGTAGCAGCTGGAGTAGTAGATGCACTGACGCGTTTGGGCATCTTGTTCTGTTCCACTGCCTGATCTGTGAGGCGATGAGCAAGACGCTGAATGTCTTGGATATTGTTGAGGTTAGCCGATGTAACATGGCTCTGAATTTCTGAGGCTAGACCCTTGAGGTACAGTTCGATACGCTTGATCGGAGGGTCTACCATGGTTGGACACAGAATGGCCAGTTCGTTCGACCGTTTCGTATAGGCTTCGATTTCCGACCCCGTCATTTTCAAATGGTAAAGCTCCACTTCCAACTTGTGGATGTCGTCACGCGTGCAGTATTCCCTCTTAATGAGTTCTTTAAAATCGTTCCATGGGGTGGCGTTAGCAGCTGCCAACCCTAGTATCTGTATTTGCGCGTTCCACCAGGTTAGCGCGATTCCTTCCAACGTACCAGTGGCGTACTTGACCCTGCGAGCCTCAGGGCATTCACACATCTCGAATACTGATTCGAGCTTTTCAAACCAATGGAGTAGTCCCACTGCTCCTTCCGTGCCACTGAAAGTGCTTGGACGACAGTCCATGAAGTTCTTGAAAGTGCAGATAGGTTGCTGTGCGGGTTGACCTTTTGTGTACGAATAGGACAAAGTTTAAACACGAGAGTTGGTTTTAGGAGTGTAGGATCTAAAGACCCTAGTGTGAGCTAAGACTACAGGATATACCTCCTGCTTGTGCGGCTGCAAGTGCCGCAGCAACTTGTTCGTTAATGAGAGCCGTCAACTGGGCTTGAGTCATGTTAACGCGTCCAGACATGATCTTCATTGTAAAAGTAGCGTAAGTGAGAATGGTTCGCGAGCAGTGCGATGACAGAAAAGTGTAAGCACGTAAGTGTTCTCAGGCAATAGTGTCATGTGTATCTAAGCGTAATACGAGCAAAGTTCTATATAGTTCTAGCATGCAGGTAATAAACATAAACCATATTACCTAGGATGTTGAGTCTTGCACGTGGAGCGAAGCGTCGTTGTGGATCGTTGAGAGCACTGTTCTGGTTATAGTCTGGTTTTAATAAAAACGTTTTCCCATATTAAAACCAAGTTCTCTATAACCAATGGCTCTTATACCAATCTGTCACACCCCCAAAATCCACACGCGGAGTACCACCGCCTGGAGGCGTGACATGACCAGGATCAAGCCACCAATCATATCGAACATCGCATCTAATATTAAAAGTAGTTAATGTAATTCATCACGACATGATTGATGTTCAACAAAACGTAATTTAAGTAGCGGAAGCATAATATGAAAACCCAAAGTAAAGTTATAAGTTCAATTGTTTATCATAAAGTCTACGATCCGTATCCCACAACGACCTGCTCCTCCTTGTGCAAGCTCCATAAGTACCTAAGGTCCTGCAAGGCATGCAGCAGAGAGTCAACAACTAGTTGAGCGAGTTCACAGTAAATAGTTCAGTAATAGTATAGTGTGAGTAGTAGTATGTTCGTTCGTTATGTCATGTATCGTATTAGTTTCCATCGCGGCCTCCCAGGCAGGTATGCGAAGATATTAGGGGATGTTTTCCCAAGTATTCTAGACTAGGTTTATTTGTATCGCGGCCTCCTAGGCAGGTGTGCGAAGATTAGTACATTTACTTCGCGGCCTTCCTATGGCAGGTGTGCGAAGTCAGTCATAATATCGTGGCCAATCCTTGGCAGGTGTGCGAAGATCAGTTCAATAAGTGTTACTAGTCTAGCCGTATCTTATCGTTAGGTTCTACCATCTGAGTATATACAATAAGTCATCCAATCCCATTCCCACCCGGGAATCCCATGCCTTGGCTGTGTGAACTCACCTTGGTTTGCTCGGCAGATACACAAAAAGGGTTCTTGAACTAAGGGTGGTCAACCACGTCCTAACAGGGTTACCACACAAGTCAGGTTTGGTTCAAGTAATGCATGCAAGTATCACATAAGATAGCATATAGGAAACACATACGGATCATGGCAAATACGCAACATCACGTTCAACAGTTATCCTGAATTCCGGATTGGGCTCGCACAAGCTTAGGGCCTTGTGCGAGTCATCCGTTGGAGCCCAAAACTACCCGGCCCAACATATAACATAAGTGGTTAACTAAGTAACCGGCCCAACTATCATACAGACAAGTAACACATCTTGGCCCAAATAAATACACACAAGTGACTTGTGCGGTCCGGATTGGGTTGTGCGATCCGGCCGGGTTGTGCGATTAGAGCTAGCCCAGCCCAACATATCATCCGGCCCAAACAGTTAAACAAAACATACGACTTGTGCGATCCAACAGCCTTGTGCGACTGGGAACCCCTTGTGCGGTCAGGTCATCTTGTGCGACCAGATGACTTGTGCGACCCATTTAAATTACCCGCAAATCATGGCAACAGTTACATAATTTAATCAGTTTCCAAATTTTACAAATCAATCAACAGATAAACAGTTTCCAATCATAGTGATTTTCGATCAAACAAGACAATTATCCTTTAATCCTTATAAACCCTAATCATGATTCAAAGCATAACAATAACTAATCAACTCTTATAATTCGGTCCGACTTCATCCGATTTCATGAACAACAACTTATCAAATCTTACTTGGTTTGAGTACATGAACATACAACCGATTACCAATATTCGATACTAAAACGTCCTGCAATTAAATCCGAAAACAAGATATGATAACCGATCAACATACAAATCCGATTTCATAATCATGTAGCCGATTAACACTCACATATTAGAAATCGGTCAATCATTCGGTTCATGCCAATAACTCATATTTATTTCGATTACATTCACATATCCAAACAAAGCAACATGTATTCATCCAGTTTCATGTATCAAAGGAACTCGAATTAACAATGGTAATGATATACTAACCGATTAGAATCAAACAAGGAGAGAGTGATCCAAACAATGAACAAGAAAATCTTCGAGATGAGGGATCCGGCTGCCACGAATTCGTGAGGGAGAGAGAGAGAAAACTAGGGTTCTTGTGTGTGTATGAGAGTTGTAACAAATGAGAAAACAAACCCCAAAGATGGGTTCTTGTTTGCGTAGAAAAGGAGTGGGCCGGCCCATCACGGGCTGCCCCTTTGGTCCGATTACAATGGATACGGCCCCAAGTGGCCTTGTGCGTTCGAGTAAGTGTTGTGCGTTTGGTTCATGTTGTGCATTTGGGCCATTATATACATAGATACATTACGTTACACAAAGCACATAATCATAACATTCAATAATCATAAAAGTTCACGTAAGCACGTAACGTTACACAAAGTAGGTTCGAAATACGAGTTGTCACAAAGAAAGGCACAACTAAACTTGTTGCTCAAAGAAGTGGCAATGTTTATGTTGTTGACATGTCAAGAGAGTGTCCCAGACCTGATGCCTGTCTGTTCTCAGCTTCCTCTAACAAAGAGACAGAGCTATGGCACAAAAGACTGGGACACACAAATCTCAAAACAATAAATGAAATTTCAAAAAATGGCTTAGTGAGAGGCTTACCACAAAAAATGTTTTCATGTCCTGAACACTGTGTTTCCTGTTTAAAAGGAAAACAACACAAAAGCTCTTTTAAGTCCATTGAAGAGTCGAAAACAACCCAGTGTTTGCAAATGCTGCACATGGACTTGTTTGGCCTAGTGCAAGTCATGAGCCTCAAAAAGAAAAGATATTGCTTGGTTATTGTTGATGACTTCTCTAGGTTTACATGGACCTTTTTTTTACACTCAAAAGATGAGACTGCAGGCATTTTGCAAGACTTTGTTACACAGGTTGAAAAGCAATTTGACCTTCCAGTAAAAGTCTTCAGGAGTGATAATGGCACATAATTCAAAAATAAGGAGTTGGATGCCTTCTGTGTGAAGAAAGGGATTGTAAGGCAGTACAGAATCCATAGAACACCATAGCAAAATGGGGTTGTTGAAAGAAAGAACAGAACATTGATTGAGGCTGCCAGAACTATGCTTGCAGATTCAGGTTTGCCATTAACTTTTTGGGCAGAGGCTGTAAACACTGCTTGCTATGTCTAAAACAGAGTTTTGATCAACCCTAGGCACAAAAAGACTGCTTATGAAATTTTGTATAAAATAAAGCCATTAATCTCATATCTCAAAGTTTTTGGTTGCCCATGTTTCATTCTAAACTTAAAAGATTCTATCTCAAAGTTTGCAGCCAAAATCGATATGGGATACCACCTGGGATACTCAACCACTGCTAAGGCATACAAAGTGTTTAATACACGGACCAAAGCAGTGGAAGAGACTTTGAATGTGAAGTTCAACGAACTTTCATGACTGAAAATCCCTGCAAATCCTGCAGAATTGTTTGATCTTGAAAAATTCACTCTTGAAAATACTGTTGTCAAGACTAACAGTGCAGGTCCATCAGAAGATTCATCACCAGACTATGGATATGAGATCATCATTCTTCAAAAGTCTGCTTCAAAAGGGAGAGCATCAGTTGTTCAAAACAGTTGTCAAAGCTCAACCACTGCTACCTCAACAGTTGTTGACCAAAGTAGCCCCTTAACCCCTGCTTCCACCTCATCAAACACTGCTGACAAAAGTCCTCAAACAGTGGATCAAAGTCAGCAGATGTCCACCTCTTTACCTCCAATTCCACCACCTTTCGAAGCCACTGCTGGGTCATCAAAGTCACCAGCAGTGGTTAGCTCAGATGATACACATCTGCAGCCCTCACCACTCTATGCCATAATTCCATATCAAGGAGAGCTCATCTTCTTGAAATCTCATCCACCAGATCAAATCATTGGCAACATCAATGAAGGGGTGCTTACAAGAAGGCAATCCCAAAACATTTGTCTTTTTGCTGGTTTTCTATTACTCCATCAGCCAGTCAAGTACCAAGAGGCCCTGAAAGACAACAGCTGGGTAGAGGCTATGCAAGAAGAGCTCCAACAGTTCAGAAGACAACAAGTATGGGAGCTTGTACCACTGCCAGAGAATGTAAGTCCTATTGGCACAAAGTGGGTCTTCAAAAACAAAACTGATGAAAGGGGTATTGTTGTCAAGAATAAAGCCAGGCTTGTGGTTCAAGGCTACAGACAAGAAGAGGGTATTGACTATGATGAAACATTTGCCCCGGTAGCACGACTTGAAGCTATCAGACTCTTTCTGGCCTTTGCTGTCAACCACAACATCAAGGTGTATCAAATGGATATCAAATGTGCTTTCCTCTATGGTAAAATTCAAGAAGAGGTATATGTCTGTCAACCTCCAGGTTTTGGGGATCCATTTTATCCAGATCATGTCTACAGGTTAAATAAAGCTTTGTATGGCTTGAAACAAGCACCTAGAGCCTGGTATGAAACTCTTTCCACCTTTTTACTTTCCATTGGTTTCACCAGAGGCAGGATTGATAAAACACTGTTTTTAAAATGGAGAGGAAAGGATTTGATGATTGTCCAGATTTATGTGGATGACATCATTTTTGGAAGCACATGCAATAAAATGTGTGAGGAGTTCAGGCAACTCATGACAGCTGAGTTTGAAATGAGTGCAATGGGTGAACTTCAATGCTTTCTTGGTCTCCAAGTAAGGCAGCTGCAAAATGGTACTTTCATCCATCAAGGCAAATATGCCAAAGAGCTTTTAAAGAAATTTGATATGGATGATTGTAAGCCATGTAGTACACCCATTGCAACCAATAAATTGGTCATGTCTGAAGAAAAGGATGATCTGGTTGATCAGACCTTATATAGAAGCATGATTGGGTCTTTATTGTACCTAACTGCATCTAGACCAGACATCATGTTTGCAACCTGTGTCTGTGCAAGATCCCAATTAGCCCCTAGAAAGTTAACCTTATTGCTGTAAAAAGGATATTCAGATACCTCAAAGGTGCTCCCACACTTGGTATCTGGTATCCAGCTGATGGTAAAATTGAGCTTTCAGGTTTTTCAGATAGTGACTTTGCTGGATGTGATAAAACAAGGAAGTCTACTTCAGGAGGGTGCCAATTCCTAGGCAATTGCTTAGTCTCTTGGCAAAGCAAAAAAGCAAGCAGCTGTTTCCACATCCACTGCTGAGGCAGAATATATAGCTGCTGCAAGCTGTACAGCCCAACTGCTCTGGCTTCAAAATCAGTTACTGGATTTTGGTATCACTGCCTTGAAAACACCACTTATGTTGGACAACCAGGCAGCAGAGAATATCATCAAAAATCCAGTTTCCCACTCAACCACCAAACACATCGACATCAGACATCACTTTGTGAGGGGTTGCTATGAAAAAGGTTTGATTTCTCTGCCTCATGTTCCAACTAAGGATCAGCTGGCAGATGTGCTAACCAAAGCATTAGACACATCTACCTTTGAAAGCTTGATCTCTAGGATTGGCATGCTCAACATGGAATAACAGGCAAAATCCTGTTTTTCTATGAATAAAAGCATTAAAATGTTTTCAGAAAATCAAAAATCCATCCTTAAAAATAGCCAAAAATGGAATTTTTCATTAATATCCTAAAAGTCTGCCATAACCACTGATGGGTTCAAAAGTCTGCTCTAATTCAAAAGTCTGTCCTCTGCTGAAAGTCATCCCTTGTTTTCATTTTCCTTTGATAAACACTGATGTTCAAAATCAATGTTGTATCCACTGCTGTGCTATCCACTGATAGTCAAAAGCATCCACTGATCTCCATTTTGTTACAACTACTGTCTTCATCAGTTGTTTTCACAAAAAGTACTGTTCAAAGGTACTGTCCTTCACTTCACCAGGGGATGGCATGCGGATAGTACTTAGTGGTCAGATCTTTTTTAACTGCTGCCACGTCAGCATTCACTTTTCATCCATAAAACCCCCTTTCAAAACCCAAACAAGGTTTCACTGTCGAATTGAATTCTCAAAAGTTCTCTTCTCAAAGCAGTTTCCATCACATTCCATCAAATTTCTTCACATTTTCATCTTCGATTCTCATCTTCAAAATGACTAAATCCAAATCATCCGCAAAATCTTCCAAAGGGGCCTCTCAAAAGGCTACCTCCACCGATATCCCACACAAACCATCTCACAATCTACTGGGTCTTCTCACAAAACCCGGCAACATCGATACATTTGATTCCATCCTCGACATGATTAACGCTTCAAAGTACAAAACTTTGTTGACCGCTGATGCACCCATTTACCTGCGAACTCAGAGAGAGTTTTGGAAAAATTGTATCCTTGAAAAACAAGGAGAAGATGTCATAGCCATTAACTCTACTCTGCAGAAGAAAGCAGTCCGAATAACACCGCAATCCATATTTGAGGTCTTTCAGCTTGCTGATCAGGAAGGTACAGATTCTTTCCCTAAACACGAGTTAAAAATTGACTTCATTGAGCGAGGGTATGCAGACACAATGATGAAGAGGGATACCTTAGAAAAAGGATTCTTCCCGTCTGCAACAAGATTTTTATTCCATATCCTCCTCGTCTGCGTTTCAAATAAAACCACTTCTTTCAATGAAATACCACTGAAGATTCAAAACTTGGGATATGCTATTTTACATGGAGAAAATTTTAACTATTCCAAGGTAATCTTCAATGATTTGGTTAAAAATGTTGAAACAAAATCATTCTTACTGTTTCCGAGATTTTTAAGCTATTATTTTGAGAGAAATTTCAGTAAGAATGATATTGCAGTAATAAATCAAGGTGACTCTTTTCAAATAAAAAGCCTAACGACTGAAACCTTTACAAGAATGTTAACACCTTGCAAAACACAAGCAGAGGTGCCTGAGCAAATTTTAGCAGAAAACACTGCTCCTCAGGTATCTGCTGCTGAGCCTACTGCTCAAGGTGATCAAGGTAGCCAAACAACCGCCTTGAAACCCACACCTAAAATCACCAAAAAGCCACATAAAAAGAAAAATCAAAAAACCCCCCAAACCTATCAAAAAGGCAACTCTGGAGGATGAGATACCAGAGTAACTGCCTGTGACTGCACAAAAGTCACAACAAACCACTGCTGCTACTTCCTCACAGCAGTTGGCAAAAATATCTCCACCCATAGCCGAAACTCCTCCTGTCTCTTCACAAAAAGAACATGTTGTACAACACGGGTTACCACTTCATGATGCTCTGGAAGCACTCGTTTCCATCATCCACAGCCCAATACCTGGGGCAACTCCGCTTTCTAAGCCTACCTTCACATCCCCAATTCCACCAAACACCAAACTGCTGTTGGATGCAATCGATTTGAACCTAGCAAAAACCAGTCCTTCTCACTCACCTATTCATGAGAAAATACCTCAACATGAGACTGGGCTTGATGTATCAATCTTTGCTAACCCACCAACACAACCTGAGAAGGTTACGCCCCTTGAGTTACAAGTAACACTTGCTGGTAGTCCAAGTAAAGCAGCCACTACAAGTGTCAAACCTATAGGTTTACACTTGGACAGTGGTTACATCCATAAGACTTCCTTGGAGGTAATTCCTTCTATAACACCTCTGTTATCTGCTAGTGAGTTTGTATTAATCACTGGTAACATTAAAAGATTATCAAGTGTTGAAGGAAGAAGACCCCAGTACCAAGAAAAAGGGGCATCAGTTGTTGATGTTTGGAGTACACTCCTTACCTCAACATCTGATAAAACCACTGCTAGTGGGAAATCAGATGATCCCATTAAATTGGGTGATGGTTTAAAGTACTAGGAATTGACGGGCAGAGTTGAAAAATTGGATAACACTGTTACAGATATCAAAGACATGCTGCATCAGTTGTTATCCGTTCACATGGTACAATCCACTGCTGTTCCACCTCAAGCACCTGCTCTTCCTCCAGCAGATGTTACAGATGAGCTCTGGAACCTTTTTCAACCTTTTCTCCATCAACAATTTCAGTTGGCCGAGCAACAACATGAAAAACATGTTCAAGATCTCAAAAAGGAAATGGAGTCTAGGTTCAGGGATACAAACGATGACATCAAGGCTATTAAGGCCCATTTGTTGACAACCACTGGCACTGCTCCTCCGACTGTGCTTTATATTGATGACCTCCCTGCAGATAATGCCAAAAAGGGGGAGAAAATTAAGGAGTGGGCAAAGAAAGGGATTGATAATGGGCTATACCTTGACACAGAAAAAGATGCAATGCTCAAAGATATTCCTTTGCCAGATGGTAGTAAAAAGGTTGATGTTACCCAGAATGCACTTGATGATGCTGTCATAAGTGTAAAGAAGGATAGAGCGGCAAAGGATCTAGCAAGGTGGAGTGAGGAGAAAAGAGCTTTCATGGAGCTGAATGCGCAAGGTTGTTCTGGTGAAAAGGATGATCAAAATCCTGTTCCAAAAAGAAATCTTACTAGAAAAGTAAGGAAACCCAAATCCACACCATCCAGCCTTCCAAAGCATACTCCAAAACCACCGTCCAAAAGCCACCAACATCAAACCTCCATCCAAACAGTTGCTAAAACTTCTATTGTATCAACATCTGCTGATACCTCAGTTGTTACAACAACTGCTCCCACTTCAACACACACCACTACCACTGCCTTATCTCCATCATCAGTTCCTACCCTAAAGCAGAAGGCAGCAGATGTTAAAACATCTGTTGTAATGACAACAGTGGTTGAAACACCAGTTGTTTCAACAGCTGTTAGTCAGTCACAAACCACTGCCACCCAAATCACTCCCACTGATCCACCCAAAACATCATATGCCTTTCCTAAAATAAAAAGGAGAAGGGTTATCATATCAGATGATGATTCTCCATCACCACCACCAACAGCTTCAAAATCCCAAGCACTTGTCACAATTCCAAAACCCATTCCTCTCTCTTCAGCTCAAATCTATAAACCTTTACCTCCTGCAGGTGTTCAATTTCCTCTTGAACTCATAACAGTCAGAGACGAAATTAAGTCTTTCTACTATGAGGATGACCCTGCCAAAAGGAGCTTGCCATCGATTGAAGGATATCCCAGGCCAACTAATATTGAAGAATACTTGAAAATCAAGGCCAAGCAAGCAGAGGATATCTCAATCAAAAACAAACAAGGGAAATCCGATAGAGAGTATCAACAAAACTATCAGTTTCTATTCACACAGGTCAGAGCTTTGGAATAGTTTGCAAAAAATGTATGTCAGCAAATCTCTGAGAAGGCAGATGAGTCCTTGAGAAAAGACTACATTGAAAACATCATGACCTACAAGACATACAAGGGGGAGAAACACATGTACAGAAACTGGACCATTCCTGAGCTTGAAAAAGAAGTAGCCAGGATTCATGAAATGATCAAGAATAAGGTCAAGCAGACTCCCCCTGAAAAATTCAAAAAGGTTGAAGCTGATAAGGCTTTAGAGCTGAAGAGAATGAAAGAGGAGCTGATAATTGCTAAATATGGGTCAAAGAACTCTGTGTCTAAGTGGGGAGAAGCGAGGGTCAGGGCCACCTATAAAAGGTTGGAAGAGCTTAGGAAGAAAGATCCAACAGCTCCACAAAAACCTGATTACTCCAAAGCAGAGGTTTCAAAAGGATTATCAAAGCTACATCCCAAAAGAACCACTACTCCTGCTGGTACTGCCATCTACAAAAGAAGGAGACAAAGCCAGTTAGGTTCTGATAAGTTCAAGATATACTTACTGGAAATGCCATTGTGAAAAAGGGCATTTTGTTAATGTTGAAAGAAGAATCTGAACTAGAATAATCTGCAAGTACTGCTCAGCCAGTTATGAACAGGCCAGCATCACCAAATTCCTCAACAAATAAAAACCTCCCAAGAAACCCATAAGGCTCAAAAATACAAAAGTGGAAAACTGATAAACAGACCCACGTATTGACATTGCTCAGGACTGATGGAGAAGAGAAGAAACTAACAAGGGAACAAGCTCTTGGCCTGAGTCTTGAAGATTTGCAGGATCTCCTTGATCTTCCTCTTAGCAGGGATGATGATGATGATACAGATGCCTTAACTTTTGAACTGCAATTCAAAGGGCAGATAAGGGAACTGTTGTTGAGGCAATAAAAATCTACAATAATGAAGAGTTTTGGCATTATCTGTTCCAGGGGGAGATTGTTGGGATTGAACCCTACCAAAGGAACAGATAATAAAAGCCAAAACTGGATCACAACAGTAGATTCAGAATAAGCAGATGTTTGGTTGCAAGTCTCTCCCCTTAAAGGTGATTTCAACATCTGCTGACCTCCTATCTGCTGATCATGCAAACTACTGATCTACAACTGCTGATGAAGACAAAGTCTGATAGAAGAATTAAAGCTCTGTTGCTCAATCTACTGCCACGCTTCAAGCACTGCTGATCATGACAAGTACTGCTGGGTTCACAGCAGTGGAAGGATGTAGCAGCAGTTTATATTTGTTTATGCATTGAAATGTATATCAGTAGTTAGTATGGCAGTGTTTGCATAGATCAGAGGTTAGAATTTGTTAGGAGGTTAGATGTCACTTTCATGGTGATGTCAGCTTTGATGCTCAATGGTTTGCAAGTGCCTATAAATAGAACAGTACTCTGTACTGTTCTGTTTAGCTCTTTCACCATCTTCTTTTTGCACGAACAAATACTGAGCTCGGGCTGAGGGGGAGTTTGCATATCATACACACATTGTAATCAGAGTTTAAAGATAAATTTAATCATTTGATTCAGTGTTTGAAAATGTATGATTGATAGCATTTCTTCTGTTTGATTGTGAAAAGTTTGCTTCCATTAAATTCCGCTGCACTACTCTTTCATTTGTTCATTTAAATTCAAACACAAATCACAATCAATCCAAACTCAGATCCTAACAAGAAGAGAGACAGGCGTCTCGCTATTATCATCGCCATGAGTGTGGCAAAAGCTGTGAGCGATGTCTTTGAAAATGCCAGCAAGTCGTCTGAAGAGTCGCGAATTGATGCTCCTAAAGATGCCAACAAGACTGGTTTCAGCTTCAAACAGTTTAAAGCATGCGGACCCAAGGAATTCACCGGAGAAGATGGCCCTACCGCCATGTTTTAATGGTTCGATTCAGTTGAAGTCACTCTGCGCCAAAGCGGTTGTCCTGAGAATCTCCACACCCTCAATGCTACAGGCGTCTTCCAGTCCCGAGCTCTAGACTGGTGGACGGCCGAACGAAACAAGCGTGGAAGCTTATGAGCTGACTTGGGAGGAGTTAAAGGCAATTATGATGGACGAATTTTGCCCTCCCCATGAACGCCAAAAGCTGGAGGACGAGTTTTGGAACATCAAGCAGAAGGATGGAGACAACGCTGCTTTAACTGCACGCTTTAAAAAGCTCAGCATCATCTGTCCCGATCAGGTCAAGACGTCAGACATGGCCATCAAGAAGTATATTCGAGCTCTACCCGACTGTGTTGCCGATTTCGTTCATGCCACCAAGCCATCATCGATTGAAGAGACTTATCTGCTTGCCGCTGAGATCAATGACAAGCGGGTAAAGTCTGGTTTCTGGGATAAGCATACCAAGTCTCTGCACCAAGCCACCGCCACGTCAACCATCGACACCACCACTGCTCAACCCACCAAGTCATCAAGAAGGAAGAAGAAGCACAACAACAACAGCTCCAGCAACAAGAACTGTGCTGTGACAACTACTACAGCCCCTCTGCAAGCCGTACCGGCTCAGCAGCAGTCTCACCACCGACAAGCTCCAGTGATCAATGCGCCGCCAGCCAAGCGCGCTTACACAGGTCCCCACCCGCTCTGCCCGACATGCTCATACCATCATCCGGTGGGAATCGCCTGTCGTTTTTCGCCCACTGCAACCTATATGGGCATTTCACGGCGAACTGCCGTTATGGTCCCCGTCAAGCCCCAGTTCAAGCCGCCGCTCATCAAGCCCTACTTCCAGCCCCTCAAGGCCAACCTGCAGCTCAAGCACCCTCGGTCAATGCTCGAGTCTGCTTTGCATGTGGTGATCCCAACCACTTTGCAAACATGTGCCCGAACAGGGTTGTGAAACAAGAACCCCAGCAGCAGCAGTAACAGCAGCAGCCTCAGCAGCAACAGCAAGCAGCCTGTGCCAGAACCTTTAATATCAATGCCCGTCAAGCCCAGGCTGACAACAACGTGGTTAATGGTACGTTCCTTGTGAATGGTATTTATGCATCATGTTTGTTTGATACTGGAGCCAATAACTGCTTTGTGTCGTTTGAATTCGAGAAGCTACTTAGTCGTAAGCGTTTTTATCTCCCCTCGTCATTCGAAGCCGAAGTTGCTACCGGAAGAACCGTCGCTGTTAACTCTGTTCTTCGTGATTGTACCCTCGAGCTCAACAACCACCTCTTTCCAGTCGACCTTATTACGATGCAACTCGGAAGTTTTGACGTCATAGTAGGTATGGACTTTCTTCGCGAAAACCATTCCAAAGTTGTGTGCTTCGCAAAGATGATTCGATTCTCGCTCGCGAATGGTGATTTATTGTGTGTGTACGGTGAAACAACTTCAAAAGGTCTCAAGCTTATGTCATGCATCCAAGCTAGCAAGTATCTCCGCAAGGAATACAGCGCTTTCTTGGCCAACATTGTAGTAGCAGAGAAGGAAAAAGAAAAAGAAGGTTGAAGTCAAGGACGTCCCAGTGGTTCGTGAACTTCCTCAGGTGTTCCCTGATGATCTTCCTGGATTACCGCCAAGTCGTGATATCGACTTTCGTATCGACCTTATTCCTAGAGCCAACCCTGTTCCTAAAGCCCCTTATCGGCTCGCGCCATCCGAAATGAGGGAACTCTCAAACCAACTCCAGGAGTTACTTGAAAAAGGCTTTATTCGCCCGAGCACCTCTCCTTGGGGCACGCCAGTCCTTTTCGTCAAAAAGAAGGATGGGTCGTTCAGGATGTGCATCGACTATCGGGAATTGAATAAGCTAACCGTCAAGAACCATTACCCATTGCCTCGAATCAATGACTTATTTGATCAGCTGCAAGGTGCCAAGTGTTTTTCGAAGATCGATCTACGTTCAGGCTATCATCAGTTGCGCATTCAAGAGGAAGATATACCCAAAACAGCCTTTCGCACTCGATACGGCCACTACGAATTCGTTGTCATGCCCTTTGGTCTAACCAACGCACCCGCGGTTTTTATGGATCTGATGAATCGCGTGTGTAAGCCTTATCTTGACCGTTTCGTCATCCTGTTCATCGACGATGTCCTGATTTATTCCAAGTCGAAAGCCGAACACGCGCAACATCTACGTTTGTTTCTCGAGTTACTCCAGGGGAACCAACTCTACTCCAAGTTCTCCAAGTGCAAATTCTGGTTGGAGGAGGTTCCGTTTCTGGGTCACATCATGAATAGTCAGGGTATTCATGTCGACCCCGCGAAGATTAAAGCAGTCAAAAGCTGGATTACGCCTAAGAACCCGTTTGAAGTCCGATCATTTCTTGGATTAGCGGGTTATTATCGACGATTTATCGAAGGATTCTCTAAGATCGCTGTGCCGCTTACCGCTCTTACCCATAAAGACAGTTCTTTTGTTTGGGGAACTGAACAAGAGTCTGCTTTCCAGAACCTTAAGCGCAAGCTCTGCAATGCTTCTGTTCTCACGTTGCCGGACAGAAACGACAATTTCATTGTCTACTGTGATGCTTCCAACCTTGGTCTTGGCTATGTACTCATGAAACGGGACAAGGTTATAGCGTACGCATCTCGTCAGCTCAAAATCCACGAGAAGAACTATACAACCCACGATCTCGAGCTAGGCGCGGTTGTTTTTGCATTGAAGATTTGGCGACACTACCTGTATGGTACCAAGTGTACGATCTTCACCGATCACAGGAGTTTACAACACATATTTAATCAGAAAGAACTTAACATGCGTCAACGCCGATGGGTAGAACTCCTTAACGATTACGACTGTGAGATTCGTTATCACCCGGTCAAGGCAAATGTTGTAGCCGACGCACTTAGCAGACGGAGTTATTTGCTCAGTATTCGCAATACCCAAGCCCAGCACAACCTCGAAGCTCTTATCCGCGAAGCTCAGCATGCTTGTTTTAATGAACGCACCTTGAAGAAGGAGAGAATCTACCACGATGGAGCTCAGCTTGTAAGCAAAGCAGATGGGATTTTCTATTATCTGGACCGAATTTGGATCCCTAGGCGGACCGATTTGCGAAAGATTATAATGAACGAAGCCCACAAGTTCCGATACTCTATTCATCCCGGTGCCGATAAAATGTACCAGGACCTTTGTTACATGTACTGGTGGCCGGGTATGAAACGGGATATCGCCCTCTATGTTGGAAGTTGCCTGACTTGTGCAAGAGTCAAGGCTGAACATCAACGACCTTCCGACTTACTTGAACAACCTCCAATTCCCATATGGAAGTGGGAGAGTATAGCTATGGATTTCATAACCAAACTTCCACCCACGCCATCAGGTCACGACAGCATTTGGGTTATAGTAGATCGTCTGACCAAATCAGCCCACTTTCTGGCAATACGGGAAGACTACAAGGTAGAACGACTAGCCCGAATCTACACCGACGAGATCATTCGTGATCATGGTACGCCTCGTGACATCATTTCAGACCGTGACGCTCGATTTACTTCGTGACTGTGGGAAACGTTTCAAGCGGCCCTTGGTACGTCGCTTAACCAGAGTACTGCATTCCATCCTCAAACTGACGGACAGGCTGAAAGAACGATCCGTACTCTTGAGGACATGCTCCGCGCGTGTGTCATAGACTTCGGTGGTAGTTGGAACAAACACCTACCGCTAGTTGAATTCTCGTACAACAACAGCTATCATGTGTTAGTGCAGTTGTCTGTCGACTACATCTTTGTTCGAGTCTTAGAGAGAGAGAAAGTCAAGTCGCTACGAGTTTCACTACGAGATTGACTACGGCAATATCCAAGGGGGAGATTGTTGATGCATTTATTGTCTATCGCCTTCGTCAATCCGAGTCGTAGTGAAAAGCCGGAAGATATCAAGCGCATAATGTCGTATCTAGATAGAAATGGCAAGGTGGCAAACTTGTAATTAATGATAACTATCATTAAAGTTGCCTTGACCTATAAATAGGGGATTATGTCATGAATTAGTTAGTTTTTGGAAAAGATTTTGGAAAGGGTTTAATGATAGTTATCATTAATTAAAGTTTGCCACCTTGCCATTTATATCTAGATACGACATTATGCGCTTGATATCTTCCGGCTTTTCACTACGACTCGGATTGACGAAGGCGATAGACAATAAATGCATCAACATCATACCAGCATACAAATGGCACCATTCGAGGCTTTGTATGGAAGAATATGTCGTTCGCCTATTGCATGGCACGAGATCGGTCATTCATAATTAACCAGTCCCGAGTTACTACAAGAAACGACTGACAAAATCCTCCAGATTCGCGACAACTTGGCAAAGGCCAGGGATAGACAGAAAAGTTACGCCGATAGAAGACGCAAGCCCCTTGAGTTTGACGTTGGCGACTACGTACTCCTAAAGGTATCACCTTGGAAGGGTGTAGTCAGATTCGGCAAGAAAGGGAAACTAGCGCCTCGATATGTTGGACCATTTAAGATTCTGGAAAGGATCGGAAAAGTCGCCTACAAACTCGAACTACCGGAGGAACTCAGTAACGTCCACCCGACTTTCCATGTGTCGAACCTCCGAAAATGCCTAGCTGACCATGATTTGATTGTACCTATCGACGATCTTCAGGTCAACGAAACGCTACACTTCGTGGAAAAGCCTGTCGAAATCATGGATCGCCAAACCAAGCAACTCAGACGCTCACGTCTCCCCATCATAAAGGTCCGATGGGAAGGCAAACGAGGCGCGGAGTTCACTTGGGAACTCGAAAGCGACATAAAGGCCAAGTATCCGCAGCTGTTCAAATGAAGATTTGAAGCGTCAAATTGATAATTCACGGTGCTGTGCAGCTTCGGGCCTAATTTCGGGATGAAATTCCCTAAACAAGGGGAGGCTGTAACACCCGTGTTTTCGAATGTCAAAGTCAAAGTCAAAGTCCAAGTCAACTTTGACTTTCTTTGATTGTATATAGTCGACTTTATGTTTTATTTGTATTATGTGGAGTAAGTGTTGTAATAAAGAAAGAATCGAAATAATCAAATGTTTGATCGACGTGAACCGATTTACGGCTGTGAATAGTAGGAAGTAACAATGCGATAAAGTTAACTAATCAGTAATCAAACCGATCTAACTATCATCGAACTCGAATCTCGAATTACACGAACTTTGGTTGTTGCTATACGTGTGTGTGTGCCTTATGTGTTACCTGTGCGTGTTTACTTTATGTTTTGTGTGGTGACCAATCGAATCTCGAATCGAAACTCGAAACTCGAACCGAATATCGAATTACGACAAGTGGTAACGTAAGGATATGGTGAAATATAGATGATTGTATGTTAGATATAGTAGTTGGGACTGAAAGTATTTTGAATAGGAAAATCTATCGTACTCGTATCGTCTTCAATCGAAATCGAAATATCGAAAATCGCCGCACCGAACCCTCGAACCAGGCTGTTGATCGATCAGGCTATCAGCCGTTCGAACAGCCCAGCCGATCGAACAGGCTGTTCGATCGAGCAGGCTGTCCGATCGGGGAAGCCTGGCCGATCGGCCAGCCCTTTCCTCTTTTGGAGCCTATAAATATGGCTGTCATTGTCACTCTTTACCACTTTTGGAAAGCTCTGACCGACCAGCTCGTGCTCCCTTTCTTTTCTCAGATTTCTTCCGATTCCGGTAAGTTTCCATCCTAAATCTTGTACTTTCTTAATCAAAACAGGCTCCCACACCTTCCTATCTTTCAATTTTTGATTTCTAACCGTGAAATCACCAAGATTTAAGCATTCTTGGATGATGTCATCATGGTGTTCTTCAAGAACATCATGTTTTGACTCCAATCCACCATGAATAGCTCGGATCTAACCGATTTCACATAAACACGCTAAAATCTACCAAGGATCTAAACATTTACATGTTGTGAAGGATTGAAAGAAGGAATTCCAACTTTCTTTCAACTCTTTTACACTCAATGCCTTCAAACCGGTAGAAACGGAGCTTGGGCCAACTCACCAAACACTCTAATGCTTGTGCGATTCAAGATCCGGATTCTATCCACGAGGTTCACCGACTCCGGGTTTAACGTCAAACCACCATTCCGAACCGTTCACTGACCTGATTTGGGTGATTCCTGTCCGAGCAGGAGAAACAAGTAAGAACGAAGGTTCCCTGGTTAAGCTCGTTGTCAAACTACCTTAATATGACGACAAATCATCAGGACAGTCAAATGTTAGACGTGTTAGTGCATTATCTGTCTATCGCATTCGTCAATCTATTTCGTAGCAGAAACCGAAGAATTCTAAGCTTTTAGTGTTATATCTAGTTAGAAAGGCAAGGTGGCAATCTTGTAAATAAGGAGAAATCCTTATAATCCTTGTACCTATAAATAGATCATTTAGGTTTAGTTTAGAAGACTTTTGGCTCATTTGGAGATTTAGAGCTTAGATCCTAGAGAGAGAAAGTATAGAGAGAGAAAGTCTCTCTACGTGATTCACGGCTTTGTACACGACATCATATCAATAGAATCACGTCATTAGTACGTTCTTGTGTGTTCGGTCACGCACGTTCACGGATTCCGCACGTCGAACGTTCGTTACGCAATCGTAAGGTGTCAAAACCGGTCCTATAAGTGGTATCAGAGCGCAGGACGAGGAGTTCATACTACTACAGCTTGAATCTGCATAAATCTCTCTTTTCTACTCACTTTCTCTCATACTTTTTCTGTTTAAAGTGGTTCCTACGGTTGAAATTGTCTAAAAATTGAGTATATTATGTGAAACATACAATTAACAAACCCTAGAAAGTTTCAGGTTAAAACTCGGATTAAAAATGGTTAAAATTGGGTAAAAACCAAGGTCCGCTTTTACATACATCGAGAGATCCGCTTATAATACCTTAGATCCGCTCAAAAATAACCTAGGAGATCCGCTTTTCAGACAGATTCGCTCGAAATTACCAAGACAGGTCCGCTCGAACGAACCTGATTCGCTCTTTTGATCATTAGATCCGCTTATATTGACATTTGAGAGGTCCGCTCGAACGGACATACTCTGGTTCGCTCGAACAAACATCTTTGGTCCGCTTATTAGATCAAGTTACAAATTCGCTCATCAGGTCCGCTCGAACGGACAATACCTGGTTCGCTTTTTAGGACAATATCTAGTTCGCTTATCTGGACCTTACAGATTCGCTTATCTGGCACTCACACTAATAGATTCGCTTTTCTGTCATATTTTTCAAAAACTTCGAAAAATTTGTCTAAGTGTTTGCTGATTTTGCAGGTACATTCACAATGGATGATATTTTCTTGAATCCTTTCAGCGATATGTACGCATTCACGGGAAATTCCGGAAACAATGATACGTCTTCAAGCAATACGAATGAGAATCCACCAAAAGAAAAGAAGAAGGAAGCTTGGGAGTCTGAAAGTGCATTCGGAACATTCAATAAACCTCCGAAGCTAATGGCTATAGAAGATTATAGTAGGTGGTCAACAAAATTCGAAGACTGGCTGATGGCATTTGCATTTCTCAGCTGGAAAAGTTTGAAGAACGGTTATGCAAATGGAAAGAAAAATGGTGAAGCATTAAGATCAGCTGAAGAGATTGAAGGATTTGTAGCCGAGCAAAAGTGTGTAGCATTATTATTCCAGTCGGTTCGGAAAGACATCATTTCTTTGATCGACTATTCAAATGCAAAAGATTTGTGGCAAAAGCTTGAAAAGAAATGTCTAGGAAGTACTGAAATTGTAAAAAGTAAAAAGAAACTTCTTAGGAAAGAGTTTGATATGTTTGGATGCCTCAAGAATGAGTCAGTTTGTAAAATGATAGAAAAGTTCGGTCATCTGAAGCTGGAATTAGCAAGACATGAAATCAAGTATTCTGATGAAGAACTTGTTGACAAACTATTCGATTCATTATCAGACGAGGTGGATTGGAGATATTATGCGCTTATGTTGAAAAACACAATTGAGCGTGCAAACTTGACTCCAGATTTGGTGATTGAGAGACTTGAAAGTCACGAGCTGGAAATGAAGAAAACGTACAAAGTCAATCACTCATCTTTCCAGCAGAATTTGGATCTTTCTTATCCGAAAAGCATGATGCCAAAAGCAAACTCTCCAAAGACTGCATTTTCTGCTGAGAGTGTTTCTTCTGCAAGCAACGAAAGTCAAAACAGTCAAAACAGTCAAAGCAGTGGAAACCACAGTGGTTATCACAGTGGATCTTCATCATCTGCAAGTCATTCTGATGCAAAGTTTTCATGCAACATCGCAATAGATTTGAAGAATGCTCAGAATTTTGACGAGGAGTCGGCTAAACAACAGATGGTCTTCTTGGCGTCTGTGTTGGAATCATATGAAGGGTTGGTGGCTGGTAAGATCGGGAATACAAATCTGACGAAAGAAGATTATGATCAGATAGATCCCGAAGAAATGGAGCTGATAGACATTCGTTGGGCGATGGCAAGTGCTGTTCGACGTGCTTAGCGTTTCATGGAAATTACCGGGAGAAAGACAATTGGTGGTCCGTCTACAAAGTTGGGGTTCGATAATGTGACAACCCGTACAATCACAGGTACTGTACAAATTAACTAACCCTAATTATGTGCTTAATGACTGTGCTTGACTACATCTGACACTTTAAACTGCTTACTGATTTATGTTATATACATACATGTGCTTTACATACAGTCACTCCAATTATTTAATACAGACTCTTAGTGACAAACCGGATGCACAAAGCACAGTTAGCGCAGTAAGCGGATAACTCAGACACATGCTGACATTGCCAGTATTTAGACAGATACTATTTTTAGGCCAGTATGGGCCAGGGATAAATCACTACACCAGTATGGAGTGTAGGGAAGTGAGAAATATAAGACTATGTCACTAGGTGATAGTTTGAGTGCCGGAAAGTGCCTGAAACGCAATTTAATTACAGAATTCCACATTTTTAATAACAATTCAGCTTTTAACACACTCATAATATACAGAGTAATGACTAAATGGTCCTGGACACTTTCCTAAGTGTTGGAATTAATTTCGTTACAAAAAGATGCACAAAAGACGCTTTACGGGACAATTAAACGCTTTAACGGAACGATGCGAAACCGAACAACCAGACATTACCCGAGACATGAAAATACTGTTAGAAATATTATTTTATTATTTCAAATTATTTTTGGTCACAAAAATCCCTATACACCATGTAAACACGACATACACCCACTATACTTAAAAATACCCTTAACCTTCTAACCTACTACCTTCTAATTAACAAAAATTTACATTTTACCCCCCCCCCCAACCGATTTTCTGCCATGATTATAATAATATATTGTTAGGATATTGTGAAAAGAAAATCTTGATTTCATTGGCCAAATTATTGTCATAATTTTTCCTATAAGCTAGATGCATGTTTCCAAGGATTAGTGAATCATTACTACTAACTTGCACTCCTCCTCCTCTCTCCTCCCTCTATAATTCGGTTCATACCCCCCCCCCCCTCTCTCCACAACTGATTTCCATCACTACCATACTTCATACCTCCATTTCTTCTCCATCAAGCTCTCATTCAAGTTGTAAAGATCCTCCATAGAAGTGAGAAGTTGAAGTGCTCCCAAGAGGCCTTGTTCAAGCTTTTCTCACCATCATTCTTTATCATCTCATCCTAAGATTACAACCCTAGCCTTGTGCTAGTAGTAAGTCCATTCATACTCTTGTTTCACTTCGATTCTTGTTACGATTGTTGAATGTTCATCACACACAAAAGCTTAAACAGCTTGCTGAGTTGGATTTCCAGCCAACTTCAACAGGCTGTAACGGGATCATTTTAAGTCGAAAAACGGATTTTCAAAAGCCTAAAATGAATGTTTTGGAGTAGCTAAACAAATGGCACTGGAATCATAAATTTTCGAGACCGTTTACTATTTTTAAAAGGTTATTTTTGGACAGCAGCTCAAACTGCATTTTTACTGCAGAAAAAGTGGGTTACTTTCGGAGTCATAACCTAAAACCTGAATAAAATCAACACATGAAATTTTTACAGTAGATAGACACCATTGTCAGGACGACCCTCCAACTGGAATTTCGTCAAACGGACTTACGGTTGATTTTTAGCGAATATTTCCGTAAACTGCGATCAGAAGGTAACAAATCTGATTGCAGTCAAGAAAATGAATTTCTATAAAATATGGGCAACGAATTAGACTTTGATATTTTTACACAACAAACTTTGGAACATATGTCATATTCTGTAAAAATTTGGTGATTTTTAGAAAAGGGTAACTATTTTATAAAAATCCTCGAAAACAGCCCTGTTTCGAGTAATAAAGCTGAAATGAAGTATGTAAAGTTTTGTATGTCTATATGTTGGCTTGGTTATTGAAAATGAACTATTGGTTTTATATAAAAGAAAATGATATGCTATTAAAGCATGGACACCTCTATTTACAGAGGAGACTCTGCCGAAATTTTCCGAAAATCCGAACACTTAGTAAAATATTCGAGAAAATAGATACGAAATAGTTGTCTAAACTATTTTTCTACGAACGCTATTTAAGTTAAAATAATTATTATTGTTTTAACAAAATAATACCGAAGTAACATAAATCAAAACACTAAGCTCTAAGCCAAGGCACGGCCAGCTCGTCTAATAGACATTAGTACGTTGTAGGTTGTCGTGTAGCGGAAAGAGTTTAAGTTCGAGTCAAGAAGCACTACGGTGAGTTCATGACCCCCTATTCCTTTACTGTTTTTGGTTTTATACTTCGGGGGTGGAATACATGTTTACAAATTATTTCAGACTTTTATATACATGGTATGGTTAGCTTAGGGAGGGTTTTACACTACTAGATCATGTGAAGGGTGGGCACAACACTTGAGGCCATTAATCCTTGTTATAGGACCAAGGGAAACAAGAGTGATAGATCTATTTGGGTGTAGCAAGCCCACACCCGTGAGGCCGGGGCGGCCCATAGTGGTGACTGTGTCTTCCAGCCGGAAGCCCGGTTACAAATATGCTAGGTTTGAGTTTCCCTGCACCTTTTCACACATACCGGTGGCTTTGCAAACCATTGGTGATCTCTTTTTCCTTATTGCTACATACCAGGGACTAAATTTACTTACAGACATACTAAACGGTTTTATATACACAAGACTTACTCATGAACTCGCTCAACTTTTTGTTGACTTTTTAAAACTACATGTATTTCAGGGAATTAAGTTGGATCTGGCAAGTGATGCATGATTAGCTGCGTACTAAATAAGGATGTCATCCGGAGTCGTAGGTTTGGGAAGTGTAACTTTTTCCTGGACGAGTTGCATGTCTCAAGTCCTTGTGTCGTTGGTAGCTTTTCGTCGAGTCTTATGAACTCATTTTTAAACAAGTCATGTTTTGTAAACGTATCGTGTGGTTGGTGTTTTTGTTTCAAGACAATATGTTATGTATTTTTAATCATTTTAATGGATGAACATCAAATATTTTATCATATAGCATGTTGTGATTTTTGCTATGGTATTGAGAAGTCACACCAAATAAACCCACGCTTCCGCAAAAGCCAGGGTGTGACAGCTTGGTATCAGAGCCTCGATCATAGCGAACTAGGATTCCTTCTCGAGTCTAGACTATGATCACTAGGGCTCTCACAAAAATGTTTTCAAACGTTTTTACATTGCATACACTAAAAGTCCAGATCCAGGGCACAAACATTTTTACAAACAAAAAGGTCACAAATACGTTTTTTTTCAAAATTTTCACATCAGTCTTAGAGACTGAGGGAGTTCAGTCTTAGAGACTGAGGGATTCAATCTTAGAGATTGGGGATGTTCAGCCTTAGAGGCTGGGGAAAATTTGAGTCTTAGAGACTGGGAGGTTGGTCTTAGAGGCCAGGGAGTTAGTCTGAGAGACTAGGGAATTCAGTTTTAGAGATTTGGTGGGATAGTCTTGGAAGACTAGGATGCATACAGGATTTCATTATTATTTGTTTACATGCTTACCTTATTTGTGTGCATATGTTGTGGTTGTGTTACAGACACCATGGCATCATCCGGTAGTGGAGTATCCGATGCGAGTGACCCGAGGACTTTTACCTCTGACGACAAGATGGCTACCGATTCAGGAGTTTATGTAACAACTCTCGCTAAAATTAATACTTAGTATGATTAATTAATCAGTTAATCAATATTAATTAAGCTAACAAGATTAATTAAGCTAAGTAAGGTTTATTAAAAATAGATATATATGGGGTCGTATAAGAACGTTTAATATTAATAATAAAATATATTATTTTTTTCCTTACTCCGTTTTTAATGAAACTTAGGTTAAAACGTAGATAAAAATATGCTCGTTCTAAAAACATATTCGTCGTTTTATAAAACGTTATATTTTAAAAGTTATACGAGAAAAACGAGTGAAGCAGCTGAATTAATATATATAAGCAAGCTAGCTAGCATGTCAAGCAGGTAGGCAGGCACGTCACTATCCCACATCGACAGAATTAGGTTGAGGTGCTTGCTTGCTTGCTTACTATAAATAAGAAGCTTAGGATTCATTTTTCTTTGCTCATTTCTTTTCTTCTTCTCTCTATACGTTGGTGTTCTAACCAATAATCACCGGTACCACTGGACTGCTCACGGCACCCGATTCCGTCCAGGGTGGGTCGGGGGTCGTGACAGAAGGTGGTATCAGAGCCACTGCTTTAAGCCTATAAGTGATGTGATAATAATACTTAAGCTTAAATAAAAAGAGTTAGGATATTTCTATTAAATGGTAGCACAGCTGATAGCAGTTAGACTTGAACATAAGAAAAGATGCCTTAGTATAAGCTAAGCCACTGGTTTACACAATTAGGTGTTATAATAATACCTAAGTGAAACGGAGAATTAGAAACTTAATATTATCTGATAGCACTCCGGATGGTATTTAGACTTGAACTTAAGAATTTTGCCTTAAAATAAATTTTAAGGTAAATTACTTATATAAGTATAATATAATGGATACTGGTATGACGGTTAGCAGGCAATAGCATTTAATTGCTATTTATTCTTGCTTATTGATGTTATTTGGTCTAGAATAAGATATGTTATGGGAATACAAATTTCCTTGATTCTGGATAAAAGCCCTAATAAAAGAGGCACTTTTTGAAAAGATACTATTTATGGGAAATAGAAAACTTTCTCCGGCAAAACTGGGTATAGAGTAGCAGACTCTCCAGCTTGTCCGGACATATTGAGATTACCGCTCCGGCGCGAACCGGATAAGACGGGGTAAATGATATGTCAAATCAGTGACAGAATTTCCCTAAATAGTATCATGACCAAATACCTGAGTGGTTCTTGGAAATATGAATCTGTTAAATACATTGACCTGATAAATGGTATGTTTATTTCAGCATGTGAAATATGTGATTATATAGATAGGTATATCTATAAGGAAATTCCCAAAAAAAAAAAAAAAAAAAAAAAAAAAAAACCCATAAGGATTGATAAATTGAAATAAAGCACAAGCATCCGTGTCTAGAATTCTTTACCAGGAATCTCTTTTCCAATATCAAACATTATTTTGTTTGATCATTTACCTCGTAACTCATACAATGAGAACCCTTTAAAGATGGGATATCATCGAAAGTATAAAAATTTACAATGCACAAGTAAGAAACATATAAAGTTGTGCTAATGCACAAGAAAACACATGAAACTTAAAATATACGTCCACAGACATTGAAATATATCACACACGACTTTCCAAGGCAAGAACTTTGAAAAGTATAAATTGGGCACGATGACACCAATACTAATTCTGTCAGTAGAAAACTACTAATCAAAAAGAAGCACTTTGCCACGTGATCCTACAAACGATCTACATTTCGCTGAGGTACGTTGGAACAAGATTTCACAATCATCGGTGCACAGTCTAAACTAAGTCATAATTATTATCACTGAAAAAGGAGTCACATACCTTTACAAATCCCCTATTCCATTTCAGTTCATTCGACATTCCTTGATAATGGCACTTAACAACGGGTATCACACAAAATTCCAGATAAAAGTTCTTATATTCCTTTCGTAGCAATTCTGACTTCTGCCTATAATAAGTTGACTTTCGTGTTCTTTTAATGATCATCATACCATAAAGAATTCTTTCATAATAGCAAATATTGATCCATTTCGTTTCTAGGTAAATCCATACGATACACATGCACTATTTGTTGCGCATGTGGTTCATTTGAGTTATAAGACCCTAGGAAGGCTTCATTCCAAATTATTGTTTTATCCAACCTCAAATATCATTTCGCTATACTTGATCTCTGCATTGTAAACCGCGTTTTGCAAAATGATTACTCTTTGATATTTGATCGATAAATTTTTTTTTGAAAAACTCGATTTTCTTTTTGAAGGTTATACATGGTTTCTGTTGTGATCATGTCCGAACTTCCTTATTAAAACTCGTTTTATCCAAACCCAGTTAACTTGCTCTCAATACATAATCAATTCGAAGTCCCATATGATGGATTGAAACCATCATATTCAAAATAGTTCCAACAAGCACTTCAATTCTCTTGAAACATAACATGCTTGTTTAGTCTTCGAATTCATCAAATCATTTCTTTGATCACGATCCCTTTATGATGACATTTTCACAAATTTGAAGATTGCGCTAATCTAGGATTTAATTATTTATTTATTTATATTGAATCCGCTTTATTGATTTATTTTATGAAAGCAATCTTAACACAAATTGTGTGCTAAGATAATGATCCACCATTTCATGTCCTAATTCCTTAGTCCTTACAACCTAAATCGAGCCTTTCGTGATATTTCTTACCTTATCATCATTGATCGAAAAACATTATATAAACTTAATTATATATAGAAACTTACAATATAGTATTCCTACATTTAAAATTTTTGTTAAAACCATTAAGGTAAAGAATTTATATTTTTACGTATAAAATTTTGTTTGAAGTATATTCTCATTTAAGTTTATGCATTTATTATTGGCAATTAATATTAGTTTTATTATTAGTAATAATATATTAATAGTAATAGTGTTAGTATTATTTTTAGATACTAGAGTTATTATCAAGGGCATGTATTGAATAGCCTAGCCTTAGTTAGGCATGGACTGGCCACTTATGCTTAAACAAGGCAGCACTAACCAATATCCGCCGCGATAATGACTAGTTAATTAAGTCATCATACTTATTTAGTAAATTTCAATTATATATAAAAATATTTTTATATTATATATATATATAGAAATATATATACTTGTACTATAAAGAGAAGACATATTTTCATAAAACAATTAAAAGGGACGAATAGAATTATCTAAATAATCATAAACAAAACATATTATAAATAAATGTTCATCTTGATTAATATTTCACAACCATTAAATACTTATAGAAATATTCTTTTATATTAAAATATCAAATGTTATTTACACAAGCCAATATTTAAATATGCTTGATATTAAAATAAACATTTATTATTCTACTTTTATGATATAAAATACCATAATCTTATAGTTAAACACACTTGATTTTAAAAATAATAATCATAAGTTCTAGAATATTGGGTAAACCTATATCATTATTTTGTCAAAGTTACCACGGGTTTTGATATTTAAACCTATCTATATTTATTTATTATTCTACCTTATGATAACATAAAAGGAAAAAAGGATTTTTCAAAATATCACCTATCTTTAATCAAATATTTTAAAATCATCTGAATACAATTATAAGACAAAAATACACTAACTTTATTGTCTTTTTATGTATTCTTACAAATCACCCATCTCAGCACATTAATTCTCTCATATCATAATTTAATATCTGACAAAACATTTTCATGTTTTCATTTTATTTTGACCCGGTCAATCTTAAGTCTTCCTTAGGTACCAATCAAGGTAAGTTTTCTTCTGACAAAGAATTTTACTAATTCCAAAAAGTTCTTCACATTCATTTTAAGAATCTATAGATCATATATCTTTTGGCTTGAACCCAATCACCTTGAAAAAAAATATATATATATATATACCATTTCATCTTATTCGTTTGAACATTTCATCTTTTGAAATATCCAGGAAGCCTCCTTGAAACTCTCAAATTCGAAAACAATAAATTTATTCGGTCATCATTGAATTCTTTACAAACCCTTTGCAGCGTCCGAATAGATTTGTAGCCTGTGCTAAACCCTATTCATACGCCATTCGTTTGATTTGTCATATTCTTGGTACAATTATGTACTCAGATTATGATACACTAAATTATATTGTCCAGTACCATTTAAGTAAACGATATTGACTTTCGGATAATCATTGACAAATCATTTTCCATACTTCCATTCACAAATAGATATTTATCAATTCAGAATCTCCCCTAATTGATCAAAGTAAGTTCATTTCGGATATTGAATCCAATTGTTTCTATAAATCATTTCTATTTTTAAAATTCCTACCCCTCAAAATATCTTTTGATTCCATTCCGCGATACATTGTTTCTCTTAATTAGAAGAAGAAACATAACCCAAGAAAATATCATAGTCCAAATCTCGAGGACGAGATTTTATTAAGGTGGGGAGAATGTAACAACTCTCGCTAAAATTAATACTTAGTATGATTAATTAATCAGTTAATCAATATTAATTAAGCTAACAAAATTAATTAAGCTAAGTAAGGTTTATTAAAAATAGATATATATGGGGTCGTATAAGAACGTTTAATATTAATAATAAAATATATTATTTTTTTCCTTACTCCGTTTTTAATGAAACTTAGGTTAAAACGTAGATAAAAATATGCTCGTTCTAAAAACATATTCGTCGTTTTATAAAACGTTATATTTTAAAAGTTATACGAGAAAAACGAGTGAAGCAGCTGAATTAATATATATAAGCAAGCTAGCTAGCATGTCAAGCAGGTAGGCAGGCACGTCACTATCCCACATCGACAGAATTAGGTTGAGGTGCTTGCTTGCTTGCTTACTATAAATAAGAAGCTTAGGATTCATTTTTCTTTGCTCATTTCTTTTCTTCTTCTCTCTGTACGTTAGTGTTCTAACCAATAATCACCGATACGATATTCTGTTCGGTCGATTCAGGAACCAACTAACGGATGCCAAAGTATTATACTTTGTGAATTTCGTTAAACGGAATCCAAAGTACTATACTTTGTGAGTTCGTTAAACGGATGCCAAAGTGCTGTACTTTGTGAGTTCGTTAAACGGGATCCAAAGTACTATACTTTGTGAGTTCGTTAAACGGATGCCAAAGTACTGTCTGAATAAGACTACACTTTGTGAATTTCGTTAAGGTTCGAATCCCGTAACCATCGTTAAGGTTAGATTTAGGTTTTACACAAATACGTATTCCATTATGTTAAACTATATGTTTAACTACCGAAAATACTCCCCACCACACACACATGCGAATCACTAATTAGTATAGGAGGGTGCTGCTACGATACAGGGTATTAACTCGATCGCTATTACGATTCATTTTCCGACCGATCAATATATCCAATGGATGTTTAAGTGCCACCCACATTAGGGTTATACTTTGTCGTTCATCATTAAATCGATGGATGTTTAAGTATCGCACTTTGTCGTTCGTTGTGAGAATTTGATCTCGTGAGTTATCGTAATTGTTGTATTAAGTTACCTACCTAGTTCGTGTGCACTAGGTTACAAGGCTAAATCAATAGGCTAAGCTTTGCCTGTATAAATCTGCAATATATCAAGGCTTATCTGTAGACTAAACTTTGGCCGTATGAATCTGCATGTTTATAATGTGAGTCATTCTCTTTTTATCAACTGTTTTACAATACTCTAAATTATTTTCAAGGTTATAATTACAGGGATTAAGTCTTTGTAATCACCAAATTACAGCTGGTATGTGGGGTATTGTGCACATTACTATTTTTATCACTCTAGGTGAGTGAGTATCACTCTATGTGAGTGAGTATTACTCTGTGTGAGTTAGCCGTCACTATTTGGGGCGACGGGACCCAATAGTGGTATGACCACAGTCACAGATCCGGTCGAGTGACAAATACCTATTCTTGATAATTGGTTGATAAAAACATTGTAATCGCTCTTAATACTGTAAATTATAGCAAATATGTTTTTGTGCAAACTGAATGAACTCACTCAGTATTTCCCCGCTGACAAAACCTTTTTAAAACGCGTTTCAGGTAATTAGAGTATATTGGAGTAAGAATTGGATCCGGCACCGAAGGCATCAAGAAGTGGCTTATTCTATTAATTAAATCAACTTAAGAAATATTGTTTTTATTAAAAGCTACCTTTGTAAAACATGGAATTTATTCCATCTATTTAAATAAAATCCGGTGTTTTCTAAACTCTGATATTTTTCCTAACTCACGGTCCTGATGAAATTTCCGCTGCAATGTTTTTCAAAATAAAAATAATCACCGGTACCACTGGACTGCTCACGGCACCCGATTCCGTCCAGGGTGGGTCGGGGGTCGTGACAGTTTACACCTCAGACTACACGAGCACTGATGAAGATGACTTTCAGCCTTTTGCCCTACCAGACTTCGGAGATGATGTACCTTTAGCTGACGGCCCACCTGGAGAGGATCTACCTCTTGTTCCCATCCCTGCCCCTCTCCCCTTCGCTGCAGTTCCTTTTGAGGAACAACCTATCGACGCTTTACCCGATGGTGACATCGACCTACTCATCGAGGGTCCCCCGGAGGGAGACCAGGATGGTGGGGCCCCGATGGAGGGCGGTGTTCAGCCTGTTGATATTCCAGTTGTTAATCCTATTGTCCCCATGGTCGAGCTTCCTGGTATGGAGGTTCAGTCTGATTCATCCGCTTCTGATTCCATTGAGTCGATAGCTTCTCATATCCCACCGTTGGGATTTGGTTACATTCCTCGCATGGACACTGATGAGGAGATGGAGTTTGAGCAGCCTGCTGAGGCTCCTGCTCACCCAGATGATCCGATTCCAGCCGTGCTTGCCGATTATCAGCCTGCTCCAGTCACTTCCGAGCCCGTACTTGCCATTGACCCTGTTACTGCCTCTGATACACCCGTTGTTGCACCACCAGCCGTTGAGATACCTGATCCCATGGCTATCTTTGATGACCTTGCACCATTCGCTACCCACATGGACCCGAGGTTCGCCGACTCCAGCAATGGATGGATTGAGGAGGATGACTACCCTTCGTACGTAGTCCCAGTCACTCCCCCTCCCGCACCTATCGTTGTACCATTCGATGCTCCCTTGTTTCCTCCATCCACATCCGATACTCACCGCACCGACCTTCCTATCACTTTCCTTCAGGACATTCCTCCGCCCCAACCTGGGGAGGGATCGTCGAGCCAACTTTTCGGGCACAACCCATCATGCCAGAGGTTAGCCAGTTCTTACCGCAGGTCCCTTATTCAGATTTTGTTCCACCAGTGTCACTTCCTGCACCTTTCGAGACCCAGTTACCCCACGTCACTTCACAGTTTGTATTTACCCCACACATTACACTTCCGGTTTCAGCCCCGATGGGTGAACCATCCCTATGGTCAGCACCCCAGGTCATGCCTGCATCTGACCCTTATTATCCATTCTATGACGGATTCTCTGTGGAGGACACGCTCACATCACTGCAGTTACGGCAGGACGCCTTGAGGCAGTGTGTCCAGCGGTTGGAGAGGACTCCACATCCTCACTGTCCCTGTCAGACTCAGTTTTCAGCATCGCACACTTCTTTTCCCTCATTTCAGGATTCAGAGGTTCATTTCCCCCCTCTCGATCGACAGGTTGCTTTCGTGTTACGTTTTGCCTATGCACTTGAGGAGCATTTGGTGCAGTTGCGCCGATTGATTTTCTCTCATTTTCCACCTCCTCCTCCATCGTCAGCTTAGGGACATACTCGGCAACAGAGATTTCAGACCGGCTACTCTTAGTGGGAAGACAGTGCTAGAGCCATGATTATGAAGACTTTTTTTTTAAGACCACGATTTTGGTTTTTGGTTTATTTGTTATTGTACTCAGACATATATTTTAGCACATAGTAAAATTGTGAAACTGTATCGGTGGTTTGTTTATGAAACATTAATCACAAGTCTTTTAATTTCATGCATTGTTGATCATTTGTTATGGTTATGACATGAGATGTTATGTGGATGATGAATGTTACAATGTATACGTATAATTACTATACTTACTATGACCTGACCAATATGGAACATCCTCTAGGAAATGCCTCTTCGACGTGACGCACGCATGCCGACTAACCAGGCAGAACTACAAGGAATCATCGCTGCCGCTATTGCGCAGTATGCTGCTTCTCAAGGAGAAATAAGCAGCAACATTCCGAACAGCAACAACAACCCTCCCAACGGTTGTACCTACAAGCAATTCCTGGATTGTAAACCCTTGAACTATGACGACACTGGGGGTGCTGTTGCTTTCGTTAGGTGGACGGAGAAGACGGATTCTGTCATAAGGATGAGCAAGTGTGCTCTCGAGCACCAAGTTACGTACATCTCAGGGCTCTTTCTTGACGGTGCCCTATCTTGGTGGAACCTTCAAGTACAGACCCTGGGGGAAGCAGCGGCGTATGCTATGACATGGACTGAGCTGAAGGAGCTCATGAGGAAGAAATACTGTTCTCGGGCCGAGATACAGAAACTGGAGACTGAGTTCTGGCACCTCAAAATGGACGGCCCAAAGATTGCTGAATATGTGCAAAGGTTTCACGACTTGTCACGCGTTGTGCCGTATATGGTTGAGCCTGAGTTTAAACGCATTGAGCGTTTCATCTGGGGATTGGCACCCCAAATCATGAGCATGGTAACGACGTCCAAACCCCCAACGATTACCGAAGCCATTGATCTCAGTGTGGCACTTACAGAGGAAGCCATCAGATTGGACAAATTTTCAATCTCTGAACCGAAAAAGAAGGAAACACATGTTGAATCGTCGCCAAGTGAGAACAAAAGGAAGTTCTCAAATTTCAAAAAGGGCACCAGCAGTGTTAGCAAGAGGGAAGAAGGAAGTGCACTAGTCAGGGCCGGAACTGGTACCGAAAACAGAGGAAGAGGATACATTGGCACTCTGCCCAAGTATGGTACATGTCAGTTCCATCATCCCGGCCCGTGCCGACTCAGAAAGTGTGAATCTTGCGGAAAGACAGGCCATTCGAAGGAAACGTGTTGGGTTGGATCGGGCCAAGGTGGCCAAAGGGGTTACAATAACAACAACCGCGGTAATGGAAACAGACCGCAAGGAACTAATGGGGGAAGCGGAAATCATGGAAATGCCCCGAACCAAGCTGGTAACCGGGGAACAAACGGAAATCGAGGCGGAAATGGTAATGGGAATGGCCGAGGGCCAGGATGCTTCAACTGCGGAGACGTTGGGCACTTCAAGAGGGAATGCCCAAAGATAAATCAAGCTCAAGGCCGAGTTTTTAACATTGGTGCGAGGGAAGCACGCCAGGATCCGAACGTTGTCACTGGTACGTTCCCTATAAATCAACGCTATGCATCTGTGCTTTTTGATACTGGTGCCGATTATAGTTTCGTATCGTTAGACTTTAAGATCATGCTTGGGTTAACCGCTAGTAAGTTAGACGTTTCGTACTCTATTGAATTGGCGAATGGAAAACTAGTAGAAACGGGTGAAGTTATTAGGGGATGCATGATAGAACTCGGAGGACACGAATTTACGCTAGACCTACTGCCAGTCGAGTTGGGAAGCTTCGACGTGGTAATAGGGATGGATTGGCTGTCTAGCAACAAAGCCGAAGTGGTTTGTCACGAGAAGACCATCCGCATCCCAATGGCCGATGGAGAGACGATTGTAGTTCACGGAGAGAAGCGCGATACGCCATTGAGGATCATTAGCTGCTTGAAAGCTAGGAAGTGTTTGAGGAAAGGATGTGCTGCCTTCTTGGCACATATCATTGATAAGGAGGCCGCTGAGCCAAAGATCGAAGACATCCCTGTCGTAAGGGAATATCCTGAAGTCTTTCCGGGATTGCCGCCCCCAAGACAAGTCGAATTCCACATTGACTTAGTTCCAGGCGCCGCGCCTGTGGCTAAGGCACCCTATCGACTTGCACCTTCTGAGATGCAAGAACTGTCGACGCAACTCCAAGAGTTGTTAGACAAGGGATTCATCAGACCAAGCTTCTCACCTTGGGGAGCTCCAGTTTTGTTCGTTAAGAAGAAGGATGGTAGTTTTCGCATGTGTATAGACTACCGCGAGCTTAACAAGTTGACTGTCAAGAACAGATATCCTTTGCCAAGGATCGATGACCTGTTCGATCAACTACAAGGTTCGAGTTTTTACTCAAAGATCGATCTAAGATCAGGTTATCACCAGTTGAGAATACAAGAGGAAAGTATTCCCAAAACTGCTTTTAGAACTCGATATGGACATTACGAGTTTCTGGTTATGCCGTTTGGGTTGACAAACGCTCCAGCAGTTTTCATGGACTTGATGAATAGAGTCTGCAAACCGTACCTCGACAAGTTTGTAATCGTATTCATTGACGATATTTTGATCTACTCGAAGACGAAGGAAGAGCACGAGCAACACTTGCGAGCTATTCTAGAGCTGCTTAAGAAGGAGAAGTTGTACGCTAAGTTCTCGAAATGTGAGTTTTGGTTACGCGAAGTCCAGTTTCTTGGACATGTGGTTAATGGAAGTGGAATCCATGTGGATCCCACAAAGATCGAGGCGATCAAGAATTGGGAGTCACCGAAGACGCCAACCGAGATTCGGCAATTCTTAGGTTTGGCTGGGTATTATCGAAGGTTCATTGAAGATTTTTCCAAAATCGCTCAACCTCTCACCGCACTTACTCAGAAGGACAAGAAGTTTGATTGGAGCAATAAACAAGAAGAAGCATTTCAGTTGTTGAAAAACAAGCTTTGTGACGCACCGATTTTAGCTCTACCCGAAGGCACGGACGACTTCGTGGTGTATTGTGACGCCTCGCGTCAGGGCTTAGGCTGCGTGTTGATGCAGCGACAGAAGGTTATAGCTTATGCTTCGCGCCAGCTGAAAGTTCACGAGAAGAACTACACCACGCATGACTTAGAGTTAGGCGCTGTAGTGTTCGCATTGAAGATCTGGCGACACTATCTGTATGGAACAAGATGTACAATCTTCACTGATCACAAGAGTCTACAGCACATCTTTGATCAAAAGGAGCTTAACATGAGACAGAGACGCTGGGTTGAGTTGTTAAATGACTACGACTGTGAAATCAAGTATCACCCAGGGAAGGCGAATGTAGTTGCTGACGCCTTGAGTCGAAAAGAAAGGATTAAGCCCATAAGGGTTAGGGCTTTAGAAATGATTGTCCAGACAGACCTCTCGTTGCGCATTCGTGCCGCGCAGAGAGAAGCTTTGAAAGAAAGCAACATTGAGGATGAGTATCTCCATGGAATGGAGAAACAGTTAGCGCCAAACAAGGAAGGAACCTTGCGTTTCATGAATCGAATTTGGGTTCCTCTGTTTGGAGGATTGAGAAAGGTAATATTTGATGAGGCTCACAAGTCACGGTACTCAATTCATCCAGGAGCAGATAAAATGTACCAAGATCTTAAGGATTTCTATTGGTGGCCTAGGATGAAAGGCGATGTTGCAGTATATGTTGGCAGATGTTTAACGTGCGCCAAGGTTAAAGCGAGTACCAGAAGCCTTCAGGTCTCCTGCAACAACCTGTAATACCCCAATGGAAATGGGAACAGATTTCCATGGACTTCATAACGAAATTGCCAAAGACGCCAAAGGGCCACGATACAATTTGGGTAATTGTAGATCGACTGACAAAATCTGCGCACTTCCTGCCGATCAGGGAAAAGGACAACACAAGTAAACTTGCTGAAATATACATGAGGGAGATTGTTGCACGTCATGGAGTGCCTCTCTCGATTATCTCTGATAGAGATGGACGCTTCATATCAAGGATTTGGCGGTCCTTCCAAGAGGAATTTGGTTCCCAATTGAATCTGAGTACAGCATTTCACCCACAAACGGATGGCCAGAGTGAAAGAACGATTCAGACATTGGAAGATATGCTGAGAGCATGTGTAATGGACCTGGGTGGTAGCTGGGACAAACACTTACCCTTGGTTGAATTTTCGTACAACAAGAGCTACCACACCAGCATTGGAGCAGCACCGTTTGAAGCTCTTTATGGACGCAAGTGTCGATCACCGCTATGCTGGGCTGATGCGGGTGATAGGCAGCTGGTTGGCCCCGAAATGGTTCAGGAAACAACCGACAAGATCTTTCAGATTCGAAAACGCATCGAGGCAGCTCGCGACAGACAAAAAGGCTACGCAAACCAAAGAAAGAAACCTTGGGAATTTCAAGTTGGGGATATGGTTTTGTTAAAGGTTTCACCCTGGAAGGGTGTGGCACGCTTTAGAAAGCGTGGGAAGCTGAATCCGCGCTACATTGGTCCTTTCAAAATTCTGCAAAGGATTGGACTTGTAGCATACAAGTTGGACTTACCTGCGGAACTTAATGGCGTTCATGATACATTCCATGTATCGAACCTGAAGAAGAGTCCAACTCAAGAGACAGTTGTCATTCCTGCTGACGAGGTCCATATTGACGACACACTCCACTTTGTTGAGGAACCAGTTGAGGTTACAGATTGGAAGATTAATAAGACATGCCGGAGTAGTGTCAAACTCGTTAAAGTTCGATGGAATGCACGACACGGCCCGGAGTTCACGTGGGAGCGTGAGGATCGTATGAAGGCCAAGTACCCACATTTATTCCCCAAGACCCCTGCAACTAGAAGTAGAACTTAAAATTTCAGGACGAAATTTTCTTAACAGGGGGAGAATGTGACAACCCGTACAATCACAGGTACTGTACAAATTAATTAACCCTAATTATGTGCTTAATGACTGTGCTTGACTACATCTGACACTTTAAACTGCTTACTGATTTATGTTATATACATACATGTGCATTCTTTACATACAGTCACTCCAATTATTTAATATAGACTCTTAGTGACAAACCGGATGCACAAAGCACAGTTAGCGCAGTAAGCGGATAACTCAGACACATGCTGACATTGCCAGTATTTAGACAGATACTATTTTTAGGCCAATATGGGCCAGGGATAAATCACTACACCAGTATGGAGTATAGGGAAGTGAGAAATATAAGACTATGTCACTAGGTGATAGTTTGAGTGCCGGAAAGTGCCTGAAACGCAATTTAATTACAGAATTCCACATTTTTAATAACAATTCAGCTTTTAACACACTCATAATATACAGAGTAATGACTAAATGGTCCTGGACACTTTCCTAAGTGTTGGAATTAATTTCTTACAAAAAGATGCACAAAAGACACTTTACAGGACAATTAAACGCTTTAACGGAACGATGCGAAACCGAACAACCAGACATTAACCGAGACATGAAAATACTGTTAGAAATATTATTTTATTATTTCAAATTATTTTTGGTCACAAAAATCCCCATACACCATGTAAACACGACATACACCCATTATACTTAAAAATGCCCTTAACCTTCTAACCTACTACCTTCTAATTAACAAAAATTTACATTTTACCCCCCCCCCAACCGATTTTCTGCCATGATTATAATAATATATTGTTAGGATATTGTGAAAAGAAAATCTTGATTTCATTGGCCAAATTATTGTCATAATTTTTCCTATAAGCTAGATGCATGTTTCCAAGGATTAGTGAATCATTACTACTAACTTGCACTCCTCCTCCTCTCTCCTCCCTCTATAATTCGGTTCATACCCCCCCCCCCCCTCTCTCCACAACTGATTTCCATCACTACCATACTTCATACCTCCATTTCTTCTCCATCAAGCTCTCATTCAAGTTGTAAAGATCCTCCATAGAAGTGAGAAGTTGAAGTGCTCCCAAGAGGCCTTGTTCAAGCTTTTCTCACCATCATTCTTTATCATCTCATCCTAAGATTACAACCCTAGCCTTGTGCTAGTAGTAAATCCATTCATACTCTTGTTTCACTTCGATTCTTGTTACGATTGTTGAATGTTCATCACACACAAAAGCTTAAACAGCTTGCTGAGTTGGATTTCCAGCCAACTTCAACAGGCTGTAACGGGATCATTTTAAGTCGAAAAACGGATTTTCAAAAGCCTAAAATGAATGTTTTGGAGTAGCTAAACAAATGGCACTGGAATCACAAATTTTCGAGACCGTTTACTATTTTTAAAAGGTTATTTTTGGACAGCAGCTCAAACTGCATTTTTACTGCAGAAAAAGTGGGTTACTTTCGGAGTCATAACCTAAAACCTGAACAAAATCAACTCATGAAATTTTTATAGTAGATAGACACCATTGTCAGGACAACCATCCAACTAGAATTTCGTCAAACGGACTTACGGTTGATTTTTAGCGAATATTTCCGTAAACTGCGATCAGAAGGTAACAAATCTGATTGCAGTCAAGAAAATGAATTTCTATAAAATATGGGCAACGAATTAGACTTTGATATTTTTACACAACAAACTTTGGAACATATGTCATATTCTGTAAGAATTTGGTGATTTTTAGAAAAGGGTAACTATTTTATAAAAATCCTCGAAAACAGCCCTGTTTCGAGTAATAAAGCTGAAATGAAGTATGTAAAGTTTTGTATGTCTATATGTTGGCTTGGTTATTGAAAATGAACTATTGGTTTTATATAAAAGAAAATGATATGCTATTAAAGCGTGGACACCTCTATTTACAGAGGAGACTCTGCCGAAATTTTCCGAAAATCCGAACACTTAGTAAAATATTCGAGAAAATAGATACGAAATAGTTGTCTAAACTATTTTTCTACGAACGCTATTTAAGTTAAAATAATTATTATTGTTTTAACAAAATAATACCGAAGTAACATAAATCAAAACACTAAGCTCTAAGCCAAGGCACGGCCAGCTCGTCTAATAGACATTAGTACGTTGTAGGTTGTCGTGTAGCGGAAAGAGTTTAAGTTCGAGTCAAGAAGCACTACGGTGAGTTCATGACCCCCTATTCCTTTACTGTTTTTGGTTTTATACTTCGGGGGTGGAATACATGTTTACAAATTATTTCAGACTTTTATATACATGGTATGGTTAGCTTAGGGAGGGTTTTACACTACTAGATCATGTGAAGGGTGGGCACAACACTTGAGGCCATTAATCCTTGTTATAGGACCAAGGGACACAAGAGTGATAGATCTCTTTGGGTGTAGCAAGCCCACACCCGTGAGGCCGGGGCGGCCCATAGTGGTGACTGTGTCTTCCAGCCGGAAGCCCGGTAACAAATATGCTAGGTTTGAGTTTCCCTGCACCTTTTCACACATACCGGTGGCTTTGCAAACCATTGGTGATCTCTTTTTCCTTATTGCTACATACCAGGGACTAAATTTACTTACAGACATACTAAACGGTTTTATATACACAAGACTTACTCATGAACTCGCTCAACTTTTTGTTGACTTTTTAAAACTACATGTATTTCAGGGAATTAAGTTGGATCTGGCAAGTGATGCATGATTAGCTGCGTACTAAATAAGGATGTCATCCGGAGTCGTAGGTTTGGGAAGTGTAACTTTTCCTGGACGAGTTGCATGTCTCAAGTCCTTGTGTCGTTGGTAGCTTTTCGTCGAGTCTTATGAACTCATTTTTAAACAAGTCATGTTTTGTAAACGTATCGTGTGGTTGGTGTTTTTGTTTCAAGACAATATGTTATGTATTTTTAATCATTTTAATGGATGAACATCAAATATTTTATCATATAGCATGTTGTGATTTTTGCTATGGTATTGAGAAGTCACACCAAATAAACCCACACTTCCGCAAAAGCCAGGGTGTGACAGATAAGTCCAAGGTGACGTGCTTCAAGTGTAAGCAGAAGGGTCACTTCAAGCGTGAATGCAGAAATGCGTATGCTGATGAGTCGGAGAATCCTTTTAGAGACGATTACTACAAGAAGGCAATATATCATCAGAATAAATCCGAGCCGCCCAGATTGAAGCAGGCTGAAGATAACAGAGACAAATCGAGGGCTCTTGCTGTGATTTACGATGATGAGGGGTACGATTGGAGCAAAGAGGTTCTACCGGAGGAAGATGCGGTTGGTTACGCATTCATGGCGAATAACGATGATCCTATTCCGTGGAAAGATAATCGTACTGAAGAGCAGAAGTATTGTTATCGGAAAATGATTGCTGAAACAGAAGTCTTAGAATCTCTAGTATCTATCTGGAAGCTAGGAGAGCGAGAAGATGGGATCCAGACAGGGAGTGTTATCTTGATGAGTATGGAAATATTGCGATTGATGACAGCACGCTTGATATGGAAGCCATCATCAAGGAGATAAAAGAAGATGATGAGTATTGGCAGCACAAATGGTGGGGAACTCCAACTGAGAAGATGATAGAAGAAGAAAAAGGAAAAGAGAGAAAAGAGAAAGAAGAGAAAGAAAAGAAAGAAAAAGAAGAGATCGAGAAAGCAAAGTAGATTGATACCGGCAGTATCGATACAACACAGGAGTTGACGGCAGAGAATGTAACACCTCGAAAAATTACGTCCAATAATGCATTGACACGTGTCATAGACTTAGCATATGCGAAAATATACTTTAGAGGGACTAAAGTTGACAAACGGTGAAAACTATGGAACGTAAGGGTCCAAAGTGTCAACAATGGATAAATAGACTCCATAATAACCCTACGTGCTGTTTATAACCCTAAACGGATAGATCATGGATCATACGAAGCGGAAAATGCACGAAAGTGAGGAATTACAAACTACAGGGACTAAAAGTGTCAACATGTTGAATTTATACCTCTGAATGATCTTTTGGCAGCCCCGAAGCTTTGTAATGCTAGAATATACTCACTAGAATGTGTGGTAAAAATTTCATGAAGTTTCGTTATCGTATGAGAAAGTTATGGCCAAAACCGTACTTGAGGGGTTAAAAGCATCAACGTCGAATTTCATGACTTTTCGGGTGAGCGCAAAGTTAACCGAGGACATTACCATGTTGGTAAATGTCCCAAGGTTCCTAAAAATCAGATTTGGAGGTCTAAGGGTCAAGATTAAGGGCCAAAACCTCGTAACTAAAGAACAGGGGCCAAAACTGCAACTTTTAAACAATTTTTGGGGATCTGCAGACTCCAGGCGGCCCGCCTGGAGCCTCTTATGCGGGCCGCGAACCAGGTACAGCGACAGGAACTTCAGGACAGCTGCCAGTTGATGAAAATTTGAGTTGGTTACAGCTTTTATTCACCTCCCAAACCCTCCAATCGAATTACATGCAGCATGGGACACCTGTAGCACTCTCCAAACATCTGAAACACCATTTAAATCAGATCAAAGCTTCACTTTTGAGGGTCTTGAGTAGTAACCAAGAACACATACAACTCTCAAGAATTCACAAGAGCTATTCAGGAGCTTTCTGGACGACAAGGCACCTTCATAGTGATCACTAAGCTTCATTAGGACTCTTGTAAGCATTCATAACCTTCTCTAATTAGTTCTAGCTTTGATTATTAGCCAAAAGTCAAACCGTCGTAACTTTAGTTTGACCTTTCGAATAAACGAGAATGGCTCAGTCATTTCTCGAATTGAAAGTACCTACAAGTTGGTATTTAAGTAGGTAACAAACCCTCAAAAGGGTATTCTCAGATTCTCACTCTAAGCATGCTAATTGTCGAGTCAAAGTTCGTTTCAAAAAGTCAACAGAACTTGTTTTAGCAAAATTTATCATAAATAGTAATGTAGATTACATGCAATCAGTTTGATCATCAAAATGACTTTATAATGAATGTAAGGATATGTTTTATCATGATCAACTCGACAATTTTAGTATAAACCCGGATTGGAACCGAAAGTCTTATAAAACGACTTTTTCTTTGACTCTCGATTCGGATCCGTGCATGCATGTTTGAGATCTGCATTAGAGCTTATTTTGAACCATTTATATTTAAGTTTAACTCTCTGGAATTTTTACAACTTGAGTCCATGCTTAACCGATTCATATGCATGTTTCCGATTTATGCTTAAAGTTGACTATTTTGCCCTTTTTGTTATAAAACGTGATTTTTGGAAAAATGAAAGAATAGAAACCTTTATTACTGATTTATAAACTTGCACCGAAAATTTGATATCAGTTGGAGGTCCGGATTTAGAGTTATGGCCGATATCGTAAAACTATAGCTTTATGTTAAATAAACGGCGCATTTAGCGTATAACCTATTTAAGGCCACTTCTTGATGTAAAACTTTTTACCCACTGATGTTATATAATATTTTGGGATTTTTGAAGATTTTTATTTAATATTTGGCTGATCGTATCATAGGTCTCCAAGTTGATTCGGTTCATACCGGTTTTGACCTTTTAAGCCATAAAATGAGTTTTATGCACCCTTTTGACCCCAAACCTTTTTCTACTGATTTTATTTGTTAAATAAACTATTTTGAGCATTCTGGAAATATAAAAATCTCAGCTTTCTTTTGAAAACCCGGAAACGGCTCTAAATCGCCTTTCTAAGCGTTTTTAACGCATAGTATGCGTTATACCCATATTGAACGTATAAGGATTATACCTACTGATGTATTTAGCATATTTTTATATAATAACAGTAAGTATATGTTTTGAACTCAGGTTTCCAGTTTTGACATTTTTAGCCCTTGTGAAATTACTAAAATACCCCTACGGTGCATAGTTTGGTTTTAAATGATAAGTTTCATATATGGGTCATACCCTACTGCTATAATATATCAAATTAAGTATATTTACTGTATAAATCAGACCTGTAACTCAGATTTTCAATTTAACTCTTTTATAATCTTTTAAATGACCAAAATGCCCTTATAAGGCATAAATTGAGTTTAAATTCATTCAGGGCATAATAGAACATAACTTGGTGATATTATAACATATTTAAATCATATTATCTCAGGGAACATGCATGTGACTCTTTTGGTTACCCGTAAACGCTCTTTTAGCGTTCGGTTCGCTTTATGTAACTAGTTTGCATAAATTGACCGAAACGGGTCAAGCGTTATCATTTTTGTCTCAAAATCCAGAATGTATTTAGCATACCCATATTATACAAGTATTCAAACTTGTCGGGTCTAAAACACATTCTATCCGGTTTTCGCTTAATGGTGCGCTTGAACCGTATCGTCCTTAAACTAACCGGTCTAAGCTTAGGCTTAAATAAAGACTCGTTAGGAATCTAATAGGTTATTATAAACCTTTGTTCCAGAATAGGAGGCCCAGTAAAAGCTACCCTCACTTGCCAATTGTGATTCATACTTACTTAGGTAAATACTTTTAACTTATTTTCCCTATACGGGCTTGGGTTACGGTATATAGAATACCGCTTGATCGAGCGTACAAATCTTGCACCCTTGGGTGTTCAATTGAATAATTTGATCGGCTCGTTTAAACAGTCTTGTTTTACTTTAAGCCTTTGGGGGGTTAATGACCATGTCCCGGATATCCTTGGCATCATCTTACGAGATGGCCACGACCAGAGCACGAGGTGTAGGCGTACACCTGTCACTGTATAACTCTTTATTGTGGTGTGTCTATTGATCTTTAACCCGGATAAGATCCGGGCTACTGAACGCACAAGTAACATGTAATTCGTTCACAAGATTATATTGCATAATTATCCCAAGTTATAAAAAAATATTTTATGCCATGTGCATTTAAATCAATTTTCAATCATTTTCAAAATGAGTCAGTTAATTTGTATTTACCAGTATAAACTGACGTATTTTCCCAAAAGGTTAAGTGCAGGTACTACACGTACTAGGCTGGCTGTCTTCTAGAGCGTCCACAATAAGTCTCGCAAGCTTGGACGACAATAAAACTGTTGAACAATATCATATTTTATTTTGATCCGCCTGTGGATCCGTTTCAACTATCAGTGATATTTAATATTACATTTTATTAAAGTTGAAATGAATCTATCTTTGCTTCCGCTGTGCATTATTATATTGTGTTGTTTGTCTATGATGATGCCAACTACGTCACTATACTCCCCACCGGGCCCACCGGTGACACGTGGAAATTAGGGGTGTGACAGGTTGGTATCAGAGCCAACTCTGAGTGAATTAAACACTAGAATTTTGTGTTTAATCTCAGTTACACAATTGCACATTCCTCGCTTCTCGAGTCTAGACAAAGAACTTAGGAAATATTCAAAATTTGTTTTATTTTCTAACATTTGTCTTATATATATTTTGTTGTGCCACCTGTTTGATTTTTGACAGGTTCAAGATGCCGCCACGTGTAAGAGGAAGAGGAAGGGGACAAGGAGCATTCGCAACCTCACACGACCATGAAGCCGGGCCTTCACATAGGCGAACGCCTTCAGGATCCCTTAACGCAGATGCTCGAAACCTTTGGAGATCTTTCGCTGAACCCGCCAGACACTCAGCTTCACTGAGTACCTCACCTTCTCTTCCACACTCTTTTGGGCCTCATTCAGAAAATGAGCCCCACAACTCCCATCAATCCTACATACCTCTCCAAAACCACCAATCACCTTTTGATTACCAAACACCTGTCTTTCAGGGCCTATTCAACCCTAATGACTACTTGGAAGAACCAATGGGTCATAACCCACTTGGACCGGAAGACCACTTTCCGGGTGGCAACGAGATGGATGTCGATGAGGATACCGATCCTTCCATGCCACCGTCCGGAACACCGAACCACCCCATTGAGATTTCAGATAGGTCACCGTTTCTGGGATCACCTTACAATGGTCCCGACAGTTTTGAGGAGAGATTCAAGCGGCATGACTGGGTGTTTACCCCTAGTTACCATAACTCTCCCTTACACCAGTCGCATCACAGCTCTCCATTGCACTCCCAGCAGCAGCCCCAGCAACAGCCTCAGCAGCAGCAGAATCCTTCTGAGGGTTTCTGGCGCGACGTGGTCACTCCGCCGCCGCCACCACCTCCGGCTTTACCTCCTCCGCCTCCAAGGCGAAGAGGAAGGAACGCTCGTATGTCCACACGAGGGGGAATACGCATTGGCACCCCTCCACATTCAGGTAGCAGCCGATACTCGCCACTGCATGAAGAACCAGAGATGGGAGAATCTTCACACCCCGTCTCAGAGGTAACATCTGCGCCAATCGCGCCACCACCACCACAGGATTTTGGGAATCCAATCCCCGCTTATACTAGCGCGGCAGCTTACAACCCCTTCGAGCCAACTTATCCCCCAGGTTATAACTATACAGGGGATCCCTACTGGATGGCTGCGAACTACAACTCTCTCAATCCAGAAGGTACTTTTGGAGGTCCCTAGGCTACGGGACAGTCAACCTACGGATACTCATCCTATGGATATCAGCAGCCATAGCCTCCTCAACCACCGCAGTATCAGCCACCACCGCCGGCACCGATGATGTCGCCGCCACAAGTTCAAGAAATCCTTCAAGGGATAAACGATGTGCGACGTGAATTGCGGCATGAATTGCGAGAAGATCGTCGGCACAATCGTGGGATGTTTAAGAAGATGGTGGATTTGATCAAGGGAAAGAGCAAGAAGGACTACTAAATCCTTTGTTTGCTAGTTATTTAATCATGTCCCTGCGAGGACATTTATTCCTGTACTCTGCCCCTGCGTGGGTATGTTTTTCCCTTTCTGTTTTACCCCTGCGTGGGTATGTCGTTTCTGTTTGACCCCTGCGTGGGTTTGTTTGTTAGTTTGGCCCCTGCGTGGGTATATTATTTAAGTAAAAGTCCCGTTTAGGGCAAAGTTGTACTAGTCCATTTTATTTAAAAATGGTTAATTTAAGTTTTTCATTTTATCTATATGCATGAACATAATATACAAATAAATGAAAAATATCAATCATTATTTTAATTTACCATTTTAATAAGAATCTTAAGAAGGTAAAACCTAGCTTGAATGTCTTATTAAAAGGCCTGGCCAATATGGTAAAACCTGGTTAAAAAGATTCAAATCTCTGTTAACATCTGTAAACATGATAACATTCTTGGCTAGCGTGATCTGTAAAATCACACAAGTCACCCTTTTAATAAATTATCCAAAAATTATATTTGTATATATATCTGATTGTGACTTGATGCCTACGGGTTATAACTAATGTCATATAAAACAAAAAGGCAGCCGTGGTTTATAGACTCCCTGCTAAGCAAAGGATTTATTTGTTATAATTATACAAATTCAATCCTATAAAATCTAAATTCAAAATTTAGAAATTGTCCAAGTGACTAGGCCTATTGTGCCAATATATATATTTCATTCTATGATAAAGTTGCTAATAGAAGTGCTGAATGAAATTAAATAAATTAACTAATATGGCTATTGTGACCATGGTTAATAAATCGTCAAGAACGATACTACTGTTAGGTTTCTAAATAGACCTTGTCCTTACTTTTATGTAGCTCCTAAAGCTACATGGCTAAGTCGGAAGAAACAAACAGTCATTCTGAGGAAAACCCAGATAATACTAAGATTCATGTAACTGGTGCGGAGCTACAAGCACTGGTAGAAAATGCTGTTGCCAAGGCCAATGATAGGCAATTTAGGGAATCAAGCGGGATCCGAAGTAGGACCCGAACCGTATTACGTGCCAAATCCAAGACTCAGTCGGAAGCTCATAGCAAACCGCCTTCTAAGAAAGATATATCAAAGAAAGATGAGCTAAAGAAGAATGATGAGGATAACCATTCCTCTAACCACAGCAGTATCCCGAAACAGGAGATCAAGAAGAAACATGAAACGCACAACAAGTCCTGTACGTATAAATACTTCGTTTCATGCAAACCCCGGGACTTTACTGGGGAGAAGGGAGCGGTCGACTGCATGACCTGGTTAGACGAAATGGATACAGTTGTAGATATCAGCGGGTGTGCTGATCGGGACGTAGTGAAGTACGTGTCCCAATCATTCAAAGGGGACGCACTGGCGTGGTGGAGATCTCTCTTGCAAGCTGCCGGTAAGGCCACACTTTACAGTATGTCATGGGAACAGTTCGTAACCCTTATTAAAGAGAATTTTTGCCCACAACACGAAGTCGAAAGGATTGAGTCAGACTTCGTATCCCTGGTAATGAAGAACCTCGACTGCCAGGCATATCTCACCACCTTCAACACTCTATCTCGATTGGTTCCATATTTGGTAACCCCAGAGCCGAGAAGGATTGCCCGTTTTATTGGGGGTTTGGCGCCTGAGATTAAGGCAAGTGTTAAGGCATCGAGGCCTACAACGTTCAGATCAGTAGCTGATCTATCTCTCTCTCTCACCCAGGATGTAGTCAGGTTGAGAGCTCTTAAAAACTCGGAGGAGAATAAGAGGAAACGTAAGGACGACACCTCACGAAGATCGGAGAAAAGACACCGAGGGAATAACGACCACAGGAAAGGGTCGGGATTTAAGAGAGATGGGCAACAATCAGGAGAGAAGCCCAGATGCAAAACTTGCAGGAAGAACCACTTTGGGAAGTGTCGATTTGAGTCGAAATCCCAGTCTCACGCAAAACAATGTGGAATCTGCAAATCCACAGACCATAAAACCTTGGAATGCAAGAAGCTAAAGGATGCAACTTGTTATGGATGCAATGAGAAAGGGCACATCCGGCTTAATTGCCCAAAGAACGCTAAGAAAGCCGATGATGGAAAGAAGACCAATGCAAGAGTCTTCAAGATGGACGCTAAGGAAGAAGTTCAAGATGACAACGTCATTACAGGTACTTTTCTTGTAAATGATGTTTTTGCTAGAGTACTATTTGATTCAGGAGCAGATAAGTCATTTGTTGATGATAAGTTCTGTAAGTTGTTAAACCTACTTGTTAAAACCTTAAGTGTGAAGTATGAGGTGGAATTAGCTGATGGAACCATAGAAACCGCCTCAACTGTTTTAGATGGATGTGTTATATCCATTAGGAATCATTCTTTCCCATTATCCTTGCTTCCTTTTAAGCTAGCCGGATTCGATATAGTGATAGGTATGGATTGGTTATCGCGTAACCAAGCCCAGATTATGTGCAACAGAAAGCAAGTAGTGGTTAAAACTCCGTCTGGTGAGACACTCACTATCCAAGGAGATACCCAGCATGGATTGCCGGAGCAAGTGTCCATGCTCAAGGCATCCAGATGCCTGCAGAAAGGTTGTGTCATTTATATGGCACAAGTTACTATTGATGAGCCAAGGCCAAGGATTGAAGACATTCCTGTCATCTCATAATACCCTGAAGTATTTCCTGAAGAGCTACCTGGTTTACCACCAGATAGGCAAGTGGAATTTCGAATTGACATCATTCCGGGTGCGGCGCCTGTAGCAAGAGCACCATATAGGTTGGCACCAACGGAGATGAAGGAGTTAAGGACGCAGTTAGATGATCTGTTAGCTAAGGGTTTTATTAGACCTAGCTCGTCTCCTTGGGGAGCGCCGATTTTGTTTGTCAAGAAGAAGGATGGATCGATGCGCCTGTGCATCGATTACCGTGAGCTTAATAAAGTCACTATCAAGAATAGGTATCCTTTGCCCAGGATCGACGATCTGTTTGATCAATTGCAAGGGGCAAGTTACTTCTCAAAGATCGACTTGAGGTCAGGCTATCACCAGTTGAAGGTCAAGGATGAAGATGTGCACAAGACAGCGTTTAGGACTCGTTATGGACATTACGAGTTCCTAGTGATGCCTTTTGGGCTCACTAACGCACCAGCCGCATTCATGGATCTCATGAATCGCGTCTGCAAGCCTTATCTGGATAAATTTGTCATCGTCTTTATTGACGACATCCTTATCTACTCAAAGAACCAGGCTGACCACGAGAAACACCTTCGTTGTATTCTCAAACTTCTACATCATGAGAAACTCTATGCCAAATTTTCAAAGTGTGAATTTTGGCTTCGAGAAGTCCAAATCCTTGGACACGTGGTAAGTGAGCGTGGAATCCAAGTAGATCCCGCTAAAGTAGAAGCAGTTATGAATTGGCAAGAGCCAAGGACACCTACCGAGATTCACAGTTTCCTAGGATTAGCAGGATACTATAGGCGATTCATCGAGAATTTCTCAAGGATTGCTGCGCCCCTAACTTCGTTGACGCGTAAGAAGATCAAGTTTGATTGGGGCCCTAAGCAGCAGGAATCCTTTGACGTCTTGAAGAAGAAGTTGAGCAATGCACCAGTGTTAACATTGCCCGATGGTATGGAAGAATTTGTGGTGTATTGCGATGCGTCACACACTGGCATGGGCTGTGTACTCATGCAGAGAGGCAAGGTCATTGCCTACGCTTCACGACAGCTAAAGGTGCACGAGAAAAACTACACCACCCACGACTTGGAGTTGGGTGCCGTTGTATTTGCACTAAAACTTTGGAGGCACTACTTGTATGGAACCAAGTGTGTAATCTATTCGGATCATAAGAGCCTTCAACATTTGTTCAATCAGAAGGATTTGAACATGCGACAAAGGCGATGGATGGAAACTCTAAATGATTACGACTGTGAGATAAGATACCATCCAGGCAAGGCAAATGTAGTTGCTGACGCCTTAAGCAGGAAAGAAAGAGTGAAGCCGATAAGGATAAATGCCAAGCGCATAGAGATAAGGAATAACTTGAACAAAAGGGTGTTAGCTGCACAGAAGGAAGCTGTGTTGGAAGCTAACTATCCTGAGGAAAAGCTAGGAGTAACTGAGGAGCAGTTATCCTATGACAAGGATGGAATGCTTAGACTGAATGGGCGGATATGGGTTCCAGTTTATGGAGGACTTCGGGATGTTATCCTCCAGGAAGCCCACAGCTCCAAATATTCCGTTCATCCTGGAGCCGATAAGATGTACCAGGATTTAAAGGCAAACTACTGGTGGATTGGTTTGAAAAAGTCTGTAGCTGAGCATGTAGCTAAATGTTTGACTTGTGCGCAAGTCAAAGCTGAGCACCAGAAGCCGTCAAGTTTGCTTCAACAACCTGAAATTCCCACGTGGAAATAGGAAATGGTGACAATGGATTTCATCACCAAGTTACCAAAGACGAGAAAGGGAAATGATACTATATGGGTCATAGTAGATAGACTGACGAAGTCAGCTCATTTTCTACCCATCAAGGAGACATATAGCTCCGATATGTTAGCCCAATTATACGTTGATAAGATTGTTGCGCTGCATGGTATACCTGTATCTATTATCTCCGACAGAGATACTAGATATACGTCACATTTTTGGAAGAGTTTCCAACAATCGTTGGGCACTCGTTTGAATTTTAGTACAGCCTATCATCCTCAGACTGATGGTCAGAGTGAGCGTACTATTCAAACTTTGGAAGACATGCTACGTGCATGTGCGATTGACTTAGGTGGTAGTTGGGATAAGAACCTACCACTAATTGAATTCTCCTACAACAATAGCTACCACTCCAGCATAAAAGTTGCGCCTTTTGAGGCCTTATATGGTAGAAAGTGTAGATCGCCTATTTGTTGGGCAGAAGTTGGAGATGTCCAACTATCAGGACCAGAAATCGTTTTTGAGACGACGGACAAGATCGTTCAGATTCGTGATCGTTTGAAAGCCGCCAGGGATAGGCAGAAAAGTTATGCGGATCCAAAGCGCAAAGATTTTCACTTCGAAGTAGGTGACAAAGTATTGCTTAAGGTATCACCCTGGAAAGGAGTGATGCGATTTGGGAAGAAAGGTAAGCTGAGCCCGAGATACATAGGACCTTTTGAGGTTATCGAACGTGTCGGATCAGTTGCTTATAAGTTAAACCTACCTTAGCGCTATACATAATGTGTTCCACATCTGTAATCTGAAGAAGTGTTTCGCTGACGAATCACTGGTCATACCGCATACAGATGTACATATAGATGAAAGCTTGAAGTTTGTGGAAAAACCATTGTCGATTGAGGATCGACAAGTGAAGAAGCTCCGAAGAAAGTACATACCTATTGTTAAGGTCAAGTGGGATGCCCGTAGAGGTCCCGAATACACCTGGGAGGTAGAATCCACAATGAAAGAAAAATACCCTCATTTGTTCTAGTAAATCTCGAGGTCGAGATTTCTTTTAAGGGGGTGAGGATGTAACACCTCGAAAAATTACGTCCAATAATGCATAGACACGTGTCATAGACTTAGCATATGCGAAAATATACTTTAGAGGGACTAAAGTTGACAAACGGTGAAAACTATGGAACGTAAGGGTCCAAAGTGTCAACAATGGATAAATAGACTCCATAATAACCCTACGTGGTGTTTATAACCCTAAACGGATAGATCATGGATCATACGAAGCGGAAAATGCACGAAAGTGAGGAATTACAAACTACAGGGACTAAAAGTGTCAACATGTTGAATTTATACTTCTGAGTGATCTTTTGGCAGCCCCGAAGCTTTGTAATGCTAGAATATACTCACTAGAATGTGTGGTAAAAATTTCATGAAGTTTCGTTATCGTATGAGAAAGTTATGGCCAAAACCGTACTTGAGGGGTTAAAAGCGTCAACGTCGAATTTCATGACTTTTCGGGTGAGCGCAAAGTTAACCGAGGACATTACCATGTTGGTAAATGTCCCAAGGTTCCTAAAAATCAGATTTGGAGGTCTAAGGGTCAAGATTAAGGGCCAAAACCTCGTAACTAAAGAACAGGGACCAAAACTGCAACTTTTAAACAATTTTTGGGGATCTGCAGACTCCAGGCGGCCCGCCTGGAGCCTCTTATGCGGGCCGCGAACCAGGTACAGCGACAGGAACTTCAGGACAGCTGCCAGTTGATCGAAATTTGAGTTGGTTATAGCTTTTATTCACCTCCCAAACCCTCCAATCGAATTACATGCAGCATGGGACACCTGTAGCACTCTCCAAACATCTGAAACACCATTTAAATCAGATCAAAGCTTCACTTTTGAGGGTCTTGAGTAGTAACCAAGAACACATACAACTCTCAAGAATTCACAAGAGCTATTCAGGAGCTTTCTGGACGACAAGGCACCTTCATAGTGATCACTAAGCTTCATTAGGACTCTTGTAAGCATTCATAACCTTCTCTAATTAGTTCTAGCTTTGATTATTAGCCAAAAGTCAAACCGTCGTAACTTTAGTTTGACCTTTCGATTAAACGAGAATGGCTCAATCATTTCTCGAATTGAAAGTACCTACAAGTTGGTATTTAAGTAGGTAACAAACCCTCAAAAGGGTATTCTCAGATTCTCACTCTAAGCATGCTAATTGTCGAGTCAAAGTTCGTTTCAAAAAGTCAACAGAACTTGTTTTAGCAAAATTTATCATAAATAGTAATGTAGATTACATGCAATCAGTTTGATCATCAAAATGACTTTATAATGAATGTAAGGATATGTTTTATCATGATCAACTCGACAATTTTAGTATAAACCCGGATTGGAACCGAAAGTCTTATAAAACGACTTTTTCTTTGACTCTCGATTCGGATCCGTGCATGCATGTTTGAGATCTGCATTAGAGCTTATTTTGAACCATTTATATTTAAGTTTAACTCTCTGGAATTTTTACAACTTGAGTCCATGCTTAACCGATTCATATGCATGTTTCCGATTTATGCTTAAAGTTGACTATTTTGCCCTTTTTGTTATAAAACGTGATTTTTGGAAAAATGAAAGAATAGAAACCTTTATTACTGATTTATAAACTTGCACCGAAAATTTGATATCAGTTGGAGGTCCGGATTTAGAGTTATGGCCGATATCGTAAAACTATAGCTTTATGTTAAATAAACGGCGCATTTAGCGTATAACCTATTTAAGGCCACTTCTTGATGTAAAACTTTTTACCCACTGATGTTATATAATATTTTGGGATTTTTGAAGATTTTTATTTAATTTTTGGCTGATCGTATCATAGGTCTCTAAGTTGATTCGGTTAATACCGGTTTTAACCTTTTAAGCCATAAAATGAGTTTTATGCACCCTTTTGACCCCAAACCTTTTTCTACTGATTTTATTTGTTAAATAAACTATTTTGAGCATTCTGGAAATATAAAAATCTCAGCTTTCTTTTGAAAACCCGGAAACGGCTCTAAATCGCCTTTCTAAGCGTTTTTAACGCATAGTATGCGTTATACCCATATTGAACGTATAAGGATTATACCTACTGATGTATTTAGCATATTTTTATATAATAACAGTAAGTATAAGTTTTTGAACTCAGGTTTCCAGTTTTGACATTTTTAGCCCTTGTGAAATTACTAAAATACCCCTACGGTGCATAGTTTGGTTTTAAATGATAAGTTTCATATATGGGTCATACCCTACTGCTATAATATATCAAATTAAGTATATTTACTGTATAAACCAGACCTGTAACTCAGATTTCCAATTTAAGTCTTTTATAATCTTTTAAATGACCAAAATGCCCTTATAAAGCATAAATTGAGTTTAAATTCATTCGGGGCATAATAGAACATAACTTGCTAATATTATAACATATTTAAAGCATATTATCTCAGGGAACTTGCATGTGACTCTTTTGTTTACCCGTAAACGCTCTTTTAGCGTTCGGTTCGGTTTATGTAACTAGTTTGCATAAATTGACCGAAACGGGTCAAGCGTTATCATTTTTGTCTCAAAATCCAGAATGTATTTAGCATACCCATATTATACAAGTATTCAAACTTGTTGGGTCTAAAACACATTCTATCCGGTTTTCGCTTAATCGTGCGCTTGAACCGTATCGTCCTTAAACTAACCGGTCTAAGCTTAGGCTTAAATAAAGACCCGTTAGGAATCTAATAGGTTATTATAAACCTTTGTTCCAGAATAGGAGGCCCAGTAAAAGCTACCCTCACTTGCCAATTGTGATTCATACTTACTCAGGTAAATACTTTTAACTTATTTTCCCTATACGGGCTTAGGTTACGGTATATAGAATACCGCTTGATCGAGCGTACAAATCTTGCACCCTTGGGTGTTCAATTGAATAATTTGATCGGCTCGTTTAAACAGTCTTGTTTTACTTTAAGCCTTTGGGGGGTTAATGACCATGTCCCGGATATCCTTGGCATCATCTTACGAGATGGCCACAACCAGAGCACGAGGTGTAGGCGTACACCTGTCAGTGTATAACTCTTTATTGTGGTGTGTCTATTGATCTTTAACCCGGACAAGATCCGGGCTACTGAACGCACAAGTAACATGTAATTCGTTCACCAGATTATATTGCATAATTATCCCAAGTTATAAAAAATATTTTATGCCATGTGCATTTAAATCAATTTTCAATCATTTTCAAAATGAGTCAGTTAATTTGTATTTACCAGTGTAAACTGACGTATTTTCCCAAAAGGTTAAGTGCAGGTACTACACGTACTAGGCTGGCTGTCTTCTAGAGCGTCCACAATAAGTCTCGCAAGCTTGGACGACAATAAAACTGTTGAACAATATCATATTTTATTTTGATCCGCCTGTGGATCCGTTTCAACTATCAGTGATATTTAATATTACATTTTATTAAAGTTGAAATGAATCTATCTTTGCTTCCGCTGTGCATTATTATATTGTGTTGTTTGTCTATGATGATGCCAACTACGTCACTATACTCCCCACCGGGCCCACCGGTGACACGTGGAAATTAGGGGTGTGACAGAGAACCTGGGAAAAATGGCTGACAAAGTGCTAGCTGCTAAAGCACTTGAGGTAGACTCTAACTCTGTGTCTGAGTTAAAAGGCCAGGTCAGTCCAAACTCGTCGACAAATGCGTCAGGTAAAAAGATCGAAGGAAATGCTGATTGCAAAAATTGCAACAAAGAATGCAATTTTTGTAGCACTGTCACGTACCTCAATGGTGAGAAAATTAAAAATCTGACAGCAAAGGTCAGAAGCGTTGAGGATCAGATTCTTGGTCGTGACAAAACCGTAAAAGCTTCAACTGAACGGATTAAAGAATTAACTGCTCAAATGGAAACTGATAAAATTGAACATGAAAAGGTTAAACATGAAAATGAAAAGTTAATTCTTGAAAACCGTCAGATTTCCGAAAAGTTTGAAAAACTTAAAAGCATTGTGAAAGATAGTGACGATCGAAATGGTAAAACTTTTAAAGAAAATGAACATCTAAGAGCAGTGCTAAGAATAAAAGAAGAATCAATTAATTAACAGCTAGATGAAATCGCTAAATTGAAACTTAAAGTTCAAGAAGCTGAAATTGAAAACGAGCGAATCCAGTTGAAGCTGAACAGCTATAGCTCCGCAAGCTTTGTGTTGCAGCACATTGTTCCCAAACCCATCGGGAAAAACAAAGCTGGCGAAGACGTGTTTTCTGATGGAACCGGGGTGGGTTTTCATAAGTTCCACCGCCGATTCTGGACAACTACACGAAAAAACAATCTGGGTTGGTTGAACTTGAGGAAGAAAGTGAAGTTAAACTTCCTGAGAACATTGATGTCACGTTCACATCTTCCAATGATGATAGTGTCCAAAATGATGTGGTAAAAAGTGTTGTTGAAAAAGTGCGAAAACCGGATTGTGACACTACTGAGGAAGATGGGTGTTTCTTGGATAAATACATTCCGAAACAAAAATCCAAGAACAACTTAAGTGATGAACCAGATCTTATTATGTACAAGATGTCGGGATCGGATAAGTTGTTTTCGGATTTAGAGTTCCCGGTCGAGAATGTCAACATGAACAAATTGACAAATGTTTTCATACTGGTCGAAGTTGAGTTGTCAGAAGTGAACAATCTGAGTCAAACAAAGAGAAAAATGAGTTTTGAGAAACAAAAAGTTTACAACAACAAGTCTGTTAATCCACCACGTGTTTATAATAAAAATCGAAATAACTGGTCGGGAGGTTATCAGGGTGATAGGAGTTATCAAAAATGGAATGGTCAAAACAAGAGATTTGCTAAGAAGAAGGTGTTTGTGAACAGTTCGCGTTCACTTGCTGATGAAGAGAAACATTTTTTTTTCAAAATCAAAGAAGGAGTTCTTTGAAAAGAGAACTTCACAGGCTCAGTCTGAAGGCACGAGTCGAGGTGTTGATACTCGAACTTGCTTTAGATGTAATCAAGTTGGTTACATTGCACGAAAGTGTACCAATGTGAAGTCTAAGACTGAAACTGTGAAGAATCCACAGAAGAAAGTTGATATGAAGGGTAAAACACCAATCTTTGTTGAGAAAAAGAGTGTGAAAAATGAACCCGTAAAAAAGTTGGTAACTCAAAATGACAAATTTTACAAAAGGGTTGCATTATCTCAACAGGTTTGGAAACCAAAAATTGAGAAGAAAATTTCAACTTCTTATGTGAAAAAGGCTGAAGAATCGATTACGGTTGATTATGATGCAAATTTTCCACCTCTCAAGGCTGAAAATTTCAAAATTCAAATTGCGAGAGTCAAGGTTACACCTAAGGCTGATGAGGCCTGGGTGGACTCGATGTTTGACTAAACAGTTTGAATTGTCGGAGCTTCCTGGATCGCGAAGCATGAATCGGCATCTTTCTTGAAGTTGTTTAAGTGATGATTTGTTATGTGCAGGATCTTCCAAAACTTGTATCCAGATGGATCATGGATAGTGGAGCGTCAAGACATATGACAGGGAAGAGCGCGTTGCTGTATGATATGAGAAACATTAACGGTGGTTACGTGGGTTTTGCGGGTAATCAAGGAGGAAAGATCATAGGTGAAGGAACGTTATCGAACGGCATCGTAACGTTTGAGAGGGTTAACTACATCGCTGAGCTGGAGAACAACCTGCTGAGTATCTCCCAGATCTGTGACAGGATGTATACTACTCATTTCACTGACAAAGAATGTTTGATCTTGAAACCGGGATTTGTGATACCTGAGGAATGGATCATCATGAGGGCACCAAGAGTCAATGATCTGTACGTGTTGGACATGAGTGTAGCTACGACAACCACGGGTCAGGCTCATTGTTTTGTGTCCAGAGCAACTGAAAAGGAATCAAGATTGTGGCACCGGAAAATGGGGCGTATTCATCTTCGAAAAATGAATCATTTGGTGCATAACGATTTGGTGACAGGAGTTCATGTCAAAGGTTTTCATCTGGAAGGGGAGTGCATAAGTTGTGTCAAAGGCAAACAGAAGAAAAAGTCACACCCTACAAAGCAAGTCAATTCAGTTTCAAGACCTTTGGAAAGACTTCACATGGATTTGTTTGGTCTAGTGAACGTCAAAAGTATAACAGGAGATTACTACTGTTTGGTCGTGACTGATGATTATTCCAGATTTTCGTGGGTTTTATTTTTGAAATCGAAAGACGAAACATTTGACAGTTTGATGGCATTGTTTAAGAGAATTGAGAATCTGTACCAAAGGCCTATCAGTAGAATTAGAAGTGATAATGGTACTGAATTCAAAAACAGTAAGATGGAAGAATTTTGTGATGAAAGAGGTATACTGTATGAGTTTAGTGCTCCGTACACTCCACAGCAGAATGGAGTAGCAGAACGCAAAAACCGGACGCTAATCGAGACAGCCAGAACGATGCTCGCAGATTCTAAGTTACCAATTAATTTCTAGGCTGAAGTTGTTTCTGCTGCATGCTATACTCTCAACAGAGTTCTTACTATCAAGAAGTTCAACAAAACGTGTTTTGAGCTAATCAATAACCGCAAGCCGAATTTGAAGTATCTAGAACCGTTCGGGTCACCCTGTATAGTTATAGAGCCTCATGGAAAGTTTGGTCCGAAGAGCATTGAGGGAATCTTTGTTGGTTATTCCAATCCGATGCTACGTGTCTTCGTTCCAAGTGAGGAGCGGATTATTGAAGCAGCAAATATTGAATGTCAAGGTTTCACTATGCCGCCACAGAATCCTGGTGATTCATGGCGTTATCATTATGACAAACTTTGGGATTCGCATGACATAAGAGAAGAATCAGAGGAAGAAGAAGATTTTTTTGATGAGCTGGATATTTTGCGAGAGTATGAGTCGCAGCTCAGGTTCCCAGCGGAGTATTCTGGAAGACCTCGGGAAACTTCAAATGATGATGAAGCAGGTCCTAGTCATGCTGGTGAACATGATGATGAAGTTGCTCCTGGTAATCGGTCGGAGGTGAATGATAATCAAGAAGCTGAAGATATGCCAGTTTTTGATCATGGTGATTCAGACTCTGAGGGAGAGCAGATCCAGTTATCAAGTCAAACAAACCAAGTTGGTGAACAAGATGCAGAACAGAATGTTACTAATCTGGAGGGAAGTGTAGATGTTCCAAGCGACGTGATGCCGCGAACTCTTTCTTATCATCTAGAGGAGTTGATCATAGGAGAACTGCATTCAGGCGTTCGCACAAGACGTCAAATAGACCAGGGCCTTAGATGTTTTTATTCTACAGTAGCACCTTTACAAACTGAATTTTCATTAAGTTGTTTTATCTCGCAGGTTGAACCGAGAACTTACAAAGAGGCGCTTACTGAAGACTCTTGGGTCATAGCAATGCAAGAAGAGTTAAGTCAGTTTGAAAAGTTGGGAGTGTGGAAGTTAGTGGATTTGCCGGATGGTCAAAGGAAAATCAATACAAAATGGGTTTTCAAATGTAAGAGGGACGACAGAGGAGTGGTTGTAAGGAACAAAGCTCGACTCGTTGTTCAGGGTTTTAGTCAACAGGAGGGGATTGATTTTACTGAAGTCTATGCTCCTGTAGCACGACTAGAGGCAATCAGAATTTTCCTAGCATTTGCGTCTTGGAAGAATTTCAAAGTATATCAGTTGGATGTGAAGTCAGCGTTTCTTTATGGGAAGGTCAAAGAGGAGGTTTATGTTGGTCAGCCGCCGAGCTTTACTGACCCAATCCACAAGAACAAAGTTTATCTGCTGGACAAAGCGTTGTATGGTCTACATCAGGCACCGAGAGCCTGGTACGAGACTTTGTCTCAACACCTACTCGCTAACCAGTTCATTCGTGGAAAAGTGGATGCCACTCTCTTCACTAAAGTCGTTGATGGTCATCTTCTGATAGTACAAATTTATGTGGACGATAAACGAATGAGAAATTGTGCAAAGATTTCGAACAGGTGATGAAGAAGAAATTCGAAATGTCATCAATGGGGGAGATGAAATTCTTTCTGGGTCTACAAGTTGAACAACTACCTGAGGGAATTTTCATTCACCAGACGAAGTACGTGCATGATATTCTAGAGAAATTTGGAATGTCAAGTTCTACTCCTGCTGCTACCCCACTTGCGACTAATCATGGAATTCACCTAGATCTCACCGGAGACAGGGCTGATGAAACGTTTTACCGTTCCATGATAGGTTCTTTGATGTATCTAACTGCTTCACGTCCTGATATCATGTACCCAACGTGCCTCGCAGCAAGATATCAATCTAACCCGAGAGCTTCGCACATGATCATTGTTAAGAGGATATTCCGTTACTTGAAAGGAACACCCACATTGGGGTTGTGGTATCCTAGAAAAGGCGATTTTATGCTCGAAGGGTATTCCGATTCGGATTTCGGAAGCTGCAAAGTTAACACGAAATCAACGACTGTAGGATGCCAGTTCTTTGGACCTAGATTGGTCACCTGGCAGTGTAAGAAACAAACGTCTGTGGCGCTATCTACATGTGAAGCGGAGTACGTTTCTGCTAGCAGTTGCTGCTCTCAGATCCTGTGGATACAGCAACAGATGCGCGACTACGGTTTGCAGTTTCTTAACACACCTCTGTTTGTTGAAAATGAGGCCGCAATAAATATAACAAAAAATCCAGTACATCACGCTAAAACTAAACATATAGAAATTCGCCATCACTTTATTCGCGATTGCTTCGAGAAAAAGTTGATACGAATTGAGAAAATCCACACTGACGAACAAAAAGCTGATTTGCATACCAAAGCTTTTGATAAAAATCGGTTTCAATATTTGTTAAAACTTAATGGTATGAAATTGCTTTCGGTGTCGGATGGAATTGTGAGCGTTGATGAGAGTACTGTTGCGGATGATGACGAGAAACAATCTGCAATGGTTTGTCGATTTTTTACGTGTTTTGGTATTTAGGGGGAGTAGAGTAGATAGTTGTAGTTGTATATAGTCTATTTTCTGAAAATACAAAAACAGTAAAAAATGCAAAAATACAAAAACATGATAAAATTGAAAAAGAGCTTGTGTATATAGGGAAAATGATAGTACATCGGCTAGACAATTACAGTATGCTAAAGATTTGTCAAGTCTAAATGAGTTAAACAAACTTACTGATGATGTGTCGATAGGTTTTCACACATTTAGTAGATTTATTTGGGATATAAACTTAAAATTTCAAACTTGTGAAATTCGTGGGGAACACTACTTGGATATATAGGTAACCCCTGAAATCTCGTTTGAAAGGTCCCATATTCTGAGATACTAGGTCTTTATACTCAGTGATATCTGGGGTATTATTCCGGGACTTCTGCTGTATGGAAGTACTGACCTAGTCCCCGAATAATACTTTCTGCAAATGCTTGAAACACAGCATCGCCCTCAGCAAGCTGATGAAACAATAAAATTGATAGTCGCTGCTGTTGTAACTAAAAGATCCTCTAAAGGGGACACACCAGAAAGTCGAAGCCGTCATCTCTCTGCGTATACGGAAGTATCGACCTGAGCTCTCACGGCCCTCGCATTTAACCACTAACAGATATCACTTGTGGTATACTCACCTGTAAGACTGAATATCTGGGATTCTGGATACAGGAGTATATTCAAGAGGCGGGACACATGAATTGAGCTAAGTTCATAAAACATATAAATTGTATCCTGAATAGATTGAATTTTTTTTTTTTTTTTTTTTTTTTTTTAGACAAGGATATGATATTTTTTTTTTTTTTCATCATAACCATTCATATTTTTTTATTTCATAAATAAATTGACATCATTATATCATCCCACACGAAAAAGGGCAATTACAAAGCAATGGCAGGTAGTCGGGCAACAAGTTGCGCCGCCACCCCCTTTTGAATAGAAAAACCAATTCTACTAAATACAAAGTTTGAAACCTTTAGCGCCGAAGAATTACTATTAACGACTTTTTGAACCCGGTTCAAAAGTCGCACAGCGTCAGGAGCGAGACCACCAAAGGTATCAAACGCAAACGGGACAAACACATGTTGATTCTCCAGGCAGGCTTTCTCATGTTTTGCCACTTTGCTCGCCTCTGCCTTGAGCACCGCTTAACGGTATATCGACAATCGAGGTGAATTGTTTAAGTCTGAGCATGTAATTAAGCTTAACGGTATTGGTAATTGGTCTAAAAAGCTGATATGATTCCCTGACACGCTCGCCAAAAATAAGTTTGTATATAGTTCAATTTCTTTACATTCTGCAATTTAAGTTTTTCTGTTATTTCATTTCTTAGTTTAGAACACATTAAAAATCCAAAAAGATTTTATTTCTGCTTTATTTTAGACAAACCAGAGTGGAAAGTTGATTGTCTGATTCTCGAGATTTGAAGCAGATGCAGGAGATTCTGAGCTGAAGAATGAGGAGAGCTTACTTTGTTGAAGTTTGAAATGTTTTCAAAGTTGAAACAAGTGCATTAAGTTGATGCTTGTTATATTGTTTTAGAAAATATGAAAATGGTTTTATAAAATCAGTTTGATTCGTCAAATGATCAACCAGGGTCATTAAATTGAACTTGGTAGATTAATTGAGTATCAGGGTCATTAATTTGGACCTGAATACTTGAGTAGATTTCTAAAACTGATTGTGTTTGTGAATTATTGTTTGAAAAGATAGATTGTAATGTTATTGGTTGAGTAACAGGATTGGACTTCATTATTCCCGATGGAAGCTAATTGTCAAAGCTTGAACCAGAACAAGACCTCAGATCCCAGCATACTAAGAGGGGGAGTCTGTGAAAGGGGGAGTCTGGATCAACAGTTATAGGGAAGTCTGAAGATGAAGTCAGGTTGTGATTCTGAACCTGTGAAGATAAAGTGATTATGAAGAGAAGACAGAGTTGGAGAAAAGATCAAGACCGATGACTCAGGAGCTGGAGACTGCTGAAGACTACGTCAACATCCAAGGGGGAGTCTATTGATACATGGAATGTCTGTTGACTACGTCTATGTGAAGTCTTAGGTCAAGATAGGTCAACGGAGGGACTAGATAGTCAAAATCATGTTTTAAGAATATAGGTTCGCTTTTATGTACATAGTAGTTGTAGGTCCGCTCATAGGGTCTTAATAGGTTCGCTTATAGTGTATCAGTTGAGGTTCGCTTATGTAGCATTGTAGTAGGTCCGCTCATATGGCAGTCCATATGAGCGAACCACTCAACCCTGTATATACCTGATGTGATGGTCATTCGAGCGGACATGTATGTGTGCTTGTGGAACGAAACTCTGTCAAATTCATTTCGGAAAGCAATAAAACAAAGGAAATTGGAAAGGAAAAGCTGTGTTACTTCACATATACTGATTCCGCCTTTATACGTGAAGATGAACTATCTCAACTGACTGTTTAGGGTCGGAACACGGTCCAACAAGTGGTATCAGAGCTAGGAGCTCGATTGCACGATCAAACGCATTGATTCGTACCAGATTTCAGCCGATTCAGATCCGAATTTCATCATTTCTTCATCTTCTACCTATTTTTCACGTTTTTTTTCTGAAAAACGTCAAATTGACAGGTTTTCACGGTCCGAATCGTCTGAATTTTTAACATGTTGTGCGAAAATCATTGATTTACAACCCTACCAAGTTTCAGATCAAATCTCCTAGCCGTTTAAGAGAAATCGAAGTTTTTAGGTTCGTTTTTGCGATAACAATCAGATAGGTTCGCTTATTCGGTCAACAATAAGTGACATAGTCAGTAAGGTTCGCTTAATAAGAGGTCCGCTCATAGGGTTCGTTTATTGAGGTCTTGTATGGTTCGCTTATTCAGTCTAGGTTCGCTTATTTGACACCATAAGGTCCGCTTATACGAACTTTTCAGTAGGATCACTTATATGGTCCAATAGTAAGGATCGCTTATTTGTCATCATCATCATTGTGACTGAAGTGTAGTCGGCCCATGTGCGTTTAAGTGTTAAGATATAAAAAAGGATCAACATCAATTGTCGGACAAGTAGATTGAAGAATTAAACTTGTCTGAATTTTTTTTTAAATCAGATTGCATGAGTTGTGTGTTTGTTCCGGTCTAATCAGAATTGATTTAGTGGAATTGCGGTCCAATTGTCGAATAGCTTGAGATCTGATCAAAAGTTCTTGGTCAAATTGAAATTCATTGGAATTAGTAGTGTGCATGTCATTATAGTCAATTGTGTCAGCCCAACATGTGATCACCGACCCACTAAACTTTGAGGCCCAATCACACGTGAATACACAAAGCATGGTCCAATCACTGTCAACTCATTGTTTGTCAGCATATAAAGGTTGAAATTGAGATTTTCGGAGTGTTTTAGCATAAAATTTTGAAAAGTCAAAAAGATTTTCGACAACTGATATTGAAGAGCTGATATTCAAAATTCGAGTGCTAAACATGATGAACAGGTTTGGGAGAATATGTTGAAAACTTTAATCAAGGTCATATACAAATGTTTTGAAAGGTTGTGTGCTTAGTTAATCAAGGTCATTTATTTGAACTTGATGTAACTATACAGATTGATGAATTAATGATTTCTACCAGTAAGTTTCTTAAATCTAACTGTTATAAATTTGTGAAACTTATGTTGAGGTAGAGGATGTGCAGGTTAACCAGGTTTCAAATCCTGAGCAAATGCATAACAAAGCCAGGAATTGATCCTGAACTTGTGAAACGATGAAAGCCAGACTACGATCCCGACAGCTGAGTCTAAGGGGAGTCTGAAGACGAGCTCAACGCAAGAGGAAGCGTGGATTAAAAAAGCCAGATAAACATTTTGAGGAGCTTGTATACGAAAATCCAGGTGTCGATCCCAAAAGCACGGAAGCTAGATGAAAGGGGGAGCCTGAAGACAGATCCACAGGGATTCTGTTCGAGATAGAGAAAGACAAGACGCTACGAGATTGACTACGGTAATATCCAAGGGGGAGTCTGTTAGTGCATTATCTGTCTATCGCCTTCGTCAATCTATTCCGTAGCAGAAACCGAAGCATTCTAAGCTTTTAGTGTTATATCTAGTTAGAAAGGCAAGGTGGCAATCTTGTAAATAAGGAGAAATCCTTATAATCCTTGTGCCTATAAATAGATCATTTAGGTTTAGTTTAGAAGACTTTTGGCTCATTTGGAGATTTAGAGCTTAGATCCTAGAGAGAGAAAGTCTAGAGAGAGAAAGTCTCTCTACGTGATTCACGGCTTTGTACACGACATCATATCCATAGAATCACGTCATTAGTACGTTCTTGTGTGTTCGGTCATGCACGTTCACGGATTCCGCACGTCGAACGTTCGTTACGCAATCGTAAGGTGCCAAAACCGGTCCTACAAGACGGACAGGCCGACCAGGTCAGGATGCTGGCCGAACGGTTAGGCTGCTCGAACGAACAGCCCAACCGATCGGACATGCCAGCCGATCGACCGGGCCAGCCGATCGACTAGCATATGGCCCCACACTTAACAATTTCATGAAGTATGGTATTGAATGAGGTACTGTTCGATCGAACAACTGTTCGTCAACATTACTCCTCGGATCATGAGATACTATGCTTCAACACTTAGTCGATTTTTAATTCATTTGTTGTATAGGAATGCCACCCGATCAAGCATGCTATTCGATCGAGTAGGCTGTTCGATCGAGTGACATCCTGATGAGGACCACTACTAGAGTTCCTAACCGATCGGTTATGCCGACCGATCGAACGGATCTTTCGATCGATCGACCTGAAAGGTAAGGACACTTCGGTGTTCTCAAATGCTACAACGAAAACTTCAAAAGTTCAAACCATCATACACAAGCACATCCGTCACAAAGGAAGAAACAATCCACTTGAACAGTCCAAGCGATCAAGCCTACAGGCCGATCGAACAGGCTGTCCGAACGGATTGTCCAGCCGAACGAACGACCCACTCGATCGAACCAACTGTTCGATCGACCAGGCTGCCCAACCCACTTACACTTGTTTCCATTCTACATGTTGCTCATCGTTATGCTATCGAACTGTTCAGGCTAACCCTACTCTCAAGCGCTCCCTTCAATCCATCAATCAATCGCTGTGAGTATACTCGATCCCTTTTTGCTTTAGCACTTTTGGGTGTTACATACGTTACTTATGTCACGGCCCCCGACCCGGTTTGACCCGTTTCAGGAGCCGTGGGACAGGAATCCCGTGGTATTTAATTTAGGCGACAGCGGAAGTCTTTTTAAAACACGATCTTTTAATAATTTAAACTGCTCGTTTCATAACATAGGGATAAATTCCCGAAATTTACAATAATGTGATTTCTCAGGGAAATCTTTATTTTCAAAACATGTTCATTTATTTATTTACATTGAGCCCCTTTTCTAAGCTGGGAGTGCTCCATGGCACTTTTCTTTGCTCATACCAGATCACCTGAAACATGTTTGAAAAAGGTTTTGTCAGCGGGGAAATACTGAGTGAATCATTCATTTTACCGAAAACGTGTTATAATCTACAGTATTAAGGGGAATTACAATGTTTCTGATATCAAACCAACTACCCACAGTATTTGTCACTCGAGCATCCATTGGCTAGCCCATTTGTCCAATGGTGTCTATGACTGTGGTCAGATCACCCCTTGGCCACCTGTTTGTCCAAGTGTGACGGGAAACAAGTAATGTATACAAAACCCCACATACCGGCTGTAACTTGGTGATTACATAGACTTAATCACTGTAACTATAACTTTGAAAATAATTTGGAGTTTTGTAAAACAGTTGATAAAAAGAGAATGACTCACATTGCAGATTTACGAGCAGAGTACAAGCTTTACTGATTAGCCTTCTAACCTAATTTAAATAACAATGCACACATAAACGGGATTAGTAACTAATTCAGCAGTTACGTCAATTCACGAGATTAAACCCTCACAACTATTATCAAGTGCGATACTTAACAATTCAATAGATTCACAACGAATGACAGAGCATAGTCCGAATTCGAACAGCACTCAAACATTCAAGTTGAAATCACAATGAATAACAAAGTACAAGCTCAATTTGAGCAGCACTCGGATAATCGTTGGATAGTTATAATCGATCGGACGTTGAATCGTAATAGCGATCGAGTTATTACCCTGATTGTGGCAGCACCTCGTGATCGTGTGTGTGTTTATTGTGATATAACAGCTATAACTCGACGTATACAGAAGGTATAAACGTCGTTTCAAGTTCTCTGTGCAAGTCCCAATGTCTGCTATTTATAGTAATTTTTGGGACTCCCTTACGGACCGTATGCCTGACCCCTTACGGTCCGTAAGCTAAGCAGTCTAATAGGCTGCCTAGACTCGGGACTACCCTTGGTGATTCAACAATTTAACCAATCAAAGCATAGCAACGTTTATATTTAGATAATTATCAACTAGGGTTTGCCCCCCTTGAGTTTTAGGGGCCCTGATCCTGATTCCGATCATTCTGAAAATTTTAGGGCTAGTGCAGAATTATTTGGGTGTCTCAATTAGGGTTTTCTTATTGACTAATTATCGTCCTAATTATTGATTTTAGTGACAGTTGTTACAACTTATCAAAATCACTATTCAACACACTACTCAATTATTTGAACGCTAACCGATTTGCATGTATTACGTGACTAAATGAATGCATGTTGATTGTGTTTACACGTGGAATGCTGTCTACCTGCCTTAACGACGTAGTACTATAGTTTGGACTCAGCACCCGTTCACACGGGGGTTGTTAAGGATAATTACTTGCATGGATTACGGTGCTAATCATGTATTGCGAACCGTCTCGGACGGTCAACCCGCAGTCATTGGTATCGATAGATCCATGTCGATAATTAACATGCATCGTTTTCCTCTGTGTACGTGCTGGTTATACGTAAACTATTTCGAACCCTATATGCTATTATTAAACTTGTATGCTCACCTTTACATTATGTGTATTGACTTTATTTTAACGTATGTGACAGGTGTTTAAGATGTTTGCTTGCTAGGAAAGCGAGGCTAGAATAAAGCTCTAGAGGCCCCCAACAAATAGTTGTCTGTCAGGAAAAAGCAACTAGAGCATAGTTGTCTGTAGATCTTGTCAGGCTGGGTCTTTAGGAGCATCTGAACAATATTTATTTGTTTTATTTAAAATCTGAGTTGTCGGAACAGAATATTTGACTAGTTGTTATCTGTAATAATTTGTTTGTTATTTGGGACACGGTATGGGACGTGTTAATTTAAACTGAATAGTGATGATAATTGTTATAGAAACTTCTGGACAATCTGTTTCGCTCAGTGCCATGCCTCGATGATTTCGCCATCGGTTGGGGTGTGACACCTTATAAGGCGAGAAAAAACATTAGGACTCTGTTAGACGCATCACAGATGCATTTATACATCTTATGTTATTGCATAGGAACGCAGATGCAGTTACCTGTATATGGAATTGATGCCTGTTTTGTGCTTGGTTTCTCGGCAGCAACCAAACAACAAATGTAAATATTATAGGAGGATGGAAATGCGAAAAAAATCATGAGTCATGACTGTTAAAAATCGTTCTATTGTACCCATATAAGAATGAAGGAATATGGAAGAGGAAGGAGAAGCTGTCATTACCCTTTAAGTAGTCATAACAGTGAACATCACGTCCATTTTTAGTATTACATAGGCGGCCTTTTTTCCAACACTCGCTACAGGAATGTGACAAATTAACAAAAACAGAGGTACCATAAGAAAGAAAGAAAATATGTCAGTTTCATTAATTTCTTGACTAGGTGACCATTTCACAGGTAGCTGCACTACTTGACATGTCTGTGGGAGGTCACTTGGAACTGTTCGTTTCCGGTAGTTATAGTAGAAAGTGTGATCTTTGCAACTGTTGTAGCTTTTGTAATTATGTTGTTCAAAATAAGTTACATTTTTTGTGCATTTGAAGAGAGTGATCATAGGGGAATATAGGGAATAAAATAGGGAAATTGAATACAAAAGAGGGCTTGGACTTGGAGAAATGATATTATTCGTCGCCTCACAGCTGTTACTTTTCACAAGCTTCTCAAATGTACTGTTGAAGAAAAATAAAGGCTCTCACTATATTACACCATGGCAGGCTATCTGCACACTTAGGGTTTACATACGCTGCGTATTGGTCAATACGCAGCGTATAGGGTTTCCTCAATACACTGCGTAGAGGCCTATACGCAGCGTATGTAAGAGGTAGGTACACGACCAGACAGTCAAACCAAGTACCATGTCACATCAATCTGACATAGGGTGCGTATTGATCAATGCGCAGCGTATGGAGGTAACCCTATACGCTGCGTAGTGGTCAATACTCAGCGTATGTCAGACTGATTTGACACCGATACGATGTTGTCCAGGCACGTGAATAAAGTAATACGGGGAGTAGAGAGCAATACGCTGTCTATTGAAGTGTCACATGAAAGTCTATTTATCCATCCATTCATATCTGTTCACAATTCGAGTTCATCTCATCTGCTTTCTTTTTCATCTTCTTCTTCAGTAAACAATTTACACACTAAACCAAAATCATTTGTTCTGTTTTTTGTTCAATCTTGTTAAAATGTCGTCATTTTGGAACGATAATTATTTCGGTAATCGCTATTCTAACGACACATGGGGAGCAAATGCTGCCAATGAGGAGGAGGAGGTTGTGTCTGGAGTCCCTGTTGATCAAAAAACACAGTTGCCAGACTTGAACAAGACTCCCACTCTACCTGTTGATGAACCAAATTACCCGGCGCATAAAGTGTATCCAGATTACGGATACGGGTATGAATCTCCGTACGTGCAACAAAGTGGATACGGTGCTGAGAATGCACCTGTTGATGAACCATATTACCCGACGCAGCAATCGTATCCGGGTTACAGGGTATACGGGGATGAAGGTGGATACGGAAGTTACAGTGGATACGGTGGTGAAGGTGGATACGGGGGTGAAGGTGGTTACAGTGGATACGGGGGTGAAGGTGGATACAGTGGATACGATAGATATGGGGGTGAAGGTGGTTACAGTGGATACGGGGGTGAAGGTGGATACAATGGATACGATAGATTTGGGGGTGAAGGTGGATACGGTGGATATGGAGGCTACGGTGGATACCAAGAACATGGTGGATATGGTTATGAGCCCCGTAACACATCACTTTATGAACTATCTACCCCGGGTAATCCGTTTCAAATAAATGAGGTATCACGTTAAAATAATAATTATTATTATTGTTAAAAATATTATAATTATAATTATAATTATTATTGTTATTGTTAAAAATATTATAATTATAATTATTATTATTATTGTTATTATTGTTAAAATACTATAATTATAATTATAATTGTTGTTATTATTATTATTGTTATTATTATTGTTATTATTATTATTATTATTATTAAAAACTATATTTCAATTTAATTATTTAACTTGAATATCACTGATTTAAAATAATTATTATGGCTTTGGAATTATTTTAAATAAAAAAATTGAATTAAAGTGGTTAAAATAACAATAAATAAGTTTTTCTAAATAATTTAATATAATAAAAATTCATATTCTAACACATCCCAACTGGTAGCCCAGTTGGTTTGTGCGCTGTTTTGTTTGCGGGAAGGCGCGGGTTTGAGTCCCGTCCTTGTCCGGTTCGTTTGGGTTTAAAACCCTTTTTGTCCGATTCGAGTCCCGGTGTTTAAACGGCTGCAAACACAGCCCCAAATGGCAGTGATTTCGCAGCCGTTTGCGGCTGCGTTTGCAGCCGTTTAAACGCCCGTTTACGGCTGCAAACGCAGCCGCAAACGGCAGCGAAATCGCAGCCGTTTGCGGGTGCGTTTGCAGCCGTTTAAACGCCCGTTAGGGACCTACGCGACTTACGGTTCGATATAGACTAAATAATAAAAAAATATAATTTAACGACGATCTTAGTTTTGACGCTCGTAAGGCGCGTACGGTCCTAACGAGCGTCGAAACTAAGTTCGTCGTTAAAATATATATTTTTTTATTATTTAGTCGAAGTCGAACCGTAAGGCGCGTAGGTCTCTAACGATCTTCGAAACTAAGTTTGTCGTTTTATATTTTAACGACGAACTTATTTCGATGCTCGTTAGGGACCATTTGTGTCAATTTTTGAAACAACAGGGACCATTTTTGTAAAAATTGAAACTTCAGGGACCAAAGTGTAAATATATCAAAAAGGGACCATTTGTGTCAATTTTTGAAACTCCAGGGACCATTTAAACAAAATTTCTTTTTAAACAGAAATTTTTTTTAAACAGATTTTTTTTAATTATTTAGTCGAAGTCGAACAGTAACCGGCGTTTAAACGGCGTTTAAACCGGCAGCCGTTTGGGGCTGCGTTTGCAGCCGTTTAAACGCCCATTAGGGACCTACGCGAATTACGGTTCGACATGGACTAAAGAATAAAAAAAATATAATTTAACGACGATCTTAGTTTTGACGCTCATAAGACGCGTACGGTCCTAACGAGCGTCGAAACTAAGTTCGTCGTTAAAATATATATTTTTTTATTATTTAGTCGAAGTCGAACTGTAAGGTGCGTAGGTCTCTAACGAGCGTCGAAGCTAAGTTCGTCGTTTTATATTTTAACGACGAACTTATTTCGACGCTCGTTAGGGACCTACGTGCCTTACGGTTCGACTTCGACTAAATAATTAAAAAATATATTTTTACGAGGAACTTAGTTTCGACGCTCGTTAGGGCCGTACGCGCCTTACGAGCGTCAAAACTAAGATCGTGGTTAAATTATATTTTTTTTTATTATTTAGTCCATGTCGAACCGTAAGTCGTGTAGGTCCCTAACGAGCCTCGAAATAAGTTCGTCGTTAAAATATAAAACGACGAACTTAGTTTCGACGCTCGTTAGGGACCTACGCGCCTTACGGTTCGACTTCGACTAAATAATAAAAAAATATAATTTAACGACGATCTTAGTTTTGACCCTCGTAAGGCGCGTAGGTCCGTTACGTGCGTCAAAATCCGTAACGAGTCAAAAATATATTGTTTTTTATCCTCATTAAATCGATGTCGTCTAATTATTATTTACTGACTGGTTTCCATTTATGCAGGTATTTGCACAAAATGATTTCCACTTCGATCACAGCTCGAAACAAAAGCCAGGAGTGGTGTACGATTGGTGACTTGTTCTTTTTATATTGCCTCTTATACAAGAGGCCGTGCGCTCTCGCCTACGGGTTGGCGCAGTACTTCGCCTCCGCGCATCATCGGCAGGAGCGCGGAATGCTATTCGGCGGCGCCTACGTGACCAAGATAGCCCATTCGTTGGGCTATCATCCGGGGAATGACCGCGGCCGTGTAGGCCCGGCGATACAGCCAAAGCGGATGGGGATGAACACAGTAAACGGGATGCACATTACCAAAGACTTTCCATGCGGGAAGCGGTTAAAGAAACTAGACGGCACGCAATACGAGCTTACACAACTGCCAGAACAGTTCCCTCTGTATTATCCCCCGCACGATCCGGAGCCACCGAAGCCGCATGAGCCGCCCGCAGTTCTTCCGCAGCCACCACAGCCGTGTGGACCACCCGGGGCGCCTCAGTTCCCACGCCATGAAAGGAACAACTATCTGTTGGAGTGGGTGGCTGCGGCGCTGCAATAGCAGCGACAGCATGACGGGTTACCTCCACTACCCTTCATTGCGGATGCGGAATGGGATCAGCATCAGCAGCAGCAGCAGCATCAGGAGCAGCAGCAGTAGTATTTTATCATTTTGTTATGTATGCACAAACTTTTCTTGTATATATCAAACTTTCGGTGTAAACGGTTTAACATATTTTGAAATGTTATATACTATGGTGTACATATAAAATTCTGGCAGATTATTGACGTGTGCGCGACTACACATATTTTTATCCTGAATAAACACACGATTCGGTTTTAAATTTATAAAAGTGATTATTACTTAAACATAAAAACACACACGAAAGAGGCAAGTATACCCCATCATATACGTAGTAAAGTATCCGTAAGAACCAAGTATCGATCCAAGGAAATGGGCGGAGAAATAATACTAGACCTTTGTCACTAAACTACTGGTAAAAACATAAGTTGTTTGAATTTTAATAGACTAAAGTAAGCATAAACAAATACTTATAAAACATAGTATATTTCAAATACTAAAATAGATAAATAGCCTTGCTTAATACACAACCAAAGCATGTCAACTAAGTCGGTTTTGGCACTAGAAGCATTCGGTCAATTTTCCAATTTAAGACAATTAGTATCCCTTTCGGGAATCCTAACATGACAATCATTCAGAAAGCTAAAACGATAAACACACTTTAACCACCTAAAATTGTTCTTTAACGTTCAATTTATAAATGTGTATGAAAATCTTCTAAAAATAAGTTAGTCATCCGTTAGGAGTTTTCTAACCGCACTTAATCAAGGAAAGCGACACCGATAAACACAATGCAACCACCGAGACAAGCATAAACTAGATTAAATCACAACCGAGTTCATTTTACAAATCTAGAATATAAATTCACCAAGCAAGCAATTTTGGCTGAAACTACTAACTAAGTAAACAATTTATATTAAGAATTCATTACGACACCATTTAACCCGTTAAGGTCCTTAAGTGACGGCAAGCTTTCTTGATTAACAATAATTACATTCTATTAAACCACTAACCATTTCTAGTATCATGGTGCCCACATTTTAACCAAGCTAAACTAGTTAACCAAGTTTAAAGTTTACTAATACGTGATTAATTAAGCTTCATTTTTCAACTATCTCAACTAACCAAATACCAATCATCCAACGCAATTACTTATAATCAAGAAATCAATATCAATAACAAGGTTGCAAACTAATCATCAAAGATTAACATAGAAAATACCTCCAAATGTCAGTACAAACAAAGATTAACATACTAATGGCTATAATCAATCAAGGGATTGTTGTGTTTTTGCCCAAAGGCTTACATTAATACATAATAATCAATCTAGATGCTTGAAACTTAACAAAAACATTGAAAGATTTAAGAAACCAAACCATAAACAAGCATAAGAATGAGAATCCGGATAGTAATCGAGCTAAACGGGACAATGTGGCTTGAATGCGGGCGAAAGCTAACGCCTCCGGAGCCTGAAAATCGCCTGAATTGCTCTCCAAAATTCCAGAGTTACGAACAGAATGTTTCTGTTCGTTTTTTATATATTTTCGATGTCGCGCGGGCGTGCACCGATCGCACGACCGTTCACTTTTTGCATTATTGGAGTTACTCTTCATGACATCAGCAGAGTTGACTGGTCTTCGGTCTCGCACGACCGTTCTTCATATGGCACGGCCGTGCGTTTCCGGGATCTTGTTGCACGGATTGATGCACTGGTCGTTCATCACCGGGATGTCGCTGAACAGCGGATCCGCACGGGGTGCAATGTATGGCACGTCTGTGCGTCACCGGGATTGTCTTGCACGCCGTGTTGCACTGGTCGTTCATCACCGGCTGGTCTTGATATGTCGGAGATGCACGGTCATTCCTCAGACCGCACGACCGTTCCTCTTGCCCAGATCAGTTTCCTAACAGAATGTTCGCAGCTTCGTCGTTTTGTCCGGAAAGTCCTCGTTTTCACTATCATCTTGTCCGGTATGCTGTTTTAGGCCTGTAAACAAAAGTATACATAATTAAGTATCCGAATGACGATTTTACGTCCGAAAACGCATAAAATAGGGATAAAATGGGGGGACTAAAATATGTGTAATTTAGCGAATATCAAATCTCCCCACACTTAAACCTTGCTTGTCCTCAAGCAAGCTAAACTAAAATGCAATAAAAGATAGAATCAGACAAGAACGATAATTTACACACTATTTTATTGAAAACATCTATAAACGGTTAGCCGGTTTTTCGAAAGACAACATCAAAAGACTCAAACCCAACAAGCATATGCAAATATATAGCGACAACCAAAAAGCCGTGACTTCACATTTAATTGACTCAGCATGTTAATCTTCACACAACTCACAATGTTCACACACACTCGGTTTTATTTATGAACCATACATAAAATGTGTACGTGCAAACACTCAATACCTCGTCAATGAAATGTGTAATATCATAAGCTTGTCATAAGATCTCGTCTCCACCAACTAACATGCGAAAAAGTGTAAATCAAGAGGTCTTTACGGGTTGTAACGTTAGGCTTGGGCGAAGGGTATGGAAATGGAAATTTAAAGTGGCGAAATGGTTAAAACTCGGTAGTTACGTTTAACAAGCGCAATACAACAAAACTATATATACAAATGCCTTAAAAAGGCGACTTATGTGACAACGAGCTCATAAACAAGATTTTATCATTTTATCATTCAAAATTGCTCGAATTTTGTCTACTTCACCCTATTTTAGGGTTTTTTATTTTCTGTTTTTTTTTAACATATAAACTAACGGATTTATACAATGGATAGTAAACTATAACAAGCGCTAGTTAAACGATTATTTTGGCCGAGTTTCAACACTAAAAGGTTTAAAACATAAAAAAGCTAAATATGGCTAAGTGGGCGATAATATTGGGTAGACAAAGGTAAACGGGAATGCTCGACATGGTTAATCCTAAAGGGTATTGTAAGGTTTACGGGAAACATAACACAAAGAACAAGGCTAACACAAAGTGGTAATCTAGGTGCCTCTATCACTTCTACACAATTTCGCAATTTCATGGTCTTAACAAGCATTCTAGTGACAAGTTCTAAATTACACATGACATCCGGCTCACTCCTACTCCGAAATGAACAAATATATAACAATATCAAGGCTCAAATATGCTCACATAATGAAGGGAATGGGTAAAAGTGTGCAAACTATCATGCAAGTCTTTCTTTGTTTGTCACGCTTTCCTGTTTCCTTTTTCAAAAATATTTTGCTTGTCGAGTTTTTATCAAGTCTGAAGCTTTCTAAAACACAACCAACCAGTTTATTTACTAAAATAAATACAGAAAACAGATATTTTTGAATGGTTTTTCTGGTTTTTTTTAGAGGACAAACAAAGTTAACAAAGTTAACCCCCTCCCCACACTTGAACTTCGCATTGTCCCCAATGCGAAACCCGAAATATAGAGAAAAAGGAGAATAATACTCCCTTGAAGATGATTTTTATGCAACGAGACTTCCAAGCTGTATCTGTGATGTGCTTTCGGTCCAAGACTTGATAGCCGAAATCTGCAAGTATGTCACAAGGTGCAGCAAAAGAGAACAGAAACAAATAAACCAAATAAACCATAATATACATAAATAGAAGTACTAAAATCCAAACAAAGACAAGACATAAAAGCTAAATTGTCTAAAAATAAAGAGTATATAACCGGGGGTGTTGAAATAACAACCAAAATGAACACCCTAAATATAAAGTACTGAAATGCTACTACCACCACCAGCTACTCATCATCACCGTCAGCACCACCTCCTAGTTGACTCGCAGCTGCTCCTGGTTCAGCTGCATTTGTTGAAATTGCTGGTACAAATCAGGATAAGATGGGATGTCGGGTGGCCAGTCTTGGTGCTGCTGGAACTGCTGGTGTGGTGGTGTGGGTGGTGGCTGATTCTGCTCCACTTCATGCTCAGCCGAACACACAGTTATGAAGATCCTGTCAAACTGATCTGGGTGTTTCGCACGGGCGTGCGAATGGACTCATGGTCATGCGTCACCGAGATCAGTGGTGGTGCGGTCTTGATTATCGGAACATGACGGGATTGCACGGACATGCGACTGGTCGCATCACCGTGCATATCCGGCACCACAGTTAAAAATCATGAACGACCCGCATACGCACGACCGTTCCATGTACAGAACGACCGTGTGATCCAGTTTTCTGCAGATTCTTAACCCCGAATCAGAACAGTCAAATCTTTTCGAAATTTTTCAAGTTTCTAGTGACAGGGGGTTAGGAAATCAGCCGGGTGTTCATGATTTGTGAAGTTCTTGCAAGGGCTAGGGTTTCGATTTGTTTATGAAGGGAACCCTAAAAAGCCTTGAAGAAATCGGAGAATCTAACCCTAGAAAACGATAAAAACAGGAAATCGACAAGAAAAAAAACAAACCGTGCGAGAAGATCTGAGAAACCGTGCGAAAAATGGTGCGATTTTGGGGAAAAAAATCGGCCAGGAACGAGAGTGCAATAGGGTTTCGCGAATGTGAGAAGTGGATGCAGATGAGGGCTTTTATATGGAACAATGACAAAATGCCCCTGACCATGCACACGGTCGTGCGGATTTTCGCACGGGCGTGCGGATCCGATGTTGACCCATTCTTGCACGTTGACCTCGGTAATGCAACGGGGTGCGACTCGAGGTGCAGGCCAGGCCGAAATCGCACGGGCGTGCGACCCGTGGCATGGCCATTTTTGGTCCTCGAGTCAGTAGCATAGACTCTCAACATCACACTTAAGACGCATGTGGGGTGTGGAGTTCAAAACTAGGTGCTACTATCGTCGGTCCGCACCTCCGAGTTGGTTCGACTTGTTTAGCGGCCGCTCGTCGTCCACCATGATGATGTTCCCTGCGTCGGCTGAGCCCTCGGCCTCAGCGGGTACCATCGGCTCATCCACAGCTGCCACCGCACGGGATCTTTTGCGAAGACGTCTCTTCAGATCACGCTCGGGTTTGTCGGAAGGCTCTACAGCGGTGGTTGCGGGGGTTGAGGACATCAACCGCAAACGAAAAACCAACACACGTGAATATTATATTATTATAATAATTTTGTTTTTTTTTTGCTGAAAAGAAACAGAATATTGTTTTAAATGGGCTAAAAAATTTATAAAAATCCGAAAATGGGCCCGAAATTTTATAAAAATTAAAGCAATGAAACTAATCGAATCGGCTAGTGTAAAAATGATTTTTAAGAGCCGAAAACTCAACGAATAAATGAATAAATAAATCCGGATTCGAACAACTAAAAGGAATAAAAATTCACAATTGTACAAAATAATCTCTAAAACGAATAAAATGAATTAAAATCAAGAAATATTAACAAATAAATAAACAAATAAATAATCAAGAAAATATTCTCAAATACTAACAAGTATATACACCGATAAAACAATGACTCGGGTCGTTCCTAAAACTCGCCATTTCCCCGGCAACGGCGCCAAAAACTTGACGTGTGCGCGACTACACATATTTTTATCATGAATAAACACACGATTCGGTTTTAAATTTATAAAAGTGATTATTACTTAAACATCAAAACACACACGAAAGAGGCAAGTGTACCCCGTCATATATGTAGTAAAGTATCGGTAAGAACCAAGTATCGATCAAAGGAAATGGGCGGAGAAATAATACTAGACCTTTGTCACTAAACTACCAGTAAAAACATAAGTTGTTTCAATTTTAAGAAACTAAAGTAAGCATAAACAAATACTTATAAAACATAGTAGATTTCAAATACTAAAATAGATAAATAGCCTTGCTTAATACACAACCAAAGCATGTCAGCTAAGTCGGTTTTGGCACTAGAAGCATTCGGTCAATTTTCCAATTTAAGACAATTAGTATCCCTTTTGGGAATCCTAACATGACAATCATTCGGAAAGCTAAAACGATAAACACACTTTAACCACCTAAAATTGTTCTTTAACGTGCAATTGATAAATGTCTATGAAAATCTCCTAAAAATAAGTTAGTCATCCGTTAGGAGTTTTCTAACCGCACTTAATCAAGGAAAGCGACACCGATAAACACAATGCAACCACCGAGACAAGCATAAACTAGATTAAATCACAACCGAGTTCATTTTACAAATCTAGAATATAAATTCACCAAGCAAGCAATTTTGGCCGAAACTACTAACTAAGTAAACAATTTATATTAAGAATTCATAACGACACCATTTAACCCGTTAAGGTCCTTACGTGATGGCAAGCTATCTTGATTAACAATAATTACATTTTATTAAACCACTAACCATTTCTAGTATCATGGTGCCCATATTTTAACCAAGCTAAACTAGTTAACCAAGTTTAAAGTTTACTAATACGTGATTAATTAAGCTTCATTTTTCAACTATCTCAACTAACCAAGTACCAATCATCCAACACAATTACCTATAATCAAGAAATCAATATCAATAACAAGGTTGCAAACTAATCATCAAAGATTAACATAGAAAATACTTCCAAATGTCATTACAAACAAAGATTAACATACTAATGGCTATAATCAAGCAAGGGATTGTTGTGTTTTTGCCCAAAGGCTTACATTAATACATAATAATCAATCTAGATGCTTGAAACTTAACAAAAACATGGAAAGATTTAAGAAACCAAACCATAAACAAGCATAAGAATGAGAATCCGGATAGTAATCGAGCTAAACGGGACAGTGTGGCTTGAATCCGGGCGAAAGCTAACGCCTCCGGAGCCTGAAAATCGCCTGAATTGCTCTCCAAAATTCCAGAGTTTCGAACAGAATGTTTCTGTTCGTTTTTTATATATTTTCGATGTCGCACGGTCAGGCACCGATCGCACGACTGTTCACTTTTTGCATTATTGGAGTTACTGTTCATGACATCAGCAGAGTTGACTGGTCTTCGGTCTCGCACGACCGTTCTTCATATGGCACGACCGTGCGTTTCCAGGATCTTGTTGCACGGATTGATGCACTGGTCGTTCATCACCGGGATTTGGCTGAACATCGGATCCGCACGGGGTGCAATGTATGGCACGTTCGTGCGTCACCGGGATTGTCTTGCACGCCGTGTTGCACTGGTCGTTCATCACCGGCTGGTCTTGTTATGTCGGAGATGCACGGTCGTTCCTCAGACCGCACGACCGTTCCACTTGCCCAGGTCAGTTTCCTAACATAATGTTCGCAGCTTTGTCGTTTGTCCGGAAAGTCCTCGTTTTCACTATCATCTTGTCCGGTATGCTGTTTTAGGCCTGTAAACAAAAGTATACATAGTTAAGTATCCGAATGACGATTTTACGGCCGAAAACGCATAAAATGGGGATAAAATGGGGGACTAAAATATGTGTAAATTAGCGAATATCAGTTATATAAAATTCTGGCAGGTTATTTAACATGTTCTGTTGTATAGATAAAGTTTTGGAAGTTTAATAAAATTTAGGAAGGTTATATACACTACGTATTGACCAATACGCAGCGTATATAAACCTGGTAAACTTTTGATACTTCAAACCTACCAAAATGACCCCAATTTTGCAGATGTTTTATATACGCTGCTGATGTGTGGCAAAATATACATATTTGTCCCGTGTAAAGTGTATTATTTTTGTATAGTTTTTATTTGTTTTTATTTAGTTTGAGTGTTATTTTATATTATTTTGTGTTTTGCTATGTCCTGGTGCAAATGAAGCGAAAACGAGTAATATGGAAATGACCAGCCAGTTGGGCAGAGTAGAACGCCAGTAACAGAAGTAAAAATTCGTCACTATTTTTTTTGCGAGTGGACCAAGCCCGCTATCTCAATGTTGGAATATGGATGGGACCATGTGAATGAATTAGACAACATAAATTAGAGTGTGCCGCCCAACATGAGACCAACTGCCATCCATGCATTTACATGGAGAAAATGGGCTGCCATATTTTGAGCCATATATACGACAAAGCAAAGAACAAAAAAGGAGGATTGATTGCTAATATTCTCAATTTCAGTGGGGGCAATACATGAGAGCTACTAGGCGATCAGGCCCACATACACTTCAAAAAAAAAAAAAAAAAAAGATCGTGAACAAGGCCCATTTTGTGAGAGGAGTATCCCTATTAATTTTGACAAACATCAGAACCGAACAGAAGGGGGTTCGCAAGTTAGACGGCAGCAACATCAGACGGCTGTAAAAAGACAGGCGACGACAGAAAGGAAAAAGAAAAAGGCCGCGATCAAGGTTCAAGGTTGAGATCAATAATCGGGTCGGTTTGCGAACGAGTTAGTTTGATTTTTATATGTTTATTTTAGTCGAACTCATTAACATGATTTGTTATTTATTTGAGACCTGTTTATTTTTCTTGCATATGATTGTTGGCTAAACTTTTTATGGTTGCCTAGGGTTGATGAACTAGACGATTTGTTTGAATGAATAACTTTTGGTTTTGAATGAATGTGATGATTTACATGATATAATTTTTGAACCCGATTCTAATTATTTGTGTGTTGGTTTTGATTGGTTTGATAATATATTTGTTGGTTCCATTGCTCTAGATACTTAGAAATATACTTTAGAGCCGGGAGTCAGTCTAGGTTGTAACCTTTCAGTTTAGACCTTGAAGGTGAGAAATCTAATTCAAGCTTAATAATTATTAAAACCAATTAATTAAAACGTGCAATCTCTTCTAGAGGTGAGAAATCTAATCTAGAATTGCTAGGTTATTAGCTGGGCGTTGTTTGACAGTTTGGGTGGCCGATAACTCGGGTTCATCTGTTTATTCGCGTCTAGAGTTTCCTAGGGTCTCGGTGTTCTTAGTTATTTCTGCTTCATAATTTGAGGGGTTTAGTAATAAATTACTTAATACCTGATAGTTGTGGGATTTGGTGGTCGATAACTCGAGTCAGTCCATTTTAGCACTTCATCACTTGTCATACTGTCAGGTTCGGTTTACCTTCCGGGGGTTTATCGGGTTAGGCGGAGTCTTCATTCTGAACCAAGGTTAGGATTTTATTCATGAGTCTAGGGATTCTTGCCTAGGTAACCTATTTTTCCCATACTTGAGTTTCAGTCCAGTCTCTAGTTGTCTGTGCTTGCTGCTGTTTGGTCGTCTATATATTTAAATTGCTTTTTAGTTTAAAAATATTTTTCTCAAATCCAAAACAATTAAAACCAGTTAAGTAATTAGTTGAGTCAGAGTCTAGTTTAGCGTCGCTAGTGTCTCGTGGGTTCGATACTCGGACTTCATTAGGCTTTACTACGTACGATAGGTACACTTGCCTGTCAGTGGTCTAGCATTTAGAGAGTCTTAGTTTATAAATTTAAAACTAGGGTGTCTAGATTAGGTTTAGTTTTTATAGACCGCATTTATCACATCAGCTGCGTATTGACCAATACGCAGCGTATTGGGTTAACTAGTGTATATAAGGAATTAAGTTTCTTTTACTAACAGCTCCTAGTAGGAGGATAAACTGGTTAAGGCGTTGCGGTTCTAAACGAGAGGTCATGAGTTCGATCCTTGCAAGGGCCGGTTCTTTAAAGAAGACCCCCTTTTATCCATTTTTGATATATTTACACTTTGGTCCCTGAAGTTTCAATTTTTACAAAAATAGTCCCTGACAGGGACCATTTGTGTCAATTTATGAAACATCACAGACCATATTTGTAAAAATTGAAACATCAGGGACCAAAGTGTAAATATATCAAAAAAGGGACCATTTGTGTCAATTTTTGAAACTCCAGGGACCATTTTTGTAAAAACTTAATACGCTGCGTATTGGTCAATACGCAGCGTAGACACCCCTTGTTTTCTGTGCAATGATTGTTTATCAGGCACTGAGATTTATGGTTTATCTACGCTGCGTATTGGTCAATACGCAGCGTATAGGGTTATACGCTGCGTATTGACCAATATGCTGCGTATATAAACCCTAATTTTGCTAGGGTTTGGTGTGCCAATAGGCACTTTAGTGTGACAATAGGCACACACAAAATAAAATACTAGAATGATAATCAATATCAAACTTCCTAAAAACCTCATACGGTTGTCCTTCAAATTGAATCTCTGCACCTTCGGAAGTACAATTGACGTTGATCAACCCACATCGTGTGTCAGTGACATTGTAAAACGGGTACTTGAACGGGACCAGACCAGGGCAACTGAAACTTTCTGGGCAGATAGGCATGGGAATGTTATTGGGTATAGCGGAGTGACAAAAGAGAATAAGGGCCATGAAACAGAAGACGATAATCATTTGAAATGTACAAAAGAAAAGAAATCAAATTTATCACATATCTTTTGAGAGACTCCATTTTATATTACGGGTGACAAAAATAGAGTATCATGGTAGTCCCTTTTGCAATTTTCTCCCCATTGACCAACCCCATCAATACTTTTCCCAGACTCTTTTACTATTCTCTTCCACTCATCCTTGACCCCTTTCAAACGCTAAAGGGACGAACATAGAAAGTTTCATGTGGCTTCAAAAGTTTAGAGGGTAATGATATAATCCAAATAAGGGATACATGATGTTCATGACCCCATTACTCTAAATAGACCCTTCACTTTCCAAGAGAATTTGTCATTTTCTTCCAAGGATTTTTTTCTAAATGCCAATTAACAAGCCTTTATATTGGTGAGCTTTGTATCTACCGTGTTAACAGTTTTGGTTGACTGGAAATTGTTATATGAATAAATTTTTGTTGGCCGTTAAAAAAAAAGCATATATTTTGGTTGACCGGAAATGACACCGCAAAAAGTAGATAACAAGCATATATTAGCTACATAAATTTTTTAGCCTAATTCTAATGATTTACATTCTACCTAGAAACATCTATCATATACAAAAATCTAAAGGATGTCGATAAAATTGTTTCAACAGGTTATGTTTTCTAAAAATTGGAAAAACAAGTAACTCATAAATAAATACTACAGTAAATCAAAAAAAAGATATATCTTAAAAAACATAAATAACTGCAGAAACATGGGCGCCGCTTACTTGGGGCGGGAGGGGGCACCCGCCCCCCGAACTTTCGATGCGTAGTGTTATGAACAGTAACTTCGTATTGAATTTTTTAGGTATATACGTTTTCGCACCCCCCCCCCCCCCGGTTTCGGAAAAAAATCGGAGGGTCAAACTTCGCCAATGTACAGAAACAAGGAAATTTATATAAGTAATTATTTTATGTAAATAGCATCCGTCATTAAAAATTTTGGAACTAAATACTAAAAGAAAAAAAAAATTGTATGTACCTTGAATTAGACAGTTTTGGCCCACAACCTTGCCATTATGAATTCTTTCCTGCTTTGAAAAATAAAAAAATAACTTTAATTATTAACAGTTATATTTTTTTGTTGCGTCTATTATATATATATTAAAAAGAAAGGTCGGTGATGCCACTGACCTCTCTTTCACCTCTTTTGTCTTCTTCATAAATTTTGAATTTCACCTCTTTCTCTTTTGTCTTCTTCATATATTTTGAATTCGGAATATTCTTTCAAATTAAGTAGTTGTCCAGCTGATTTGTTGTTAGTTGCATGGATGACACAAAGGCGTAGAGTTCGAATCCCACTATGGTTTCTTAGAAAAATTTTTCTCCCCACTTCATTTTCTTTTTCTCACTAACTGCAATTTTTTTCTTCTAACTAATTGTTTTAAATTCTTTTACTGATTTTTCCTTTTTTTTTCTCCCTAACCTTTTCTGTTTTTCTAACTAATTGCTTTTAATTATTTTATTGATTTTTTTTTCTGTTTTCCTGTTTATGTTTTATATTGTCTTTTTAAATATCGAATTTACTTTATTTAATCCTTTTATTATTTTTCTGCAACTCAAATTTAAGAAAACAAATTTTGTTAATTTTTCAAACTCCCCTTTTCTTTTTGTTATAATGAATTCGTTAAAATCGATCGAGTACACGATTGTAATATTTTTGTTTTCTCTTTAGTTTGCTACAACTAGCGCCAAAATCAATCGAGTACACAACTATAATTTTTTTCTTTCATTTTCTATAACAAGTGCACTAAAACCAAGTGAGTTATATCATCTAATGATTTTTCTTCTATTATTTAACTTATATTTAACTAATTTATTTTAATAAGAAATGCTACCTTTAGTTATCTAACTAAACTCAAACAGAAGTGTTACGACTTTATTGATTGAGTTTTCTCTTTCGTTTATTATACACCGAAACCGTCGTTTGTTATATACCGAAACCGATCGAGCTATCATCCGTCACAACGCGCGTGATTTCATTTGCTAGGATAATCTTAAAGACAAAGGTCGGTGGGGGACCTTTGTGTTTAAGTACTTAACTTTTACAAAAAATACACACTTAGCCCTATACATTTATTTTCTTTCAATTTTCATATATTACAATTCTAATACCTATACTTTTACTTTTTAACCCCTCTACTTTTAGTTTTTTCAATTCACACTCTTAAACTAGGTAACTTAAGCATTCACTTTTAATTTTTGGTAATTGACAACTTTGATCTGCCAACTTTTTCTACTTAATAACTTAACGTCTTATTTTATTTGAGACCTTTGTCTTTAATAGGTTACACTGAGTTTGATCGGATACGTCAAACACGTGTTTTGTGTGGTTAACGCATCATATAACGTGTCGTCATCTATAAACAACTAAGGTGACGCCGACGTAACGCGTTGTGTATCGCAGTTTTAACGTACATGTCGTTTTAAAATTCACATTTCAACGTAAATGACCCACGTTTCAACGTAAATGACTCGCGTTTTGACATAAACTTTTTTCTCAAGCGAGTCTGATAAAAAATAGTACGTTTATACTTTTTTTGTGTGCGTTCTTAAACTGTATTTGAAAGCAAGTGAGGTCAAATATAATACGTTTTCATTCGATGGCGATGTAATTTTTTTAAGTAAAGAGTCAGGTCAAATATACAGTATAAATACGAGTTACTTTAACTTTCGACGCCGCCGCAACGCGCGGCGGATCAAGATCCTAGTTGTTATAAAAATGAAGATTAGTTATTATAAAACAGGTATACACTATAATGGCTAATTTAAAAAAAAAGGAATAAAATTTTAAAACCCATATGTGATAAAATATTTGTTGGGAAGTTGAGATGTGGGTATAATGAAATTACGGTTACCTTGAAACGAGAACTAAAACATGTGATAAAAATAGATGCGAAAAAGTTGGGACGAGTATCATCTAACGTGGTATGCGAAAAGGGGTGTGATAAATACACTTAAATATATGAATTAATATACCAAATTAGTCAAACTTGGTAATGATTAAGTACTTTAATACATTATTTTATTATAAAATCAAAAGTAAAAAGTTTCAGACACTGAAATGCGTTTAGACACGGTTACTAAGACCGAGCAAATCGTGTTTGCAAAAGCCAATTCTGAAGCACAAGTATGTATTTGACCCTATATATATATATAGGGTAAGGTTCATGCGAGAACCACCCTTATTGCGAGAACCAATGTGAACACAAAATAAAATCTAAAAAAATCAAAAAAACACTCAAAATTTTTTTTTATTTTTTTTTTAATAAAAAATCGCTATATTTCGTTCCCATAAAGAAAAAAAAACTTTTTTTTTTCGAGTAACAGTTATCCATGCACATGTGCATATGTATCATTACTTCAACAAATTCGGTAATACGTTATCAGGAATAGACAATTGCACTTTAATTTACAATACCATTAGTAATACACTACTTTTTACATTACCAATATTCAAAATGCACATGTGCATAATTAGGTATAACCATGATATAACGTGTTTTGGTACAAAAAGTTTGTGATTTTGAATGGAGAAGTAGACCCATATACATGTTTTTTGGTTAGTTATATCTAGTGGTTGATGGTTTGATTATAGTTGTCAATTTTTTATGTAATATGTTGATTGAATGGTATAAATGGTGTTTACATACATGTAATAAAGTGAAAATATTGTTAATGGTATTGTATTATGGATGGTAGGAGGTAATGGTATTGTATTATGGATGGTAGGAGGTAATGGTAGTGTATTATGGATCGTATGATAGATGAAAGGGAAAGTGTATTCAAAGTGGTTTACCAAAACACCTTATTTCATGTTGATACATATAAATGCATATGTGCATTTCTAATATTGGTAACGTAAAAAGTAGTGTATTACATATGGTAGTGTAAATGAAAGTGCAATTGTCTAATATATGTAATAAATTACGGAATTTGTCAAAGAAATGACAGAAATGCACATGTGCATGCTTGTGTATTATGGATGGAATGATAGATGAAAGAAAAAGTAGTGTACCAAAACACCTTATTTCCTGTTGATACATATAGATGCACATGTGCATTTCTAACATTGGTAATGTAAAAAATAGTGTATTACACGTAGTAGTGTAAATGAAAGTGCAATTGACTATTATTTGTAATGAATTACGGAATTTGACAAAGAAACGACACATATGCACATGTGCATGGATAACTGTTACTCGAAAAAAAAAATTAGAAATTTTTTTTTTATTTTTTTTATTAACAAAATATAGCGATTTTTTTTCAAAAAAAAATAGTAAAAAAATAAAAAAAAATATTTTTTGGGTGTTTTTTAGATTTTTTTAGGAATTACTGTTTGTGTTCACACTGGTTCTCGCGGTTCTCGCAATAAGGGGTGGTTCCTAACGGATCTTTGTCCTATATATATATATATAGGGTCAGGATTCAGAGAAAACGGTGAAAAGTGTGAGAACGGTGAGAACGATTATGGATCGTCCGATCAAGACAATCCATGGACTAGATTGCGCGGTGAGGTTTCCGTAAATAACACGAATTCTATTGAGTCGACGCGCTTCATTAAGGGTAAAAAGTTCTTTACACTTCTATACCAAAACGCCAACTAATGAATAAAACGGCATTACAGGCCAAAACTCATCCCTATATAAACAAAACATTCTCATACATAAGAACACATCTCCCCCAACCTGAAAAAACCATATTTCTACTATATAACATTCATCTTACAACGTCAAAATTTTTGTAGTCCACCACCGTACCGTGAACATTATGGTGGCCACCTTTTATTGCAACGTGTGCCAAGATTAGCATTGCGACACTTTGCTATGAACTCTTGTGTAGAAAAATCAAGCTTTCTTCGCTTTAATGATAAGTTAAGATTCTCGGGAGAGGTAAACCCATGGTTGTGTTGTTCAACAAAATTATAGATTCCATACTCAGTTGACTTTTTTATACGACGAAACTTCACACATGCCTTACAATCTGTAACTTTGACATTGGAACGACGTGCTGGTGAAGTTGAGTCAATATCATCAGGGTTAGTTTCTTTATGTTTATGTTTGTTCACTGGCGCTCTGGAGCATAAAACGTATCGCCGAGTCGTAATTAACGCGTCGCCTATTTTTTCTTTTTCCGAAGTACCCAAACGGGTTCCAAATCCTGCAAGTTGTGCGTACTCCTCGTACATTGCAATTGCTTGTTCAATCGTAGTAAATCTAGTTTTCAAAAACGGTTTGAATCCAGGGGGGACAATTGGTGTCCAGTACCTAGTCCCATTTGGCGTTCCGTAAATGTTGCTATCAACCGACTCTACACAATTACAGTAAAAAAATCATTCAAAAAAACAAAGACAACAATGCTACGGGTCACATGTCTACTATACCGTGTATTGTACACATGTGTACTATCGTGTAATACACTATTAACATGTAAAAAACGTGTATTATACATGTGTATACTATCGTGATGGATTGAATAAAAACATACCAGTACACATGTGTACTACGGAGCTAAGAGTTATCACAAGAAAAAAGATGACTGAAAACTCTAATTCAACCAACAAAAGACTAAAACTATAATTCGAATCTTGCTACTAAGACCAAAAACAATGACAATATTACATGTTCGTTAAAATATATGGAAATCAATGGTCATACAATTACACTACCTGGATGATCCATTGTTGTTACAAATACATTATCGCCAATGTTTTGGTCAGAATTGTGATTGTCGATTTCTGGGTCGGCCATGAATGAAATACAGTAGCACCTGCCGGCAAAAAAATTCAAATATGTTTCAGTGTACTCAAAGGACATCAATTTAATTACATACAAAAACAATCAAATTCTCAGTCAATATTCAGGATGTAATTGGAACATACTAACAAAATGAATAACTATTGACTTAATACAATTAATATTCGCCGGAAATTTATTCCGGCTTAAGTTTCGATTTCCGGCATATGACGGCGACGGAAACAATAAAGATGACTGTTGATGTCCGGCGATTAGGGGCAAAGATACAGACGACTTACTCAGCAAAAATCAATGTCCGGCGAGATTTTCAGGTTTTTTAAAAGTTTATGTCCGGCGAGATTTTCAGGTTTTTGAAAAGTTGATGTCCGGCGAGATAATATTGATCGACGTGAATTGTAGATGATATTTATCAACGTGAATTGTGGATGAAAAATCATGAAGATATGGATGTTTGTTTAAAAGATTATGAAATATTATTTTGATAAATATAAAATATGTTAAGATTCTCTTTAATAAATAAAAAAAATTATGATTCTATAGTTGTCATTGTTGGAAGATTACGAAATTGTTTGTTGAGAAGATTACGAAATTGTTTGTAAGTGATAATATGGTAGGCTTTTGAAATTAATATGATAATGATTAAAATTCAATATTTATATGAAGTTACAATCTTACCCGGTTCAAATGGATATGAAATCAATGGTTCAGATCAGTTCACGCTAGAAAATTTGTTCACGTTTGAACCTAATCCTATATATATGTATGTATGTATGTATGTATGTATGTATGTATGTATGTATGTATGTATGTATGTATGTATGTATGTATGTATGTATGTATGTATGTATGTATGTATGTATGTATGTATGTATGTATGTATGTATGTATGTACGTACGTATGTACGTTGTGTATGTATGTGTGTGTGTATGTATGTATGTATGTATGTATGTATGTATGTATGTATGTATGTATGTATGTATGTATGTATGTATGTATGTATGTATGTATGTATGTATGTATGTATGTATGTATGTATGTATGTATGTATGTATGTATGTATGTATGTATGTATGTATGTATGTATGTATGTATGTATGTATGTATGTATGTATGTATGTATGTATGTATGTATGTATGTATGTATGTATGTATGTACGTACGTAATGTATGTATGTATGTATGTATGTATGTATGTATGTACGTACGTACGTACGTACGTATGTATGTATGTATGCATCTATTCAAAAACTTTATGGCAATACTTTCAAAAACCTATACATACTGTGTTTTTGTTTTTCAGTTCGATTATAAAAGGGCGTAAATTGAAACAGAGGCATGACGCAATGAAAAATACTATTACAAGCTAGTAAACTTAACTTCAATAATTGATTTGTAGGAAAAAAGAAAAAAAAAAAGTTGACTTTAGAGTGTATTTAACACAACCCTTATGAAATATTGTTTAATGATTAAGCTACAAAGTATGGTGATCGTCCTCCAAGGGAGGATGATCCGCCACGTAGGCGTCACGTTATAGTCCTCCCAAGGATGATCCATCACCCAAAAGTAGAGGGTATGGGAGGATGGTCCTAGTCATAGTCCTCCCACCATTCTTATGTTTTTTTTAATCTTCTACTCTTTTTTAACATTTAACAAATAAACTAACACAATATTTTCATTAATATTTAAAAATATTACATAAACTTAAAAAAATATTAACTTAAAAAAAACATAAACTTAAAAAAAATAAACTTAAAAAAACATAAACTTAAGCAAATCCTAATATATTAAAATAAGCTACTAGTTTTCGTCTTCCATGTCGTCGGGTTCGTTTTGAGTGTTGTTCCAGATGTACTCAACCAAGTCCGCTTGTAGGTTATGATGTGTGTACTCGTTACGTAGAGCGAACATGTTCAAATCTTGTTGTTCCCCACTAACTGGAACAGTATTTCCAGTAGACGCGTTTTCGTCGTACTCGCATATTGCTCTACCTTCGTCTTCAATGATCATGTTATGAAGCATGATACAAGCGTACATAATGTTTCGTAACCGCTTTGGTGTAGCCGAACGTGCTGGATGTTCAATGATGCGCCATTTTTTTGTAGAACACCAAAAGCCCGTTCAATATCTTTTCTCGCACCCTCTTGATACTTCGCAAACCTTTTTCTTTTGTCGTCTGTCGGGTGCAGAATAGTTTTAACGATTGTCGAGTACGTTGGATATATCCCATCGGCTAGGTACTAACCTCGCCTGTATTCCATCCCCGAAACTGTAAAGCTTGTGTCTGGACCTGTACACGCCACTACATCCTCAAATATTTGTGACTGGTATACGATGTTAAGGTCATTGAGCGAACCAGGTAGACCAAAAAAAGCATGTCAGATCCAGAGATCCTGTGACGCAACAGCCTCTAGAATAATAGTTGGATGTCCATGATCTCCCCTAGTATACTGACCTTGCCATGCAACTGGGCAGTTCTGCCACGGCCAGTGCATGCAATCAATGCTCCCGAGCATTCCTGGGAAACCATGTCTCTGTTCGTGTGCTTGATATAATTTTTGAACGTCGTTTGCGTTCGGTTTCCGCAGGTATCGCTTGCTATACAATTTGACAACCCATTCGCAAAACTTGTGCAAACATAGACATGCGGTTCTTTCAGACATCCTTATATACTCGTCTAGTTAGCCGTTGGGACGACGCTTCATCACCCGCCATTAAGACCTGAGCCGCGATCATAATCATGTTATGCATAATAGCATCCTCTTTCGAAGATGATGAATACCCCGTAGACGAAGATGATGAAGAGATGGAAGAAATTGAAGAAATGAAAGAAGGTGAAGCCATGATAGTTTTTGAGCGAGAGATGGGGTGGTAGCGGGTAAAAAATGGTATAAAAAATGATGACTTTTTATAAAAAGGGAAGAGTGGTTATAAAATGTGAGAGAGATGGGGTGGTAGTGGGTGAAAAGTTGTGAAAAAATGTTAAAGAGGTGAGTATTTATAAAAATGTAAGTGAATTGGGTGAATTTTTGAATTATAGCCGTTATTTAATTAATATAAATTATGAAATTTAATTTTTTTTAAACGGTCATATGCCATATGGTCCCCACTTGTTTTTTGTCATTTTCTGCACGTCGAGAATGTCGGATTAGTGCCGTTGAGGACGGGACGTGGGGGGGGGGGGGGGAGGGCGGCACGGTGTAGCCACCGACACCGATGTGTAGCCTTATTGTTTGGATACCATCATAGCATATCCAATTTCTTTGATATTATTTGTGATGATTAACATCATTTATTGATCTCCATGTGGTTTCCAAGGTCTCTAGGGTCTAAATATTTAAAGATAATTTTTGTAATTTCTTCCTTTTTTAAAATCCAAATTCACACACCATAAATAATTTAATTCTTTTACTTCTTTAATAAATCAAAGTGTGTAATATACGAGATTTGCGTGGTGTCACTTCTATAAACAACGAGCAACAGAGTTTCAAAGCAAAGCTACTAGAAACAACTCGTCAAGACTGGCAACACTATGAATTGAAAAAAAAGTCATTTAATTCAGCTGCTAATTAAAATGCAAACAATCCGGTGTTTGCAAAGAAGAAATAAAAAAGAAAAGTAAGGTTTGGCCCAAATTCAATATGTACGGGCTCAATATTAAAAGCCCAAAAGTGGATGTAACATAAGTTGGGTCACTTTGGCTAGTATTTTGAGGTCCAGTTTCTAGCCTTCTCATCAGATGAAACGGACCCTCCAGGTAACCACGCGGATCCGAAGATCCGGAATTACCAACATTCGATCCAAAATATCCAATTCTTCATTACGTATCTACTAAAAGGGTTTTTTCTCTGTTTGAAGAGAAAACGGGTACGCGTTTGTTCGATTGCTGTTGTAACTACACCTTTTGGAATCTTCGATTTCTGAACTTCACTGAACTTTGGTTATAGCTTTTGTTAATGAAATTGAAATCACTAGGAATTGAATCCAGAATAGAAATACAAATAATGAAGAAAAGTAAAACAGAAAAAATGTTATAAATGAAAATAACTCTTATGAATGAAATAAGGTGTATGGATGATGTATGAATTATGATTGTGTTGCTGTGGACTGTGGAGGATTAAATAATAATTGTGGCACATTAAGATCGTTTTCAGGTAAAAGGCCTAGACCAAAAACGAGTTAAGCTTTTATTGAGTTCATATGAGGTCTAAGCTTGCTCAAGTAGAGTTTTTATAGAGTTCAAACTAAAACAAACGAGGAGGTCGATATATGAAACACATTTTGTTCTATTATTCGTTGGACATTGCATGTATCCTCTGGCTAGATTACGCGATAAAAGAATGATAAGCAATAGTATATTCACATATATTTTGCATTAATGGAAAAAAAGCAAGATACACGAGCAAAAGTAGTTACACAATTCCATGTATCTCATGCTAACTGGCTACTTTGATGTTTTTTTAAAGGAGGCGCTCATGTCATCCTTATTTCCCATGTGTTTTATATGTGTCGATATTATTCTTAAATGATAATCTATCTCCATTGCTGCTTAGCGTAGTTGATGCACTGTTGTTGCTTTGCCACTCTTTAGTGACGGAGACTGGCAAAGGGTGAAAATCTTTCAACAAAACCACTGCATCGTTGGTTTCAGACAAAGGCAACATATTCACGGTTTGCAAGTCTTTGATACTGTCGTAAGTGTCTATTCTACTCACGTCTTGAATATCCATCAACACATCCAGCACCTCATTCATTGAAGGCCTCATCTCTGAATCATACTGTAAACACCTAAAAGCCAATTCTACTACTAATGTGATCATGTTCATGATTTCAGGATCTGTATCAGATCCTAAAACTGGATCAATTAGTTCATCAATTTCACAACTTTGGATTCTGTTTAAAGCCAGGTCAGCCAAACTAATCTCGTCTTGAGCCCTGTTTAAATCGATTGCGGTCATTGATGATACTAGTTCAATCAAGACTACCCCAAAGCTGTAAACATCGCTCTTATCTGTTAGTTGATAATCTTCGTAATATTGTGGATCCACGTATCCTGGGGTTCCCTGAGGAGCTGTTGACACATGAGTGACATTATTCGGTATGAGCCTTGAGAAACCGAAATCTGCTACCTTAACACAGAAATTATGATCAAGAAGAATGTTGGACGTCTTTACATCTCGATGTATGATTTCAGAAGCATGAAGGTACACCAGTGCACTGGCTGTTTCAATTGCAATGTTCATCCGTATCGGCCATGTTAGCAGGTTTTGATTTGATAGTTCTCCGTGGAGGTGATCTGCAACGGTGCCGTTTGAAACATATTCGTAAACAAGGAGAAGTTCACGGCTTTGTCTGGAGGTGCAACCGTAGAGAACGACCAGATTCGGGTGCCTTAATTTGGTGAGGATTTCAACCTCATTTCTGAATTGTTGGACTCGATTGTAAGGGTGCTCGTGAAGTTTCTTCACTGCAACTCTTCTCCCGTCATGGAGTTTACCTTGTTCAGAAAGATGGAAAGATCAGGTGGGAGAATTCAGTGAAAAATGAACAATCAATGACTTTTTTTTCGAGAATCAAGTTCTCACCGTAATAAACAGCTCCGAAACCTCCATCCCCGAGTTCATGAGACGGGTCGAAATTTTGGGTGGCATCTTCAAGCTCCTCATAGGAGAAAACAGAGACGCCAAAGGAGAAACTTATGTCTCCAAGGTTTGGAGATCTGTTCTTCGACAAGACATAGGAAAAAGGGCTGCTTCTACAGAAACACCAGGTTATGAAGATGACAAAAGACAGCATGAGGATGAGGACTGATCCAATGATGACTAGAACAAGAAAATGCAGCTGATTCAGGTACAGATTCCGACACGTATGTATGTATGTGTATGTTTGGTATATATACAATAATAAGGCATCGGATCAAAGAGGCATATTACCTGATATCTTAATCCGTGTCCACTTTTTGCCACTTTTTCCTGGGGACAGGAAGGAAATAATAAAGTATTAGTCGTATACGAAAAAATAAATAATTTCAGACTATGTTATGTGCATCAACTCTGGCGTATGGATTTATATATATCCGATGATAATGCATAGGATTGCAGATGAGTATTTACCTGTATTCGTACTTGGGGTCTGTTCGCCTGGTTTTACTGCAGCAACCAACCAATAAAAGTTTATTATAGCAATATGTTAGACTATCATTCTGGTGTAATCGTTATAAGGTTAAAATAAAGGAAGAGGGAATTAGAATCTGTAAATACCTTTTATGATATCGAAACAACGAACATAAGGTCTATCTTCAGTAGTTCCACACCGGAGGCCTTTTTTCTGGCACTCCTGACAGAAATCTGACAAATTAAATACAATAGCGGTGACGGGAGAGAGAAGAGAAAATATATTGGTTTCATCAAATCCTGGACTGCTTGAAAATTTCACAGGTAGTTGCACTACTTGACATCTATGTGGGAGGACACTTGGAATTGTTCCATTCAAATAGTTATAGTAGATATTGTGATCTTTGCAACTGTTGTAGCTTTTGTAATTATGTTCCTCAAAGTAAGGTTCCTTTTGTTGAGGATAAGTGAGATTTTTTCTGCATTTGAAGAGAGTGATTGTGGGAATTATAGAAACGGAATACAAAAGAGGGCTAGGACTTGGAGGCGTGAAATTATTCGTAAGTGCGTCACAGCTTTTATTTTTCACTAACTGCTGAAATGTTCTATTATAAATGGCTATATAATCATTATCAAAATCAAACTTTCCAACAAACTCATATACCCATCCTCCAAACTGAATCTCTTTCGAAGTACAATTGATCTTGATCAACCCACATTTCCTGTCAGTGACATTGTAAAACGGGTACTTGAGTGCGCCCAAACCTGGACAACTGAAACTTTCTGGGCAGATAGGCAAAGAATTGTTTCCGTCTGCAGCAGAGTGAAGAAAAGGTAGACAAGAGAGAAGAACCGACACAAAAAACAAGACCCGAATCATTTCAAATTCCAACAGAAGAGATTACAGAACTACCCTACTTATCACCTGCATCCTTGAGACGCCATTATTGCATTGTATACATGAGTATTCATAGTTTCTACGTCTATATGTTTTTTACATAAACTCCAAGACATTTAATAAGTTTTCACATTGAAAAATCAACTTGCCCCATTTTCTATGCCAAAACAACAGAAATTCCATATTGACCAAGACATTTGATAAGCTTAACCCCTTTCATACGCTAAGAGGACCCTCTTGGAAAGTTTCATGTGGCTGCCCCATCTAACACGTCTCATCTTATCATAATCCAAAGTTTCAGAAAAAGACACCTATAGACTTTAGAAGCCAATTTGTTGAACTTACAATATTTGTTCACACCAGAAGAAAATGAAGACATTAAACATCATTGCTGCAGAACTTGAAGAGAATCAGAGATCTTGTAAGGCTAATAAGATTTTTTTTAGTTTAGAAGTTTAAGCATATGGCAAATTGGAAATCCAGCAGTTGATTTGAAGTATTTGTATAAAAATGAAGTCTTTTTAACAATTCATACCTGAAACTAGTTTGTAGCAACACATCAATTTTGATCAAAACTACTGGGATTGATAGGGCAATAAACTAGAGATGATGAGGTGGAAATTCAGTGTCATTGGATATAAATTAGGTTCATTACAATATTCGTACGGTACCAGTAATTGATATAGTTTACGAAATCTAATTTATGCAACTCTATTTTCAATATGAATGATATTGTGATATAGCCGTGTAACGTATTTACTTTTTTTTTAAATCAACGAATACAAGCTATTAAAAAAATCAAATTAACTCAAAATTAAATAGGTTAAAAAATATTTAAAAGTATTAGATGTAAAAAAATTAATATATTAAAAAATAAGACTAGGATTCATTCCCCTTCTTTTTTTAATAGAGTTAAATGCGATTTTAGTTTCTGTAGTTTGAGCCATTTTGTCATATAGTCAAAAGGTTTATTTTTCGCCTATGGGTCCAAAAAGGTTTCACCATTGCCATTTTAGTTCACTAGGTTAATTTTATCCATTTTTCTGTTAACGAGAAGAGCAATTCAGTCATTTTATATTTTATATGGTCGAATTGCTCTTCTAATTAACAGAATTACATATAAAATGACCGAATTGCCCTTCTTTTTAACAGAAAAAATGGATGAAGTCAACTCAGTGGACTAAAATGGCAACGGTGAAACCTTTTTAGACTCATAGATGAAAAATGAAACCTTTAAACTATACTAGAAAAATGACCCAAACCACAGGAACTAAATACGCATTCAAGTCTTTTTAATAAATATCACCCTATCTATGGGTCAATCTATTTGGACACCTTATCTGCCTATTTAGACACCCTTTGCCTCGTATAGGGTTACATCAAAATCAGTGCCTGACTCATGTCACTTCTGGTTTAACCCCTTCAAGACGCCTCGTATAGGCCTATACTGGGCGTATAGGACCCTTCGTATAGGCCTCATATGTGACCCTTTGCCCGTTATATGCCTCGTATAGGCCTATACTGGGCGTCTTGAAAGGTTTTTTTTTTTTTTTTTTTTTAACAAACATTTTATACAATATTAATCGTTTTAGCAAACTTTTATACAAAAACAAGTTTTTTTATTTTAAATAATTAATATTAGGACCCCTCGTTGGTTTTTTTTTTTAGTTGAAAAATGGATGTTTTGGTAGGGTAATTTGATTGTTTTTTGAGGGTGATGTTTTTTGAGTAAAAAAATGGGTGTTTTGGTGGGGTAATTTGAGTTGTTTTTTAAGAAAAGTTTTATTTTTATAAAATGTATAAAATGTTTGTAAAAAAAAAAAAAAAAAAAAAAAAAAAAAAAACCCCTTCAAGACGCCCAGTATAGGCCTATACGAGGCATATAAGAGAATACAAATTTACCCCCAGTATAGGCCTAAATCAGGGGCTAAATAGTCTTTTTTTTCGCCTAGACGCCCAGTATAGGCCTATACGAGGCGTATACGAGGCAAATAAGATAAAATATGACATAATCAGAGATTCTCTTGGAAATTGAAAAAGGTTATACGCCTCGTATAGATCTATACGAGGCGTCTTGAAGGGTGTCCAAATAGGCAATTGGGTGTGTAAATATGTAGACCCATATCTATATGATGAAGACAAAGTATCCTAGTGGTCCTTTCTCAATAATGGTCCTTGCCCCATTTATGAGTTATCAACTTTGCATTTCTTTGAAACACCAAAACACCATACGTAGAGGATACGGAGTTACTCTTATCATTTTCCATTTTTTAAACATACTACGTTAGCATTCTTCTTATTTTCCTTATCTTTCCCCATTCTTCCTATTGTAGAGGGAGTCATCCCCCTTTTTTACATTTTCTCCCATTTTTATATTTTTAATTTATGTTTAATAAAAAAGTAATTGACTATTTCACATAAAAATAAAGGTGAAATACAACAATATATATCTAAAAATAAACATTTCACTTGCATTAAAAAATAAAAATTACAAAATAATAGAAAATAAAATTTAGCAAATTAAAAAAAAAACTAGAACAAGTAGTGTCATCCTCAAAGTTATGCTTTCTCACGCACGCTTTGGATGTAGAATCATTTCAACATCAGCCCGAAAAGTAGTCTTTTAGTATAAACTCCAACTCAGGTTGTTGTTGTTGTTCATCCAAAGCTTCTTGTTGTTGTGTAGCATTTCTTACTGTTTTTGCATCATTCAACCCAAACTTGTTCTCTCTTGCTTAAGACGGAACTTCTCATCTCGAAGTCGGGTTCTTTGATCGGCCTGCGCTGGACTAAAAGTGTTGAACTTCTCATCTTGTTTAGAAGCTCCTCATTTGACTTTGATGATCCAACCGATCACTTGCTTTTTCTAATTGGTCTTTCGGGCTCTCGAAAAACATGTGGAGCATCGTCATGGTCATTGTCATCATCGTTGGGAAGGAAACTGAGCTTCCAAAGATATGGTGTAGTGGTCGGGTTCATTTGTTTTTTATTCTTTTTGCCGCTTGTGAATCGCTACCTATCACAGGAACTTCAGCCCATGTTGGGTGATTGCGGACAATCTCCATGCCAACATGTGTGGGAGTCCTTCTGTCACACCTCGATTCCCCGGTGGGCCCTGGACAAAGGGTTTATGCGTGACGGTCGGATAACAGTATCACAACTGGCAGCGAAAGTAAATGATGATAAAGTACAAGTATAAAAACTTGAAATTACAGTAAATAAAATTTGTAGCATTGTATTCGGTACAAATATCCCACAAGACAAGATTAAAATGAAAAAACTTTAGACATCATAAGTCTTTAGCCATGGAGTCGCAAATTCCAAAGCTTTATGGCCGAACTGTATCCAGCCTACTACAGAGTTTCGCCACCTGAGGTCAATCTTTAAAAATATGTCAGTTTTCACTGATAAATACTCTTAACTGACTCTTTTGAAAACCATTTGATATATGTATATGAAAACCATTTGGTAAGCATTTTATTTTTACATTGAGATAGATTTCTTGTTACCAGGTTTACATGCTTGTAAATACAGTCAGGGGTCAGAAATCAAATGCCGGTATATGGTCAATATACACACCATCTTTAATATTTTGCGTCTCTTAGGACACCTGGACACGGTACTATTAACCCCAAGTGTTTAATGTTATTCAAGCAAAACAGATTAAACTAGGTTATTACATTTATGAAAGCATTTGCCCATTTTGTACTACCAGCTCCAAGTGGCTAATTCCATATCCCAAGTTTTATAAATCAAAATAGGTTAAAAGTATTTTCCTTTGCTAGTTGTATAAACGGTGTATTTGATTCTCGTAGCAAAGCCTTATTCAAAGTATATTAACTTAGATGCGATTATCTAGAGGGCTCTATAGTCTAGAATGAACAGAATTATTATCCGTTAGAATGTTTATGGATCATTTGTAAGTCTTTTGACTTTGACCCGTTAACTTAGAATTACGTTTGGTTCCGCTAGATTAATCGTTGACGGGATAGAATGTGGTTTATACCCGCACGAGTGAGGAGCCTTGTGTGATATGGGTTATTTAACCAAACATTCTGATTTAGAAAGGTTTTGAAAATGTTTGACCCGATACGACATTTAGGTCATTTTAACTAGTCGCGCGCATAGAAACGGGTTCGGGTGGTCAAATGGGTTTATGACGAGTCTGACAAGTAGTAATATATTTTATGATATTATATATTCTGTTTTAAAGTCAGAATATAAGTTTTATAAGCTTAGAACTTCACTCTTTGATTATTCGCAAAAAAATGGCATTTTTGACTTTTTATAAAGTATATGTTTGACTCGTCATTTGACCCGTTTAAACATGATGACCAGAAGGTATAATTGCAGAGATTATTCCTTATGATATAATGATCACATGGTTAACTTTAATCGGGTTTTGACTTCACCAAAGTGGTCAGAACCGAAAGTCAAAGAAAAAGTCAAACTCTTGACTTTAGAATGAAATTTAACTAATAAACTGAAATTGACTAAAAGGAAGGGCTTACCTAGACTTGAAGAAACGCTTAGAACTCAGACAAGGAGGTTCCTAATCAGAAGCAAGCTTCAGAAAGCAGATTGAGAGTGAAGTGAATATGGTGTAATGAACTAGTGTGACTAAGTGACCTATTTATACTAATCCTTGGATGATGAGGTGATGCCAAGTGCCCCCATGTGTGTTTAGGGAGTGATTAGTGGCAGAGCAGGTGTCCAAAGGCGGTTTAAGGTGGCACAAGGTCGTCAGAGGTGGCAAGATATGCAACATGTCACACCCCAACCGATGGCGGAATCATCGGGGCATGGCACTGAGCGAAACAGATTGTCCAAAAGTTTCCATAACAATTATTATCACTATTCAGTTTAAATAACACGTCCCATACCGTGTCCCAAATAACAAACAAATTATTATAGATAACAACCAGTCAAGTATTCTGTTCCGACAACTCAGATTTAAATAAAACAAATAAATATTGTTCAAATGCTCCTAAAGACCCAGCCTGACAAGATCTACAGACAACTATGCTCTAGTTGCTCTTTCCTGACAGACAACTATTTGTTGGGGGTCTCTAGAGCTTTATTCTAGCCTCGCTTTCCTAGCAAGCAAACATCTTAAACACCTGTCACATACGTTAAAATAAAGTCAATACATATAATGTAAAGGTGAGCATACAAGTTTGATAATAGCATATAGAGTTCGAATAGTTTACGCATACCCAACACGTACACAGAGGAAAACGAAGCATGTTAATTATCGACATGGACCTATCGATACCAGTGACTGAGGGTTGACTGTCCGAGACAGTTCGCAATACATGATTACCACCGTAATCCATGCAAGTAATTGTCCTTAACAACCCCCGTGTGAATGGGTGCTGAGTGCAAACTATAGTACTACGTCGTTAAGGCAGGTAGACAGCATTCCATGTGTAAACACAATCAACAAGCATTCATTTAGTCACGTAATACATGCATATTGGTTAGCGTTCAAATAGTTTGAGTAGTGTGATCGTTTATGTTTTGATATAAGTAACGTATGTAACACCCAAAAGTGCTAAAAGCAAAAAGGGATCGAGTATACTCACAGCGGTTGATTGATGGATTGAAGGGAGCGCTTGAGAGTAGGGTTAGCCTGAACAGTTCGATAGCATAACGATGAATACACGTAAAATGGAAACAAGTGTATTGGGTCGAACAGCCTGGTCGATCGAACAGCAGGTTCGATCGAACGGGTTGTTCGTTCGGTTGGAAGATCCGTTCGGACAGTCTGTTCGATCGGCCGGTCGGCTCGATCAGCTGGACTGTTCGAGTGGATTGCTTCTTCCTCTGAGTAGGATGTGTTTGTGTATGATGGTTTGACCTTTTGAAGTTTTTGTTGTAGTATTTGAGAACACTGAAGTGTTCTTACCTTTCAGGTCGTTCGATCGAACGGTCTGTTTGATCGGCCGGATTAACCGATCGGTTAGAAACTTCAGTAGTAGTCCTCAGCAGGATGTCACTCGATCGAACAGCATGCTTGATTGGGTGGCATTCCAATACTTCCAACGAATTGAAAATCGATTAAGGGTTGAAGCATAGTATCTCATGATCCGATGAGTAATGTTTACCAAACGGCTCGTTCGATCGAACATTACCTCGTTCAATACTATACTTCATGAGATTGTCAAAATGTGGGGCCATATGCTAGCCGATCGGCTGACCTGGTCGATCGGCTGGCGTGTCCGATCAGTTGGGCTGTTCGTTCGAACAGCCTAACCGTTCGGCCAGCATCCTGACCTGGTCGGCCTGTTCGTCTAACACTTGGCTGTTCTGATTATTTGACGTTATATTGAGGTAGTTTGACAACGAGCTGAACCATGGAACCTTCGTTCTTACTTGTTTCCCTTGCTCGGACAGGAATCACCCAAGTCCGGCCGGTAAACTGTTTGGAACAGTAGTTTGAAGTTTCACCCGAAATCGGTGAACCTCGTAGATAGAATCCGAATCTTGAACCACTCATCCACTAGAATGTTTGGTGAGTTGACTCAAGCTCCGTTTCTACTGGTTTGAAGGCATTGAGTGTAAAAGAGTTGAAAGAAAGTTGGAAATCTTCCTTTCAATCCTTCACATCATGTAAATGTTTAGATCTTTGATAGATCTTAGCTTGTTTATGTGGAAATCGGTTAGATCCGAGCTATTCATGGTAGATTAAGGCCAAAACATGATGTTCTTGAAGAACACCATGATGACATCATCCTAGAATGCTTAGATCTTGATGATTTCACGATTAGAAATCAAGATTTGGAAGATAAAAAGGTGTAGGAGCATGTTTTGATCAAGAAAGTACAAGATTTAGGATGAAAAATTACCGAAATTGGAAGAAATCTGAGAAAAGGTGAGGAACACGAGCTGGTCGGTCAGAGAGTTTCCAAAAGTGGAAAGAATGACAATGACAGCTCTATTTATAGGCTCCAAAAGAGGAAAGGGCTGGCCGATCGGCCAGGCGTCCCGATCGGACAGCCTGCTCTATCGGACAGTTCGTCCGATCGGCTGGGCTGTTCGATCGGCTGACGGCCTGATCGATCCACAGCCTGGTTCGATTGTTCGGTGCGACGATTTTCGATATTTCGATTTTGATAGAAGACGATATAAGTACGATAGAGTTCCCTATTCAAATTACTTTCAGTCCCAACTACTATATCTAACATACAATCATCTATATTTCACCTTATCCTTACGTTACCATTCGTCGTGATTCGATTTCGATTGCATTTGACTTGAGTTTCGAGTTTCGATTCGAGTTTCGATTGATTCGACTGATCATCACACAAAACATAAAGTAAAGACGCACAGGTAACAAATAAGGCACACACACACGTATAAGAACAATCAAAGTTCGCTTAATTTCGAGATTCGAGTTCGATGATGGTTAGATCGGTTTGATTACTGATTAGTTAACTTTATCGCATTGTTACTTCCTACTATTCACAGTCGTAAATCGGTTCGCGTCGATTAAACATTCGATTACTTCGATTCATTCTGATTAACAGCACTTACTCCACATAATACAAATAAACATAAAATAAACTAACTATAGTCAAAGAAGTCAAAGTTGACTTGGACTTTGACTTTGACATTCGAAAACACGGGGTGTTACACAACAGGTTGCTGCTAGTAAGTATCTTGTTGTCAGCGTACTCCTTGCGGACCGCAAGGGACCTAAGTCGAAAAAAATTTCAACCCTCTTGCAGACCACAAAGAGGTTAGGCCTTGCGGTCCATAAGGCACTGACAATCGCCAAAATTTCTGCCTTTTTCATATTTTCATCCCCTCAACTTTGATATTCGCCCTTTTTATCTTTTTTTGTCCCTCTTTATCTTTTGAACACATGTCACGATAGGAATCAATATAAATTTTTGGGTTGTTACATCTTCTTGCTTGACTATATTCTTGTGGTACATGGTTGCTTTCCTGATCACAGCTTCCTCTCCTTTGCCATTACATCGGCCTATGCCGGATCGATGTCCTTAAAAACTGTTCCACTTCTTCATAAAAAAATTAAGATCCCTCCAATATGAATATGCTTTGATCAAGAGTTCGCTCGTTACGTTGGAGTTGTGTACAAAGATGCTCTTTAACCTTATAACTTATAATAACAATAAAAAAGTAAATACTTCAAAAATTAACAATTAAATTGTTTTAAAAAAACTTTCTCCAAAAGCCATTCCTCTTTTGTTCATTGTCGTGGATCGGGAACTCTCCGTACAATGGTTGTAGTAGGATTGTTGGTTGTAGTAAGGTGTTGGCATTCTAGACGAAATTTCTATACAATGGGTGTCGAATATGTTTGTTTGTTGCAACGGTTGTTGTGATTAATGACGATTGTTAGTTCTTTTGGCGAGGCTTTCGGAATTGAGTTTTTTTTGCCATATTGATATGATGACTATTGTTGTGTATAAAAAATAAAGTTAATTCCCTCTGTTTTATCCAAAGTAACAAGGTCAAGTACTAACTAAGTAAGGTCATACTCTGAGGTTCAAACGTTTCATTTTGTATCAACCTGGGGTACTAAGACTAACATATGTTAGTTTTTCTAGTTAGGTTCAAGGGTATTATAGTCATTTTATATCTAAAGAACAAATTATGTGATTTTATGGTTAACGAGCGACTGTTTTTTTTTTTTTGTAATTTATTCAAAAAATATATATATCTCGCCCAAAAGGATTTCGTTGGCAGAAGCGGTTGATCTGTTTTGTACCGAAGGTCCATATCAGTGAGGGGAGGTGTGAAACTTCAGTACTAAGGTGGTTAGTGGTGTCAGAATTGAGGCAAAACGAAGTTGGTCAAAGGATGAAGGTGCAGGTAGTCATCTATACTACTCTTCAATTTGGAGACTTATTTACAAAAGGTCTTGGTGCACAACAACTTCGGTTCTTACTTGGCAACCTAGGCGTTTGCAATCTACGCATTCCAGCTTGAGGGGGGTATTAGAATTCGTGCTTTTAACCACATCCTTTCCATATTTACCTCATTGTAATCTCTTTACACTCCTTGTATTTATGCTTATGAATCAATGAAAACCATAGAGAATTCTCCGATTACTAAATTCTATTAGTCAATTAATGTCATGTAAAATTAGTTGGACAGAGTGTTGATATCCACTTTTTGTTATATAACTCGTTTTGTTTTCCCATCTAGCTTTTTCTAGTCGGTAGTGTTTGTTATATAATTCTTTTAGCCATTGTCAATTATTGACTTATTGTTCCTCCAACTAAAATACCATCTTTACTAGTTATAAAACATCCATGCAATTGAAAAAAAAAGAGTAAAGTGCAATTTGCCACCCTATGGTTTTGCCCAGATTGCATAATGATACCCTATCTTCCACTTTTTGCGTAATGACACCCTATGGTGGACATTTCATCACACTCCGCAATCCTGCGGTTTGGTCCAGATAGTTGTTTTGACACCATGTGGTTGGATCCTGGAATTAACGTTTTGGGTGCATAGTATAATGAAATGTCCACCACAGGGTGTCATTACGCAAAAAGTGAAAGGTGAGGTGTCATTATGCAACCTAAATCAATCCACAGGGTGGCAAATTGCACTTTATTCAAAAAGTAATTATATAATATGTTTTACATTGTTGTACATTCTTGACTTTATTTAAAGAGGAAAATAGATTATCCAAAAGTCTTTCCAAACACAACCAACCACTCATCATTCCCGGACTTGCCAAATGGATTCCAGTGCTCTCAATCTCAATCAAATGTAATATATTTGGAAAAACTAAGTTAGTTCCCCGTGTGTTACACGGGTTGAACAATTTAAACTATATAATAAATATTTCTTGTAAATGAAAATCAAAGACGGAGACATTTATATATATTTGATAAATAATGAAACTAATAATAATAGTAAAAAAATCTCATACATGTGTACAGAGTCGTCTGTAAGAATTCATTTACCCTGTTTGAGTTTGAAAAAAATATGTTCTTTCGTAATGTTTTAATATTATAATTTAATTTTAAAATAAAATGGGTATTGGGCTCAGTAAGAGCATGTTTGGTTATGTTTTTTGAAACAACTTATAGACTTATTGGGGTTTTGGAAAAATCAGTATGGAGTGACTTATTGAGTTATTGGTTTTTTCCTCTCACATACACCCATATTGTCAAACATCATTTTGTAGATTAAGGCTTTTTAAAAAAGCCAATAAGTCAATAAATTTTTTCAGAAAGCTTAGCCAAACATGCCCTAAAGCTAATGTCAATGGGTATTAGGCTCACTAAGAGCATGTTTGGTATGCTATTTTAAAAAAATTAACATATATATCGGGTTTTTTTTATAAAAAACACGTGTCCCTCGAAATCACAGACCCTGTGCGGTGGTCCTCCCCGCACACCCTTATCACCGCCCATGCATGTGTATACTCATTTAAGTAATCGATATACATTTGATGATATCCTATATTTTTTTTGTATTCAATTAACATTTTTCTATTTAGTATTATTTGCAATTGTTAACATTTTTCTAAATGTATATATAGAGTATGGATGTTACTGAATTTTTGAAGAATAATTTTTAATTTTGATATATATATTCAAACTTATAATTATATAATGTAGTCATGAATTTTAATAAAATCCAAAAAAGCGTAAAACCCTTTTCAAATTTCAAAGGGTTATAATTATCAGATAAACATTTTTCTATTTAATATCATCTACAAATTAAAAGATAAATTATTAGAAAATAAATATGAAAGAAAGGCGGGAAAACCCAAAAATAGATGCATCCAATGAATGACACGTGTCACACATTGGTTTACTTTATTATATGTATAGATACGTTTTCTTTACGATATTTAGTTAATAAAGATTATATAATATATCATTGAATCTCCAAGAAATTATACTTTGATTTACTTCTTTTTAAAATTGTGTTGCATTGTGATGAAATGTAAATTGAAGAAAAGAAAAACACAGGCCTAATTAGTTGCTTAGATCGGAGCAATTGTTGTAATTTTGTATTCTAGGTTTTGGTTTCCACATTGGCATCAGGCACAACACTTCTTGTATTTTCTAGTGTCTTGCTAGCCTCTTCTTTTTAACAAATTCTTCGCAAGTTAAATAAAGAAAACCTTATATGTCATGTGTAGAAGTGGGCAAAAAAACTGGATACCAAACCGAGCCCGACCAAGATACCCAGAACTGGGTATTCTTATGCCCAGTTATTTCTACCCAAAAATGAATCTGACTCTACCTGAAACCGTACACGATCGATACCTGAAAAATACCCCTACACAGTTATTCTCAATAGATTTGAACAGTTGGGCCCAACGGGCTTACAGCCCAGAAATACAGTGTGCTCAACAAAAAGGAGATCTAGTCATCTACACAGTCCTTAACTTGGGCTATTTTGGGTAGTGTTTTTAGGCCCAATTCCAAAACTGGCCTTCTCAACAGGAGAAACTTTGAGAAAAGGACCCCAAGTGAATCACCCGGATCCAAAGATCCGAAATAACGAACATTCAAAGCCAAAAAAATATCCAATTTCTTGATTACGTATGCTACTGCTAGGGTTTTTTACGAAAGAGTGATTCTGAATACATGTACGCTTCTTCTAATTTCTCGATTTGAGAGCCTTTGTTGTTTTGATCATCAGTTGAATAAGCTTTCTCGTTTGATTGTTGTCCTAACTACAACTTTTTGAAATCTCTGTTTCTGAACTACACAGCTCTTCGGATCCAGATTAGAGATCTATTTGTGTGAAGAAATGAAAATAATGAAGAAAACAAAACAGAGCAAATGCTAATATTAAATAATGTATTTATATTGATACTAAGTGTTACGAATGAAAGAACTGCTCTGATGCCATGTAGAACTGTGGTGCCTTGTAAACCACGAATGTTTTTGCTGTAGAGAATTCTGTAACAGTTGTGGCACATTAAGATCGTTTGTTGGTAACTGGCCTGGACGAGTTTCAAATATAAAGCGAGCTCTCAAGCTTTTACTTTATACTATACAAAACACTTTTTTTGTTATATTATTCAATGACATCATGGTATGTATCCAATGGCTAGAATACATATATGTTGCGCTAATGAAAAAAGTATGATAAGCAATAGTGTAATTACATATATGTTGCGCTAATGGAAAAAGTATGATACATGAGTAGAAGTAGGACGATTCCATGTATGTCATGCTTAACGTGTGATTTCCTTGAAAAAAAAGGGGCTCACAATCTCCCATGTCATCCTTGTTCCCCATGGGTTTTCACTGTATTGATATCATTCTTCCTTGGCAATCTATCTCCAATGCTGCTTAGCGTAGATGATGCACTGCTACTGCTTTGCCATTCGTAAGTGACAGAGACTGGCGAAGGCCGAAAATCTTTCAGCAAAACCACTGCATCATTGGTTTCATTGGTCTCAGGTAAAGGCGGCACATTCACAGTTTGAAAGTCTCCGATACTGTCATAAATGTCTATTCTACCCACGGTTTGAATATCCATCAACACATCCAGCACCTCATTCATTGAAGGCCTCATATCTGAATCATACTGTAAACACCGAAAAGCCAATTCTGCTACTAATGTGATCATGTTCATAGTTTTAGGATTCGTATCGGATCTTAGAACCGGGTCGATTAGTTCATCAATTGCGGATCTTTGGATTTTGTTTAAAGCTAGGTTAGCTAAACTAATCTCATCTGGAGACCTGTCTAAGTCGACAGCCACCATTGATGATATTAGTTCAATCAAGACTACTCCAAAGCTGTAAACATCACTCTTATCTGTTAATTGATAGCGTTGATGATATTGTGGATCCACGTATCCTGGGGTTCCCTGAGGAGCTGTTGACAAATGAGCGACATTATTCGTTATAAGCCTTGAGAGGCCAAAATCTGCAACTTTAACACCAAAATTGTGATCAAGAAGAATGTTGGTCGTCTTTACATCTCGGTGTATGATTTCAGAAGCATGAAGGTACACCAGTGCGCTCGCGGTTTCTATGGCAATGTTCATCCGTGTTGGCCATGTTAGGAGAGTTGGATTTGCTTGTTCTCCATGCAGGTGATCGGCAACAGTTCCGTTGGGAACGTACTCATAAACGAGGAGAAGTTCATGGCTTTGTCTAGAGGTGCAACCGTAAAGAACGACAAGATTCGGGTGCCTTAATTTGGTGAGGATTTCAATCTCATTTCTGAATTGTTGGACTCGGTTGTAGTTGTGCTCATGAAGTTTCTTCACTGCAACTTCTCGGCCGTCTTTGAGTTTACCTTGTTCATAATGATGGAAAGATCAGGTGAGGAGATTTCAAGTAGACATTGACAATCAATCACATTTTTATAAGCAATTAAATTCTCACCATAATAAACAGCTCCGAAACCTCCATCCCCTAGTTCACGCGAAGGGTCGAAATTTTTGGTGGCATCTTCAAGCTCCTTATAGGAGAATACAGAGACACCACAGGAGAGATTTATATCTTCAAAGTTTGGAGATTTTTTCTTTGATGAAACATAAGAAAAAGGGCTGCTCTTACAGCGACGCCAGATTATGAAGATGACCAAAGACATTATGAGGATTAAGACTGCTCCAACTATAGCTAAAACAAGAAAATGCAACAGATTCAGGTGCAGATTCCTACATGTATGTGTTTGTATGCATATATATATATCCTGAAATAACGCATAGAATAGAAGATGCATATTACCCAAAATCTTAATCGTTCGTCCTTTGCCTTGTTTTTCTGCACCAACCAAATAGTAAAATATTAGTTATATATTATGACAAAGGAATAGTTTCAATAATAAATAGGATCACGTATGCAAATTACTCTGATTCGATGCTTCTCTGCCTGGTTGTACTGCAGCAACCAAACAACAAAAGTATATGTTAGATATATCATTCTGGTGTACCCATTACACGGTAAAAATGAAGGATGATGGACGAGGGAAAAAGAAAATACCCTTTTTGACGTCTAAACACTGAACATCATCTTCACTATCTGTAAAACACTGTTGCCCTTTTTTCTGGCAGTCGTAACAAAAAGGCGACAAATTAAAGTTTATAAAGGAGGAACCAGACAGAAGAGAAAATATGTTAGTTTCATCAAATCCCTGAGTACTTAAGTTTTTTGAAGTTAGTTGCACTACTTGACATGTATGTGGGAAGTCACTTGGAATTGTTCCATTCGAGTTGTAGTAGAAGTTGTGATCGCTGCACTTGTCGTACATACTGTAATTATGGTGCTCGAAGTAAGTGTGATTTTTTGTGCATTTGAGCACATTGATGAAGGAAGCTATTGAAATGTTATACATAAGAGGGCTTGGACTTGGAGAAGTGAGATTATTCATAAGCGCCTCACAGCTGTTATTGTTTACAAGCTGGTCAAATGTTCTGCTCCAGACGAGTAAAGCACCATAACTTGGATCATAGTTTAAATACCTAGTAATCTCATACGGCCGTCCTCCAAATTGAATCTCTGCACCATTGGAAATACAGTTGACCTTGATCAACCCACATCGCGTGTCAGTGACATTGTAAAATGGGTACTTGAACGTGGCCAAACTTGGGCAAGCGAAACTTTCTGGGCAGATAGGCGTAGAAACATTTTTGTCTGAAGAAGAATGAATGAGTTGTAAACAAGAGGGAGAAACGAAAACGAAAAGGAAGACGAGAATCATTTCAAATTCCAACTGAAGAGATTAGAGAATCACCCAACTTTTATCACCTGCACTCTTCAAACTTCATTGTTGTATTATATACATGACTGTTCATTGTTTCTACCTCAATGTTTTTTTCCATAAATGTTCAAAACAATTAATAAGCTTTCACATTGACAAAATCAACATGCCCCATTTTCTATTCGAAAAGGCAAAAGCATTATGAATTAATTCCACCACTCCGGTCATCTTTTTCCATATTGATTAAGACATTCAAGACTTTTGACCTATTGATTCATGTCCTTCATTCATTCTTAACCCCTTTCAAAGTTTCATGTGGTTGCCCTCTCTAACACGTCTCAACTTTATAATAATCCAAAGTCTAAGAAAAAGACACCGCGTAGACTTTATACGCCATTTTGTTAAATTTAATACAGCTTCATACCCAGAAAAAATGCGCCGACATTAAAAGCAATATGTACACGTATGATAATATAATATTTTGCCACACAACAACGTAAAGAAAAATTATGATGGTAATAATCTTGTTTAATTTGTGTTTTTGCTATGAAATATCCTTTACACCAAAATATCCTTTATGTGCCCACTTCCAAGCACATCAAATTTGACTGGAACTAGTATGTGCGAATTGCCAAACATATCAAATTTGACCAAAATATCCTTTATGATGAAGACAAACTAAAAAGACTAAACTCATTGACTCATAATTGGTCTTTGCTCCATTTATCAATTATGGTCCTTAGCTTTCTAAAAAACAACAAAACAACAAACAACTTTTCAAAAGCAAAAGATACTCTAAAAGAAACTATTGTATGTTTTATATTATTGTGAGATGTTCATACTTTATATTTAAAAGTGATGATATGAAAATTATATTTATTTTTATTTATTTACTAATTGTTTAACTACTACTACTACAATTAACCGCCTAATGAAACCTATAGGCTTCACAAGTGTTCAAACATCTTTCCCTCCACCATACAGTGTATCACCCGAGTCCTATATGCAAATCAAAACCCCTAAACAAAGATTAAAAATCAAAACCACTATTCATTCCATAATTAGGGTACTCATTACCACCGCTAACCTCCATCTCACACAATCGTTAACCAACTCAACCAGCTCCATAGCACTCGAGTGTACTCATTAGCATCACTAACCTCCATCCGCACAAGCATCAACCAACACAACCGCTGCCACAGAAAATTGGTCCGTGAGCTTTGAAAACTAACCACACCATAGCCCTATATATAAATCATACTAAGTAACACACACCAAGCCCAAACAAACTTGAAAATATACACCCAAAAACCTACATCTAAACCAACACAAAAACCAACGAAACACAAAAATCTTATAACACCATGATAAATCTCACATCGGTTATATGTGGATGAGAAGAGGACTTCACATTAAAGTGTGCTCATCCAAGTATGGATTATTGGATTATCTCTTAGAAGTCTTCACGAAATAGACAAATTAAACAATGTTGATTGATAGAGTGGATGTATCCTAGAAGAAGAAATAGATATAACTTGACTTGGGCCACATGGGCTTGTATTTTGAGGTCCAATTCCTCGCTTCTATTCTTCTAACATTCTCACAAGCAGAAAAGAACCCACCAAGGGTCCAACTCATGATCTCCATGTGAACCACGCGGATCCGATCCGGAATCTACTGCATGGGTTTTTTCAAAAGACCAATTCGAGACCAAAAAAAAAAAAGAAAGAAAGAAAATCAAGTTTTCATTACGTATGTTACTGCAAAGGGTTTTCCAGAAGAGCGATTCTGATGAAGAAGAAAGTAACACCAGTATCTCTCGTAGGCTCTTGTTTGACAGCTTTATTACAGATAAACGAGAATCAACAGCTGCTAAATTTAAAATTAGGTATTACTAGAAATCTTAACAGACAGATGAGAATAGGTCAATATATTAGATAACATTCCTCGTGAGCTATAACAGAAGTAAGACAGTAAAACTGAATCGCTTTATGATGCCTCGTTGTTTGATACATAGTTTCTGATTTCACCAGTTCTTCTAATTTCTCTGATTCTCTGTTTGAGAGAAAAGAAGTACAGTTCTTCAAAACAATAATTGCTTGGTGAGATTTAAAGTCTTTAATGAAAAACTGAGATCCTTTGTTGTTTTGATCATCAGTTGAATCAATTTTCTTTTTTGGTTGCTGTTCTAACTACAAATTCGGAATCTATGGGTATAGCTTTTGTTCTTGAACAAGAAAATAATAGGAACCCAATCCAAAAAAAAAACAGATGAAATGTAGATGTATGTAATACAGGTGATACAAAGAGATGTTATAAATAAAATTAACCGTTATGAATTATATAACTACTCTAATACAGTGCATGGACGATGAATGATGATTGTGTTGCTGCGGAGAATTCTATAACAATTGTGGCACATTAAGACCGCTTCTAGGCAAAAGACCAAGACCAAAACAAGTCCAGATTTTATCAAGCTTGTTAAAAGTAGAGTTTTTATTGAGTTGATCATGGCTAGACTACGCCAGAAAAGATGATAAGCATAATTAAAGCAGCAGTGTCTTTATGTGTATTATGCATCAATGAAAAAAAAAGTAAATATAAGAGCAAAAGTAGATATACGATTTCATGTATCTCATGCTTAATGACTACTTTCATAATTTATTAAGAAAAAGGAAGCTCTCATCTCATCCTTATTCCCCATGGATTGTTTTTGTATTGATATCATTCTTCATTGACAATCTTTAAAGCTGCTTAGCGTAGTTGATGCACTGCTATAGCTTTGCCATTCAGTAGCGACAGAGACTGGTGAAGGCTGGAAATCTTTAAACAAAACAGCCACATCACTGCTTTCAGATAATGGTTCTACATTCACGGGTTGCAAGTCTCTAATACTCTCATAAGCGTTTATTCTACCCAAGGTTTGAATATCCATCAACACATCCAGCACTTCATTCATTGTAGGCCTCATATCTGAATCATACTGTAAACATCTAAAAGCCAATTCTGCTACTAATGTGATCATGTTCATAGTTTCAGGACTCGTATCGGATCTTAGAACCGGGTCGATTAGTTGATCAACTGCAGATCTTTGGATCCTGTTTAAAGCCAGGTTAGCCAAATTAATCTCATCTTGAGACCTGTTTAAGTCGACAGCTACCATTGATGATATTAGTTGAACCAAGACTACCCCAAAGCTGTATACATCGCTCTTATCAGTTAATTGATAGCGTTGGTGATACTGTGGATCCACGTATCCTGGGGTTCCCTGGGGAACTGTTGACACATGAATCGCATTGTTCTGTATGAGCCGTGAGAGACCAAAATCTGCTACCTTAACACAGAAATTGTGATCAAGAAGAATGTTGGTTGGCTTTACATCTCGGTGTATGATTTCAGAAGCATGAAGGTACACTAGTGCACTGGCCGTTTCAATGGCAATGTTCATCCGTATCGGCCATGTTAGCAGGTTTGGATTTGCTTGTTCCCCATGGAGGTGATCGGCAACAGTGCCGTTGGGAACGTACTCATAAACAAGGAGAAGTTCACGGCCTTGTCTAGAGGTGCAACCATAGAGAACCACAAGATTCGGGTGCCTTAATTTGGTGAGGATTTCAACCTCATTTCTGAACTGTTGGACTCGATTGTAGTTGTGCTCATGAAGTTTCTTTACTGCAACTTCTCGCCCGTCCTTGAGTTTACCTTTTCAGAAAGATCGAATGATCAGGTGAGGAAGTTTCAAGTGAAAATGAACAATCAGTGACATTTTTGTTTTGAACAAACAAGTTCTTAATTACCATAGTAAACAGCTCCAAAACCTCCATCCCCTAGTTCTTGAGAAGGATTGAAATTTTGGGTGGCATCTTCAAGCTCGTTATAGGAGAAAACAGAGACGCCATAGAAAAGACTTATGTCTTCAGTGTTCGGAGATTTGTTCTTTGATGAGACATAGGAAAAACGGTTGCTCTTACAGAGACGCCAGATTATGTATACGGCAAGAGACAGAATGAGGATTAAGGCTGATCCGGCGATAACTAGAACAAGGAAATGGAACACATTCAGGTACAGTTCCTACATGTATGTATCATTTATTTATGTATCAATTGATAATGCAGAGGATCAAAGAATCTTATTACCCAGAATCTTAATTATCACATCCCTACTTAGTTTTGTGCCTGGTTTTTCTGTAACAACAAAAGTATATATTATAGGGCAAGAAAAAGTCATTAAAACAATGTTAGACATATATCATTTTGGTGTACCCATAATAGGTGAAAACGAGCGAAGACCGAAGAGGGAGGGAAAGAGAAGCTGTAAATACCCTTTTTGAAGGCGAAACACTGAACATCATGTCCGTTGTTAATATCACATAGGCGGCCTTTTTTCTTGCACTCGCTACAGGAACGTGTCAAATTAACAAAAACGGTAGTGCCAGACGAGATAAGAGAAAATATGTTGGTTTCATCAAATCCTGAACTACTTGGGGTTTGCACAGGAAGCTGCACTACTTGACATTTATGTGGGAGGTCACTTGGAACTGTTCCACTAGAGTAGTTATAGTAGAAGTTGTGATCTTTGCATCCGTTGAAGCTCTTGTAACCATGTTGCTCAAAATAAGTGAGATTTTTTGTGCATTTAAAGAGAGTGATGAAGGAAGCTATTGAAATTGAATACAAAAGAGGGCTTGGACTTGGAGAAGTGAAATTATCCATAAGCGCCTCACAGCTTTTATTTTCAAGAAGCTGCTTAAGGGTTATGCTCTTAATATATAGGAGGCTAGAAATATTATGAGAATAAATGTTGCCAAGAATTACATATGACCGCCTTCTAAGTTGAATCTCCGCACCTGTCGATGTACAGCTGACCTTGATCAGCCCACATCGAGTGTCTCTGACATTGTAAAACGGGTACTTGAACAGTGGCAAAGCAGGACAACTGAAACTTTCTGGGCAAATAGGTGTAGTGATGTTTCGGTCTGTAGCAGAGTGACTGAGTGGTAGGCAAGAGAGAATAAGGGACATGAAAAAGAAGATGATAATCATTTCAAATTCTTTTAGAAGAGATTAGAGAACTACCCAACTTATCACCTACTTTCTTGAGACTCCATTTTTGCATTATATACATGAGTGTTCATACTTTCTACTATGGGTCTTTTAAAAACCATCAGAAACTGAGATTAAGCCCGAACCGTCCAAACTGAGATTAAGCCCGGTTTACGAGTGAGCGCTCAGCTTATGGTTTTGAAAACCAGTTTTCACTATCTGATTTACCGTTTGGAACCGGCCGCCAAATCCGAACTGGCCAAAATATATATTAAAAAGTAATAAAAAATACAAAATTTTAATCTATAAATTTTTAATGAAAAATATTCTTTTCATGTGTATGAATTGAACAATTTTACAACTGATTTCATGCTATTTTTTTTCTTCTCAATTGTTTCTTTTGTAAAGGATTTAGTACTAAAAGGTAAAAGATTTGGTCTTTTTTTAACCTACCACTTTACTGAACTTTCAAAGATCTAATAGTACGATTTCGTGTTAGAAAAAGGCCTAAACTGCCAAAACCAAATCGTTTTGGCCTCTCTGGCCAACCCAACCAGCCTGACTGGTTCGGTTTAGTATTGTTTCGTCATAATTGGCAAAATCAGACCATGAACAACCCTAGTTACTAACTCTATGTTTTTACGTATAAAATTATAAATTTTCAAGACATTTAATAAGTTTGACAATTCAACTTGCCCCATTTTCTATGCCAAAACAGTAGAAGTTCCATCAGTTTAGTTATTTTTTCCATATTGATTAAGACATTCAAGACTTTGACTTATTGATTTATGTCCTCTATTCATCCTTACCTCCTTTAAAGAAAAAATAGGAGGGGGGGGGGGGTGTGACCCACACTAAGCTCCGCCTATGAACGCCAATAAGACATACTTGAAAAGTTTCATGTGGTTCCCATTTCCCCCCATCTAACACGTCTCAACTTATCATAATCCAAAGTTGAAAAAAAAGACACTTAGTAGACTTTAGATGTCATTTTATCAAGGGGAAAGTGAATACGTGGTTGTTCCACGCCTAAGTAGGGCTGCAAATCATGTTTTATCGAGTTTAACAGGTCTTTAGCGACGCGTATAACACAAGTATTAAACATGAATATAACTCGTTTAGCTACTTTATATCTCATGTTTGGGAAAACTCCACACAATAGTAACCAAGTTTCCTTACCGTTCTAATAAAATCACTCTATCTTTTTTTGTCACTTTAAAGTCACTCAACTTTGATTTCTTGTTCTAATCTTACGTAATTACCATGTTGTCAGGTTGCCGTATTTTATTTTAATTTTGATTATTTATTTTAGTTTTGTGATTTACCTTTTTACCCTTACAATTAAAACACAACATAAAAGGAAAAAATATATCAAATTTTATCCTCTTTAATGAAAAAGAAAAACATAAATTTCACCATCATCATCCTCGTCTTCCATAGAATGTCTACCAATCCCGCCGAATCTTCGGATCTTCCTACTTCCGCTGATACTCCGATGACTATTCCCGACAAACCATATTCCGTCGGCCTCCACCTCATCGCTAATCCACTTTCCCGTCTTGATATTGCTTCCACACAAATCGATTTCACAACCATAGATTCCGGTGAAGAATCAAACTTTCCGATCTACGGCTCAACCCTTTAAAATGCTTCTTGAGGACCACATTTAGTTTTCTAAATCCCTTATGAAGCTTCGGCCTTCTGACTATAAACCGAGCTTTATCCTGCCACGAACCAATGCTCCAACGAATTGGTTAGGGAGGAGTTGGAATATAGAGAAGACACGCAATAGGTCTCGTGAAGAGGTGCCTAAACGCAGACTCTTCAAATTGGCAGTGATATCTTGTAACCGGAGATACAGGTTGTGAATAGGATGTTAGGAAGTAGAAAGGTACTTGTTTTTTGTTTCTGCTATGTAATGTTTTGTTTTTGTTTTGGTTTTTGCTATTTTTTTTTATTTAAAAGGGTAAAAGGGTAATTACAAAAATCCACATAACATTAAAAATTAAAATAAATAGCGGTAACCTTGTTACCTGTAAACTACGCAATATTAAAACATCAAATTAAACTTGAAAGATTTTAAAGTGACAAAAAAAGTTTGAGTGACTTTAATGGTACAAATGTGAAACTTGGTTACTATTTAGCAAAGTTACCCCCTCATGTTTATAACACAGTTTTACGTTTTATGTACTAAGAAAAAGAAATGATGGATCCTAACCTCATAATTATATTTATTTTTTAAAAAGTAAAAAAATCACGTTGTGTACTTTTTCAGTAAACATGTCTAATCGTGTCTTATACAGATATCTATTGTCGGCCCTACACCTAAGTTTAGATGTGAAACCTCTCAAAACTACGTCGTTTTTATTAATTCATCTCATGACTAAAATTATAAATAATAAATCATTAAAACTAGGGGTGCAAAGGAGCCGAGCTACTCGTGAGCTACTCGAGCTCGGCTAAAAAAAAAAGCTCGAACGAGCCGAGCTTAAACGAGCTCGAGCTCGAGCTCGAGCCTAAAAACAAGCTCGTTTAGTAAACGAGCCCGAGCCTGAGCTTCGGTTATCGAGCTCGAGCCGGCTCGCGAGCCTAATCGAGCTTTCCATTTATATATTTTTTTATTAGTATATTAAACATATATTTATATAATAATAATTACCATTTATATAAATATAAAAAAGAGTAATTACTTTTTGAGTCCTTGTGTTTTAGTGGTTTTAACCACTTGAGTCCAAAATCAAAAAGTTTAACGCCCTGAGTCCCTAGCCATTTATTTTATAACGTTTTGAATCCAATTTTGTTAATTTTATAACGATTTGAGTCCAAAAAATTGGACTCAAAAGGTTAAAATTTGGACTCAAAAGGACTCAAATGGTTAAAGAAAATGCTTATAGGGACTCAGATCGTTAAAATTTTTGCTTTTGGACTCAACTAGTTAAACCTACTAGAACACATGGACTCAAAAAGTAATTTACCCTATAAAAATAACTAAATTATATGTATAATAATTATAATTATAATCAATAAATTAATTAGAAAATACTAAACGAGTCGAGCCCGAGCCGAGCTCGAGCTTCAGAAATAAAGCTCGAATCGAGCCGAGCTCGAGCTCGAGCTTTCATATGTTAAACAAGCTCGAGCTCGAACCTGGTCGAGCTCGGGCTCGGCTCGTTTACACCCCTAATTAAAACTAACTTCGTTTTCTTTCATTGAGGATAGAAAGTTCAGAAACCAAACCCTATAACGATTGCTTTAAGAATGAAACTGTAGAAACCAATTCAATTGAAGAGCCTATATATTTTTTTGCGATTTAGGAATTCTATATCTATGGTTATGCCCAATCAATTTCTATACATCTTAAAGTAGAATGACGGTGGGTTTCTCCACTATAATCCCTTAACTTTGGGTGATTTCACCATCACCCTTTGACTTTGAAAATTTTCAATTTTAACATATACATTTATAATTTACATTTTTATCATATAGAATTCTTCTTTTGACCTTCTACTTTTGTAACTTACATTTTTTGTCCATACTTTGGTAATTCATTTTTTTGCCCATATGCTTTATACCGACCCTTCAACTTTTAACCTTTGAATTTTTATATTTCGGCGTAAATTTGGTATACGCTTTCGTGCTTTATTTTGTATGTTTCCTACATACGAATCGGGTAGCATATAATACGTTTTGACTTTATAGTATAAATTCGGGTTAGTCAGGTTGCATATAATACGTTATGATTGTACGGTATAAACTCGATTTAGTTTACATTTTGATCCAATCGTAATCCAACTATAGGTTACATTGAGTTCAATAGGATACGTCGAAACGCATGTTTTCATATGACTAACACTTCGCATAACACTTAGACTAATCCGTTCGACGTTTGCGATGTACCCGTGTCCCTACTTTTTTAAGTTTTTACAAAAATGGACCCTTTTGTTTTCCCACTAATCATACAAATCCTTAACTTTTGAAACATGTAGTTTTAACCCCTACGTTATTACTCCATTTTACAACCCGCTAAACAACTATTTTTATATACGTTTCAATATGAATTCGAGTTGGTCTACGTTTCGACGTAAACATTTTAACAGGAATCAAGTTAGGTCAAATATAATATGTTTTCGTTAAATAAAACATTTTACGTGCACATTATTTTGTACGTGACAGTATAAATTCGAGTTGGTCTACATTTCAACGTAAATATTTTTGTAAAACGAGTCAGGTCAAATATAATACGTTTTTATGCTTATTTTATGTACGTTTCATAAATTTTGTTCTCAACCGAGTGAAGTCAAATTGTGATTTCTTTTTTTCCTTCATTTTTTTTGTAAAACTCTAATTAATCCATATTTATTACACGTGTTTTTTTCCTTTATACCCATGATGTTTTCTATGTATGTGTCGGGTCACATATAATACATTATAATAGTACGGCACAAATTCGATTTACTTTACGTTTTAATCCAATCGTAATGCGCATTTTCATGCGGTTAACCCATCACATAACGCTTGAACTAATCCATTCGATATTTGCGATGAACCCATGCCGCAACGCGCGTGAGCATTATTACTAGTTTATTTGAAATGGGATTCCATTTCTATTGTGCCCAATCAGTTTAATTGCAAAGTATTAAAATTTTAGTGATTTGGAAATTCGATATACCTTTATTGCGCTACCAATTCAATCAACAACTATGAATAATTGTGATTCGAAAATTCCAATGTGTGCAACATCGAAGTAATATAAAATTTTCATGTTATTTTCCTTCCTGATTCCCTTGAAACTAATTTAGGGTTTGGTTTTTAATTATTTCATTGTTTCTAATCTCAAGGATAGCGAAAACGAGTTTTAGTTAATAGTTATTTTTTAGTTTTGATATAAGTTAATAAAAACCACGTAGTTTTAAGAGGTTTCAAATCTAAGCTTAGGTCTAACATCACACCAAAAGTAAATGTAGATATTAACACCATTGTGTATATGTAGGATGCATAAACTTTTGCAGGACAGCTTGAAGAAAATTAATAAAGGTAATAACTAACAAGCCATGAGAAATTTATAAAGGTTATTACTAATAAGCTACGTAAGGAGATGGAAATTTATTGTGAAGGTCTGGGAATCAAACACCAATATCACCCTGGGAATCAAACACCAATATCACCCTGGGAATCAAACACCAATATCACCCAATCTACTCTAGGCCAAGGGTAACACAGAAGTTGCCGTGCTGTTTTTGAATAAATGTAAAGTCTTTTAAACAAGTTGACTGATGAATCTAGTATACGCCACAAAAATTAATTTTGATAAAAAAATATCCTTTATGAGATGAAGACAAACTAACAAGACTTGACTCATTGACTCCTAATTGGTCGTTGCTCAGTTTATCAATTATTTATCCGTGCCTTTCTAAGAACAAGTGTCCAAAAGCAAAACATAACGACAACGTATATACCAAAAAATTCTAAACAAAAACTACATATATAACACTATTGAGCGAAAAGTTCGGAGGTCTCCCCCTCCTCTTCTATACTTCGCCCCTATTTGGACTAGCAAGGACTCAACAAAATAGAGAATATTTTTCAATGCTAATAAGCTATATTTGCACTATTAAGCACCAGCAGCAACAACAACAATAATAATAATAATAAAAAATAGGTGGGCATGGCCCCTTCTGACTCAAAAAACTCGTGGTTCGTAACTCGTTTGAAACTCGGTCGAAAAAAGCTCGGCTCGAAATTGGCTCGGTTATAAACGAGCCAGCTCGGCTCGAAATTGGCTCGGTTTGTAAACGAGCCAAGCTCGAGCTTGGCCTGGCTCGGCTCGTGAGCTTGTTAGCTGGCTCAATAAGGTTTACATCCTTCATTTTTTTGTCCCACATCGCTTAGAAAACAAAAACTAAGGGAGTATCTCCCCTATAAAAGAAGATAAAGACAATGTACAAAGTGAATTAACTACTTATACTTGCATATTTAGCCATATGGTTAAATTAAATGCAATTATGGCCCTTAGTCTATGAAAAAAATCATTTTAAGGGCTTTTTAAGTAGTAAATTTTCCGGTTTTTTGTTAGTTCAAGCTAGATCGAGCCGAGTCGAGCTAGCTCGAATTCTAAACGAGACAAGCTCGAGCCTCAAATCTCAGCTCGAGTTGAAATTCGAGCTCGAGCTGGGTCTAGCTCAGCTCGACTTAGCTCGTTTACACTCCTACCTTCGTTCATAAATAACAAATTCTATAGATGTGAGATGCTTGTACTTTATTAAAAAAAACATTTTTTATGTGTAAAAATCACCATTCTATAATATTACCAAACGACGTCATTATTTCATATACGGTCCTCTTTCACTATAAGAATATAGGGTATGGGGCTTGGGTCGGGGGAAAACGCCCAAGCCATCATCCCGGGTGGGCTTGGGTTGGGACATGGCCCTTGGGGCTTGGGTTTGAAGTCGGGCGTGGAGCGGGCTTGAGATTTGATGTGGCGGCCTCCTATTCGTTGTCCACCGCCATGTCATAGCGGGTTTGAATTTTAAATTTCACCCGTTAGGCCAAGCCAACCGGTCACCCCAACCCCCAACCTCCCCTATAAACGTAACCCGCTACCCCACCGGCTACCCCATCCCAAACCGTCGTTGTCTACCACTACCCCACCGGCTAACCCACTTGATCTGTCGCTGTCCACCGCTACCCCACCGGTTAACCCACTTGATCCCACGAACCCGCTACCCAACCCGAAGAAGATGACCTCTTGGACCCACGAAGAAGAATTGGCTCTTGTCACAAGCGTCGTTGACGCTATGAAGGGACGGCAACCCGGCCAAATACGATATTGGCTGGAAGCATTCGCAAGCTACCGACATAACGTCGGACACGACCGGCACAACCTCAACGCGTGCCAACATAAATGGCGCGAGCTACGGCCCAAGCTCGATCGTTTCAAGGCCTACTACGAAGCCATTCCGAGCGGCGACTTAAGCCACGAGGACCGGGTGGCGGTGGGGAACATTGAGTTTCGAGGCAAGGAGCGAAAGGCGTTCGACAAGCTCGCCCTTTTTAAAATTTACCTAACGCTCTAGGTTTTTTTATTTTGTAATTTGTAGGAATTATGTAATTTTTAGGATTATATAATTTTTAAAAATTTAATAAAATCTTAGTTTTTTTTTTTTTTTTATAAATGTTGTGTGAATTTTTTAAATTTTTTGTAATTTTTTTTAATAACCTGCCAACCCAAGCGGTGCACCCACGCCCCGCCATACCCCACGGACACGTCACTAGGCGGTGGGGGAGCTCAAACTCCACGTGTCAATTCATGCCCCCCAACCTAAGCCCCGCTATACCCCACGATCTAAAGTGGCATTATTGTGAGTGGTCCGAGAGATACATGGGAGAGACTGAGAGAGGGGAATATACTTAATTGAGGCTTTGGATTAGGAGCGTCCAAAGCAAAATAAAGTGTAATATTTGTCAAAGCTAGAACTATATTTACACTCCTAAGAGAAAAAAAAAAAAAACCAAAGAAAAAAAAAAGTCGGGCATAGGGCCCTTCTGACCTAATAAACCTCCGCCCATGAATAACATGTGCTATAGATGAGAGATAGTTGTACTTTATTAAAAAAAAATTACATGTAAAAATCACGTATAAAATTAGGAGGAAGGGGATATATGTTTCATTGGGGGTATTTGGGTTAGGAGTAACCCAACCAAATAAAGATAATATTTTGAGTTATGTACATAGATGGTGCTTATGATTTATTAAAAGTAACACATTTAAGTACTAACTTTTTTATATAACAGGTTCAGGTTCTATAGTTTCGGTTTCGTAACACTTTTAAGTATTAAGGCTAACTGTCATTAATCTTTCTATTAAATCAGTGTAAAATGAATAAAACACACTTATAGTTTTCTGTTAGTATTCAAAGGTGTTACTTTCAATAAAGCGCAAGTACTATTTGCGTAATAACTCAAAAAAAAAAAAATATAAAAATAATTATATTTGTTAAAAAATATTGTAAGATTTGCTACACAAAAATATTTAATAATTATATTTCTAAAATTAACGAAAGTTAGCCTTAATACTCAAACATGTTAGAAAATTGAAACGATAGAACATGTGCCTGTTACAAACAAAAGTTTGCACTCAAAGGTGTTACTTTAAATAAATCACAAGAACTATATGTGTAATTAACTCTAATATTTTCAAAGCTAATAAACTATATATACACTCCTAAGCAAATAATATTTTCAAAGCTAATAAACTATATATACATTCCTAAGCCAAAAAAAAAGAAGGGCATTTAGTCCCCAATTAATAAACCTCTGTCCATGAATAACATATCTTATAGATGTGAGATACTTGTACTTTATTTAAAAAATAAACATTTTTTCGTGTAAATTCACCATTCTATAATGTTACCAAACCATGTCATTAGTTCATATAAGGTTCCGCTTATACATCAATTGGGAGTAGTCTGAGAGATACATGGTGGGGGATTATATGTTTAAGGGGAAGAATCCACTAAAAAGTATTTTGTCTAAGTAGTCTAAGAAAGATTGTGATGATGACATGTGGCACTTCTAATAAGTAGGAATGAAGGGCATTTTGGTCCTTATAAATAGGAGTGAAAATAACATGTGACATCCCTTTTGTTTTTTAAAAATATAACAAAAAAATGTAGTACAAAAAAATATAGCACAAAAAATGTAGTACAAAAAAATATAGCACAGAAAAAATTCAGCAAAAAATGTAATACAAAAAAAATTCAGCACAAAAAATTTAGAAAGAAAAATTTAAGACAAAAAAATTTAGCACAAAAATATAGTAAAAAATACAGCACAAAAAAATGTTATACAATATAGAAAAACAACACATTTTAGTGGGTTTTTTTAGTCTTCATATTTTATATAGCAATATGGTACTCAAATTAAAGATAAAAAGACGCTCGATTTTATGGTGAAATTTTTATGAAAAAAATAATGTCGTATAAAAAAGTTATGAACGTTTAAAAAATGGGGGTGGAATATGCATATGCCTTGCATGTGAAGAGAGAAAGTCTATAAATATGATTTTCCCAACATACCCTTGCATTCCTCTTTTCTCCTACACTTTCATCTTAACCATTGATTTGAAAAATGAATAGTTAAGATTAATTCTCATCCTATTTAGGCAAAATAAATTTTTAATTTGATGTTACTTCATATGTTTAATTAGGGATTTTGGATTAGGATGAAACCAACTAAACAGAGAGAATATCTTTCAAAGCTAATGAAACTATGTTTACACTCCTAAGCAACAATATAAATGGAGGGAATGGGCCCCCTTTGATCCCAATAAACCTCCTTCCATGAACAATATATGTTATAGATGTCAGATACTTGTACTTTATTTATAAAAAAAATCAAAAATCTCTTTTTATGTGTAAAAAGCACAATTCCATAATATTACCAAATCATGTCATTAGTTCATATAAGGTTCCACTTCAAAATCAACTGGCATTATTTGAATAAGCTCGAGAGATACATTTTCTTTTGGGATGGGGAGAGGTATATGTTTAAATGGGACTTTTATGTAGAGGGCCCAACTAAATAGATTATATGTTTACTTGGGGCTTTTGTATTAAAAGGGACCCAACTTTTTCAAAGCCAATGAGCCATATTTACACTTCTAAGGAAAAACAAAATAGGCGGCTATGGGTCCCTTCTGACCCATTAAACCTCCGTCCATGAATAACATATGCCATAGATATGAGATACTTGTACTTTATTTAAAAAAATTCATTTTCTATATTTAAAAATCACCATTCTATAATATTACCAAACCATGTCATTGGTTCATATAAGGTTCTGCTTCAATATCAATTGGTATTATTGGGTGTAGTTCGAGAGACACATTGGGGGTATATGTTTAGTTGGAGCTTTTGGATTAGGTGGGACCCAACCAAACAGAGATAATATTTTTCAAATCTAGTGGACTATATATGTTTATTTGGGGCTTTTGGATCAGGAAGGACCCAAGCAAACACTTCTAAGCTAATGAACTATATTTACACTTCTAACAAAAAAAGGCCAAAGGGCCCTTCTGAGATGTGAAATACTTGTACTTTATTTTAAATAAAATCATTTTTAGGTGTAAAAAGTACCATTCGATAATATTACCAAACCATGCCATTAGTTCATACATGGTTCCGCTCTAGTATCAATTGGCATTATCGGGAGTAGTCTGAGTAGTTCACTCACCTTATAAATTTAGCTCTTTGATTCTTGTATTTACCAATGTTGGATTGGGTATTCTATATAAGTTTTAGTTTATAGAAAACACATAATCATATACAAAAATTCAGAGAAAACTTACATAAGCTTCGCACGGCTTTAGATAAGGCCGTGTCCGCTCACCCGTCACCGGATCCATTCCAGTGCGGGTAGTTAGGATCACCTCATCCATCAAGGGTTCCACTCCTGTCTCCTTTCACTACAGCTATATGTTAATTATATATTCTTATGTTCTCTTTAATCTTAACTGATTTTTGGGTAAATCTTGACCATTCAAAGTCCTTAACTTTTAATCTTGACTCTTTAAAATCATTTTTTTCTTCTAGAAGCAGCAGTTGGTGTGGCAGTTCTCTCCTCCCATCAGCCACGGATTGTATGAACGGATGACCTCGAAGTCCAAGGCTGGATCCCAAACACCCGTCCCTCCTCCTATAGTGCCGTGTCGCCTCCCCCTCAATGTGCCCTAGAACCAGATGGAGTTTACGAGCTCACACAATCTATAAATCGCATCTTCAATGATAGGATCCCAGCGGTAATGTGTGTACACACATATACACTATATTAGTCGATGCTAATTATATAAAATTCAAATGGTTAAATGTACCAATCGAAAATTACTCAGACATGATCCTACGGTTTCTTCATTGGGCCCGTGAAACATTTTATCAATATAGTTGTCATGTGGGACGCCTTTATTATGTTAAATTTGCAAATATAAAACAAATATGAGTTATAAGAACACATAAACAAACTATTCAAAGTAAATAACATATAACTAGTAAGTTTTGTAGCTGCCATCGGAAGCTATGACAATCTCCTCACGTTGGGTGGGATTAACGACAGGCGTCAGGTAAATATTTTCCCCATGCACAGTTGACGGGGATTCCTCGGCATTCATACCAACCTTGAAATCGTCATTAAACATATCATCACCGAGCTTGATCTATTTGTGCTCGAAACCATGGGTTATAACTCTAAAATCGTGTTGGAGCGATGGACTGATGTGGCATGCCCTCGATTTGATGTGCTACACACACATCTCGTAGAGGGGGCATTACCGCCCCTGCCTGAAGCTAATGTGACAAGCCTTGACTTGATGTGTCTTGACCTAAAGCTGATGTGCTACATCCACCCCTGATTTTAGCCATCATCTACAAATACAAAATACAAACCATGAGTTCATTTCATTGTGCACATAAACATGTTAGTTTTTATGTGGTGAGCAACAAAGATGTTTTAGAAAAATGTAGCCAGTCCATGCATAATCCAGTTGCATAGTCATATCACATAAGCAAATTCATGCCATAATCAATTCAAAACACACCCAATTGACCATTTAGAAATAGAATAATACCAACAATGATTTTTTAACAACTCTCACACTCTCTGATTCTACTACTAAATGACTTCTTTTTATATCCAAAATACAAACTCAAATGCATATTTACCAAGCATGTCAGGGAAAAATGAGAATTAATTTCTGAACTCAAAGACGGATCAGTGACGAATCGACAGCAGATAAATTTAAAATTAGGTCAATTAGATAACAATTCACGTATATTTTGAATAAGAGCAACAACAGAAGAAGGAACACAGTAAAATTAATTGGGTTCATGATTTGACATTGATGACATTATCAGTTCACTTTATTTTAATTTTCTTTCATACAACAATAATTGACAGGTGAGATACGAAGTTCGTAAACAATAAATGAGAGCCTTTGTTGTTTTGGTCTTCAGTTGAGTCAGTTTTCTCTTTTGATAGTTATTCTAACTACGCATTTTGGATCTTCGGATAAAGCTTGTGTTCTTGAACTTGAATTCATTGTCATTGAATCCAGATTAGAGGTCAGTCTGTTGTTTGTATGACAAGAGCTAATAATGCACATCTATACATAGAGGTGATACAAACAGATGCTATAAATGAAAATAACTCTTATGAATGAAATAACTGCTCTAATAAAGTGTGTCGATGATGAACAGCAATTGTGTTGCTGTGGAAAATTCTATAACCAAAGTTGGCACATTATCACCCAGGTAAAAGGCCTAGACTAAAATGAGTCAAGCTTTTATCGAGCTTCTACGTCGTCTAAGCTTGTTCAAGTAGAGTTTTTTATTGAGTTTAAAGTAAGCCCTTGAGCATTTGTTATCTTAGAGTGTACAAAATCCTTTTGTTATATTATTTGCTGGACATAGTATGTATCCCATAGCTAAAATACACGAGAAACTATAATAAAGAAACCACACATTTACAAATATTTGCATAAATGGGAAACAACAATTATGATATACGAGCAAAAGTAGATACACAATTCCTTAATGACTACTCTCATGATTTTCGTAAAAAGATAAAAAGGACGCTCTTAGGTTATCCATATTCAGCATGGTTTTTTTATGTATCCATATCATTCTTCATTGAAAATCTATCTACGTTGCTATATAGCGTTGTTGATGCACTGTTATTGCTTTGCCATGGACTAGTGACAGAGACTGGCGAACGCCGGAAATCCTTCAACAAAACAACTGCATCGTTGGTTTCAGACAGAGGCAGCACATTCACCGTTTGTAACTCTCTGGTATTGTAATAAGTATCAATTCTACCCACGGCTTTAATATCCATCAACACTTCCAGCACCTCATTCATTGTAGGCCTCAACTCTGAATCATACTGTAAACACTGAAAAGCTAATTCTGCTACTAATGTGATCATGTTCTTAATTTCAGGATTCGCAACGGATCCTAAAACCGGGTCGATTAGTTCATCAATTGCACATCTTTGGATTCTGTTCAAAGCCAGGTTAGCCAAACTTATCTCGTCTTGAGACCTGTCTAAATCGACAGCCACCAGTGATGATATTAGTTCGATCAAGACTACCCCAAAGCTGTAAACGTCGCTCTTGTCTGTTAATTGAAAGCGTTGGTGATATTGTGGATCTACATATCCTGGGGTTCCCTGAGGAGCTGTTGACACATGAGTAACATTTTGAGATATAAGCCTTGAGAGACCAAAATCTGCTACTTTGACACTGAAATTGTGATCAAGAAGAATGTTGGTCGTCTTTACATCTCGGTGTATGATTTCAGAAGCATGAAGGTACACCAGTGCACTCGCGGTTTCAATAGCAATGTTCATTCGTATCGGCCATGTTAGAAGGCTTGGATTTGCTTTTTCTCCATGCAGGTGATCGGCAACAGTGCCATTGGGAACGTACTCATAAACAAGGAGAAGTTCATGGCTTAGTCTAGAGGTGCAACCATAGAGAACAACAAGATTTGGGTGCCTTAATTTGGTGAGGATTTCAACCTCATTTCTGAATTGTTGGACTCGATTGTAGTTGTGCTCGTGAAGTTTCTTCACTGCAACTTCTCGCCCGTCTTTCAGTTTACCTGTTTCAGCAAGATGGAAAGATCAGGTGGGGTCGTTTCAAGTGAAAATGAACAATCAAGTTCTCACCATAATAAACAGCTCCGAAACCTCCATCCCCGAGTTCATGAGACGGGTCGAAATTTTGGGTGGCATCTTCAAGCTCCTCATAGGAGAAAACAGAGACGCCAAAGGAGAAACTTATGTCTCCAAGGTTTGGAGATCTGTTCTTCGACAAGACATAGGAAAAAGGGTTGCTCTTGCAGCGACGCCAGATTATGAAGATGACAAGAGACAACATGAGGATTAAAGCTGATCCAGTGATAGCTAGAACAAAAAAATGCAACATACTCAGGTAAAGATTCCTACATGTATGTGTAATATGCAACCATCTATATCTAATAATAACACATGGTTGCATAGGATAAAAGAGGCATATTACCCAGAATCTTTATGAGTTTTCTGCCTTGTGTTTCTGCATCACCTAAATAATAAAAGATAAGTTATAATATACAGCATAAGTATCAAGACTAAGTTAGAGGCATCATTTCTGGTGTATGCATTTATATATACAATAATTACACATAAGATTGCAGATGTAAATGACCCAGATCCGGTGGGGTTGGTTCTCTGCTTGGTTTTTCCAGAGCAACCAAACAGCAAAAGTAAATAATATTAGACATATCGTTATGGTGTACCCATAATACAGTAAAAATGAAGGAAGATGTAAGAGGGAAAAGGAAGCTGTAAATACCCTTTTTGGCGTTTAAACACTGAAAATGTTCATTTTCAATATGACACGGGCTGCCTTTTGTGTGACAGTTACGACAGGAAGGTTTGAATTCAAATTGAATAGAGGTTTCAGAAGAAAGAAGAGAAAATATGTTTTTTTCATCATGTCCTCGACTATCTGGAAATTTCAGAGGTAGCTGCACTACTTGACATGTAGGTGGGAGGTCACTTGGAACTGTTTCATTCAAGTGGTTATAGTAGAATTTGTAATCTTTGCATCCGTGGTGGCTTCTGTAACTATGTTGCTTAAAATAAGTATCTGTTTGTTGAGCATTAGTGAGATTTTCTGTGCATTTGTATAGAGTGATGAGGGGAAATATTGACATGGAATACAAAAGAGGGCTTGGAGAAGTGAAATTATTCATAAGCGCCTCACAACTATGATTTTTCAAAAGATCTTCAAATGTTTTGTTACTGATGATGACTATATTATGACCCTCATCCTTGCCAACAATCTCATACCACCGTCCTCCAAGTTGAATCTCCCCACCTTTGGAAGTACAATTGACCTTGATCAACCCACATCGTGGGTCTGTGACATTGTAAAACGGATACTTGAATGAGGGAAAAGCTGCGCAAGTGAAATTCTTTGGGCAGTTATTCTTAGATATGTCTGTGGTAGAGTGAAGGACAGGCAGACAAGAGAGAAGAACAGATCCGAAAAAGAAGACAAGAATCATTTCAAATTCCAGCAGAAGAGAATAGGGAGCTACCGGACTTATCACCTTCATCCTTGAGACTCCAATATTGTATTATATACATGACTGACTATTCATAGTTTCTACCTCTATATGTTTTTTTACATAAATCTTTCCCCATTTTCTATGCCAAAAACAATAGAAATTCCATAACTTTTGTCATTTTCTCCATATTGATCAAGACATTCAAGACTTTGATGTATTGATTCTTGTCCTCCATTCATCCTTAACCTCTACCCAACGCAATAGGACACGCTAGGAAAGTTCCATGTTGTTCCCATATATTTCCCTCGTCTAACACATTTCAACTTATCGTAATCCAATAATCCAAAGTTTAAGAAATAGACACAGGCAGACTTTACACGACATTTTATTAAATTGCAATTATTATAACATCACACCAGAAGAATTTGCAGGTATTAACAGCATTGTGTATATGCAGGATACTATAAACTTTTGCAGCAGTACAACTTGAAAACAAATCATGCAGGTAATAAACTTGTAATTTGTGTTTTTCTATTAATTTAGAAGTTTTAGCATATGGAAAATTGGAAACCCACCACTTGGTTTTTAATGTTTGTATAAAAAATGATGTCTTTAAATCAAGTTGACTGAAATAAATATATGCAGCCAAACACATCAATTTTGATAAATAAATATCCTTTATAATGAAGACAAACTAACAAGACTTGACTCATTGATAATTGGTTGTTGCTCAATTTATAAATATATCATGAGTTTCTTAGAAACACCAAAACACCACCGTCCTCATAACAAAAGTCCAAAAGAAAATTAAACTCTTACAAGGAAAAAAAATCAAAACCTATCTTAGAGATTAATGTACATGTTAATCTTGATGCGACATGTCACACCTCCACCCTTGCGGGTTAACGTGGACAACTGATACAAAATTTTGTAGCGGAAATAACTTAACTACAATATGTATCATGTTTCAAACTTACAATGAAAACTAAATAACTGTCAAATAACGAGCACAAAGAACTTAAATTATTATGATCATTGTTAGTTGTGAATATTAGTTATTATGAGGACCTAACTGTTAACTAGAGGTCCCTATAAGTAATTATAGGTATCCCTACATGTAATTAGTATTTATTTGTTGGTCCTTCCTTTTACCTATAAATAGAGGGGTCATCCTCAGGGCCGGTGATGGGTAGGGGCAGGTAGGGCGTGGACCCAGGCCCAAATATCCTGAGGGCCCAAAGTTTAAAAAAAATCTATATGTTATGTATTTGTTGTGGGCCTTTGAAAAATTTAACCTAGTTATTGTTATAGGGTTGTAACCTGTTGGGCCCTTGAATTTTAAACAAAAGTGATGAGCACGATATCAAAACACATCAGATAATATACAACGTCACATACAAGCCATCATATCTACGATACCAACGCTCCAATCTTCAAATCGAAGCTCTCACTCGTCGAGCGACCAAATCGACGATCAGGGCATTGAATCAATTCTTTTCGTCTTCTGTCTTCATATACGTTCCACTGTTCAAGGGCTTTGAATCAAATTTTTTCAAGGAATCAAGGTATGTCCGGTGTTTGGTAGACGCATAGTTTGTTTATGTGATTGTGTGGTTCCATTAAGTGTTAGTTTAGTCAATTTTATGTATTAAGTTCAGTTGTTAAAATAATTGGTTTTGTAATTTAATTGCATATAGAGTGTTGTTGACTATTCTGGTAACAGTAGCATTTTACCTAGTCATATTATTAGTCGTTTTGATGCTTACAACAGGCTAAAACAGATTGGTGTTTTTTTTCCTAATGCATTGATGCTTACAACAGGCTGAAACAGATTGGTTTTTTTCCTAATGCATTAATTGCATATAGAGTGTTGTTGACTATTCCGATAACAGTAGCATCAACAAAAAGAAGCTTTTCAAAGTTGAAGTTGTTGAAGACCTACTTACGATCGAGTATGTCCCAAGAAAGACTCAATGGATTAGCGATGATACCTATTGAAAATGACATACTAGAGACTATGAATTATGAAGACTTGATCAAATGCTTTGCTTCCAAAAACGCTAGGAGAGCCACACGATTCGCTTAAGTAGGTAAATTTAGATTATTTTGGTATGATACTTTTGTTTTGATGATTGTTATAACAATTCTTGCCATATTATGGTTTTTTATGTATGATTATTGGTTTTATATTATATGGGCCCGATTTATTTTTACTCGCATCAGGCCCAAAATGTTTCAAGCTTTCTCGGAGACGGCACTGGTCACTCTCATTTGTAATTACATTTTTTCATATCAGTACAATCATATTTCTTTTCTATTTCATCTACATGGCATCAGAGCTAAAGGTTTCTTAGTTTAGCAGCTTGTCTATCGGGTGACCAATTCCAGCCAAGTTTCTGGTCACCGCAATTTCAGTATAACATTCCTGTTCCCCGTTTCATCTACCCTCCTTACCCACAATCTCACCCAAAACCTTCACCAACACCGTCACCCTTTCCGATCCGAACACCCTCCAGTGCGCGTGACGTCACACCGCCACCACCATCGTGTTCACAATCCTTCGATCTACAAAACCGTCAACCCGCGCTACCATCCGACGCCGCAAGCGACCCCACACGCCGCCGCTACCTCCGCCACAACCACCAACGCGCCGCGCGTGACTCCACCTCCGGCCGTCGCTTTTTACCAACTCCGTCGGAATACTGTTCCGAACACTCTCATATAATTGGTTTTTCGATCTGAGCAACTTTTGTTTTCTGCCTCTGTTCGCGTATTCGGGGTTCAACTCGGTTTTTCTGCTTGAAATCATACCATTACATGCACCAAGGAGGGGTATGATTTGCTTCAACGGTTCCTTGTTTTTTGGTCATCGGTTCCTCAAACCAACTCGATACAACCAGGTACGTTTTCTGGCTTTCACTTATCCTGGATTATTGATTCTAGAGCTACTTATCACATGACTACAAATCAAGGAATTCTCACTAGCCTTCATAATGCCTCTTACCCACCGGTTAAACTTGCAGATGGTTCCTCATGCCCCGTATGCGGTATTGGATCCATTCACAACCCATATAGCCCAAAACTGTCTTCGTTACCTTTTATCCTACTTATTGTACCTTTAATGAACTAGGTACTAACCGAGTAATTGGTACCAGCCTAGAATTAGGAGGTCTCTATCGAATGTCCTCATTGTCGAATCCTAAAGCAAACATTTGTGAGTCTAGTATCTTTAAAACTCATTGTGTAAAGATTTTGAAGAAGGGATGAAGAAATGGTTTGAAATGAGTTCGTTGGGAGAGATGACGATGTTTTTGGGCCTGCAAGTTTGTCAAAGCACTCAAGGAATCTTGATTCATCAAGGAAAATATGTTCATGACGTTCTTGAAAAATTCAACATAATAGATTCGAAACCTATGGATACCCATAACAGAAAACGATCATTATAAACGAGGATGCTGATGGAAGCTCGGTTAACCCGACATTGTACCGGTCTATGATTGGTTCACTGATGTATTTGACTGCAAGTCGGCCAGACATTATGTTTGTCGTCTGTCAATATGCTCGTTATCAGGCTAACCCTAAACTTCCTCATCTTACTGCTATTAAAAGAATTTATAGATATCTTAAAGGAGCTCCAAAGCTTGGACTTTGGTATCCTAGAAATTCAAACTTTGATCTGTTTGCTTTTTTTGACAGTAACCTTGGAGGTACAAACAGGGACATGAAGTCTACATCGGCTGGATGCAGTTCTTGGGAGACAGATTTGTCTCGTGGCAATGAAAGAAGCAACAGACCGTGTCACTCTCAACTGCAGAAGCAGAATATGTTGCCGCATCCGCTTGTTGCGCCTAAGTTCTTTGGATGCAACACCAACTCTTTGATTTATCTTTACACTACTATTTATTGTGATAATGATGCTGCTATCCAAATTATAAAAACCCTGTTTTTTACTCTAAAACCAAGCATATTGATATCGAGGTTCATTTCATTAGAGATTTCTATGAAAGAGACTCGTTAAACTTGAACAAATCCATACTGATGCAAATACAACGGATCTTTTTACAAAACCTGTTAGCAACTCTAGATTCAAAGTGCTTGTGGATCTTGATCTGAAAATGATGCGTTTCACCAACTGAGCAATTTAAATTTAAAAAAAGTGGGTTTAATAATAAAATAAGTAAATTTGAGCATAAAGTATTCTACTTTTGCACAAATTTAGGGAGAGAAATATTAACAGGGAAATGAAATAAAAGTTCGTGCTAAAGGGCTTGATTAACACATGTAAGGTCTAACACTCAAAAAGATAAAAGATACCAAGTGATATAAACATAACGAACTATGTACCATGTGGGAAACATACCATCGGCGTATGATTTTATGGTCTTAAATCTTGCATTGATTGATAGCCAACGTCTGAGGTTTCGGGTCTTTATGTTGTTGAGTCATCCGGGGATATCATCGCTGTCCTTCTGTTGCATTCAGATTATATGCAGACCTAAGCACGACCGGGATATCTTAAAAAAGCCACAAAAGGCCAAAAACCTTAAAGGAAGAAAACCTCAAATGAGGAAATTCCATGTGCTCATGAAAGCATCAATCGTACCAAAAAGGTATTTGCCTAATCCTTGTCGGACATAAATATTGGTCACTTTGCTGTATAAATGTACTGACCTGTTCACCAATAGTCCGATGTTGTAAAATGAAAGGATGACCTCAGTATACTCACTTGCTACGATGAATTGTTGTGCGTACCTTAATCGCGGGGGTATATCATGGAATGGGACACACGAGTATTATAGTATAATATTACCTTAAATGTATCACGAGGTTCAAACTGAAAGTTGAGCGTTAGACTTATCAACACATCGCAGTAGATCCTAGTCTTTTCAGCCTTGACACCTTACATGTGTTAATCAATTTCGGTTCATCAGTTTTCAGTTAACTCAATTTTTGGTTGATTTCAGTTCGGATTTGGTTAACCGATTCAGTTATTACCCATACTTAGACACTGTTAATCACGTAACATATGAATTTTTTTAATTAAAAAACTATAATAATACAATACTCAAATTAAAGAGAATAAAATAATCGTTTATATGGTGTAATTATATATATATATATATATATATATTAATGTAACAAAAATTATGATAGTTTAAAAATCATGGGGGAAGGGGGTTAGTTTAATTATAAGTGGATGAAGTGTAACTACTAACTAAGTATCTATGATTTTGTTAATCACTGTAGCTATTAAACATTCTGGGATAATGACTAAGTACGTTGGGCTTTAATCACTTGTACACCAAGGAATCATCTACTTGTATCTTTTAATCCACACGTCAATACTGAACAAGACAACTATCGAAACATCAACAAAAATGAGTAGGTCATCACAGTACTTTTGGATTTTTTCCAAAACATTATAGTTTATACAATATGATAAGAATACGTGAAAGAATTATAAATTTGTTACGCAGAGAGAAAAATTGTAACTAATTACCCATAATTATGTTAAAACTTAGGGATTTAAGTGTAATAAGATGAGAGGCTAAAATATAATTATCGTTTATAAGACCAATTTACCCTTATTTTAGGGTTGAATAAATGTAATTTTATATACCAAATAATAAAACAATATATCTTTAAAAATCACGTTTATTACATGGGTTGAATAAATGTAATTTTATATATTAAAATTACTATCATAATTTTATATATTAAAAAAGTGGAACCTCTTCTGCACATTCTAGAAACAGTCGAAAAGAGAGAAGGTCTTCAATTGAAGCTACTCTCGTACGCTACGTCATGGCACTACGGGAAGCTCTTAATGAGATGACTTCGGTAGAGGAGGTCCTAATAGACCGTATAAATTATCTTACGGTGGGGCTGGAAAACAATTTTCAAGAAATTAACCCTCTTGCACCAGAGGTTAAACAAGCTCATTTAATCCTGAAAATACAAAAGGAAGACAAAAACACACTTTTTCCAACATTAGTACTAAAAAAGGGTTAGTTTTATGCCACAATTGATGTAATTTATATGTTGCATTTTGTGCACATCAGGCGGCATATAATTTGTTTAATTATAAGAAAAACTCCACACATATAGCAGGTACTAAGGTTGACGATGATGCGTGCTGTTTCGTTCCGATGAGATAAAAAAATTCCTAAACATCAGCTGCAAAATGATATATACTCGAACCGATTAACAAGGCAGAATCGGCGGTTGGTGGTGGGAAAATTCGACAGGATCGGTGGTGGTTGATCGGTGGTTAGTGGAGGTTGTGTCGCTGCATTGGAGAAAAATAGAGTGTGGGGAAACAATTTATGGGTGTGTCCGATGCCGTTTGGGTGTGAAATTGGAGTATTATATGGGTTATAACTATCAAACTTCAATTTCATGATTATGGGTTTTAAATTCGAAATCGGTTACGAAGCTTTTTGGTTTGTATAGTGATAAGTAGGACTGACCTTTGAAATGCATGAGTGAAAATGAAATGTCTAGTTAAATAATATTTAATGAGTTATTGATGAACTTTATATTCACCACCAAATTAATTCGTAATTAAATTTTCATTTAATTATTTTTTTTCTTAATAATAATACAGAAATACTATTTTGTCTCGTAATATTTTTATTAAAATGTTATACTATTTCTCCTAATAATTTTATTAAAATGTTATACCATAAGCATAACAATTGCAAATTGCTAAAATTTTGTTGGAATCAGATGCAATTGTTATTCTTCAAACTAATTTTATTTTCTTGTATAGTTGATTTAACTTCAATCATGGCATTCAATTAATTATAGGCCCTAGAAATCCATTTCTATTAATTATAATTGGTTAGAATTAAGATATTAAAGACAAATTTACTCCTAAAACATAATTAAGATGCGCATTGTGTATTGTATATTAAGGATTTCTACTTGTACCTCTTAATTTTTAAGAAGCCCTTGAGGAAATGCTTTATAATATAGTATAGATAGATATTACCTTAAACGTATCACGAGGTTGAAATTGAAAGTTAAGCGTTAGACTTATCAACACATCGCAGTAGATCCTAGTCTTTTCAGCCTTGACACCTTACATGTGTTAATCAATTTCGGTTTATCAATTTTCAGTTAACTCAATTTTGGTTGATTTCAGTTTGGATTTGGTTAACGATTCAGTTATTACCTACACTTAGACATTGTTAATCACGTAACATATGAATTTTTTTAATTAAAAAAACTATAGTATTACAATACTCAAATTAAAGAGAATAAAATACTCGTTTATATGGTGTAATTATATATATATATATATATATATATATATATATACACACATACGTACATATAATAAAAGAAACCAATTGATGGACACATGATACGAGAGACATCTGTTTTTTTAGGTTTCTTGCTATATATTTATGTTTATTTTTATATTAAAAATTACAAGTTTTAAAATAATTTATCAAGTTATCCCATATTTTAAGTCGACGTTTATCTATAACTATATCTCTATATTTATATTTATCTTCTAATATAATCTTTATACTTATCTTTAGTTTATTATTTTCCGAGTAAATTGCACAAAACGTCCTTTATGTTTCCTCAAACTTGCAAACTTGCAGGTTCCAGCCTTAATGTTTAAAATTTGCTAAAAACATCCTTTAAGTTTATATTTGTTGCTGGTTTAATCCTTTATGACTAACCAAGTTAATTATCTCAGTTTATTTCCCTCACATGCCTAACTTGTGAAGATCCCACTATCGTTTGATGACCGACATCAACTGACTCGCAAAATGGAATGGGGATGTGGTGCAAACGCAAAACTGCCTGAAACCCAAGCAAAATTGCCTCTGTTTTCACCGGAGATGTAGTCCAAACACAATTGGATCTCTTAAATTTATGGGGCCATTCACATGGAGCAAGCCCCTTTTCATTCCGAGCTATCAACATCCACTCGGAGGAAAGATCCAGCCCGCGTTTTGCTGACTAAATGCCAAACAAGCCATATTTGCAAGTTGATAGTCTCATGTTAGTTTTGTATGTGAATTCAAATTGAAAAGTGCATATCATTTTTTGTAATTGTTTTCCTGCTTAGTTTTAATTACTTGATTGAGATTACATGTATTAAGTAGGGAAGAATAAAAACTAATATTTAGGTACAAAGCAATGGGTCATGAATGGGAGAAAGAAGAAATAAGTGGATTTAATGGACTTTTGTAATACACAAGTTTATAACCTAATAATAGAAAATTAAAAAAACAAAATAAAATGTTCTAATATGTAAATAGTATATCAAAGTTCTTTTTATCAAAAACGTATTTTGACGACTGTGTGTGTTAACTGATTACATTATATTTATTCAAGTCGTGTAGTATACGTACTTATTCAACTCATGTTATACACGGGTAATTAAAAATGTAACTTTTTATTATATAAAAATATATTTAATCAACCAATGTAATACACGGGGTTCTAACCTAGTGTATATATATATATATATATATATATATATATATATATATATATATATATATATATATATATATATATATATATATATATATATATATATAGGGTAGGGCTATATAGAAAACCCTATATATATAAAAAACCCTAGAAAACCCAACCTCCCGACATTTTTTTTGAAAAAAATAACACATGTAATATACATGTTTTTAAGAGTTTTGGGACAAAAAAATCAAAAAAGCGCCGAAGGGATGATTTAAAAAAAAATTCAGCAATTTCTGTCTTTTGTGCCTAACACATGTTAGGCAAACAGACATTGCTGAAATTTGTTTATTTTTTTTTTTAAAATCCCTTCGGCGCTTTTTTGTTTTTTGGCCCAAAACACTTTAAAACATGTATATTACATGTGTTATTTTTTTCAAAAAAAAAAAATATCGGGAGGTTGGGTAAAAATGGGGGGAGATTTGAGTTTCCAGAGTTTTCTAAAAATTTAAGGGTTTTCTGTCTAGCATTCCCCTAAATATATATATATATATATATATATATATATATATATATATATATATATATATATATATATATATATATATATATATATATATTAATGTAACAAAAATTATGATAGTTTAAAAATCGTGGGGGAAGGGGGTTAGTTTAATTATAAGTGGATGAAGTGTAACTACTAACTAAGTATCTATGATTTTGTTAATCACTGTAGCTATTAAACATTCTGGGATAATGATTAAGTACGTTGGGCTTTAATAACTTGTACACCAAGGAATCATCTACTTGTACCTTTTAATCCACACGTCAATACTGAGCAAGATAACTATCGAAACATCGACAAAAATGAGTATTTCATCACAGTACTTTTGGATTTTTTTCCAAAACATTATAGTTTATACAATATGATAAGAATACGTTAAAGAATTATAAATTTGTTACGCGAGGAGAAAAATGTAACTAATTACCCATAATTATGTTAAAACTTAGGGATTTAAAAGTAATAAGATGAGAGGCTAAAATATAATTATCGTTTATAAGACCAATTTACCCTTATTTTAGGGGTGTAATTATAAATTAAGAGGGAAAAAATTCTTAATTTTTAGATATCTTAAAATGCCCATATCTCATGCATTATAATATAGTATATATAACGTTTAGCAATATACAATAGAGTAAAGTACACAGATAGTCTCTGTGTTTTACCAAAATTTTGAATTTGGTCTTTAGCTTTCCAAAATTATACAAAAGGTCCTTGTGATCTGCATTTTGTAACACATTTAGGGGCTGTTTGGTAGCCTCTGAATGGTTATTAAGAGGCTACCTCTTAATGGAACCATTAAGAATTTTACCAATGAGAAGGTAGAAGAATGTGACATGTGATGATTTACCATTTCAGAGGTTACCTCTTAACCATTCAGACTTGAGGTTACCTCTTATTCATTCAGAGGTTTTAAACCATTAAGAGGTAGCATCTGAATGGCCATTAAGACGCTACCAAACAGCCCCTTAGTTCCCAACTTTTTTTTTCTAAAAGTACATGGACGGTCATTGTGGTTTGCATTTTGTAACGAATTTAGTCCATAACTTAGACATGCTAAAACCTTTAGATTTGTTGGCTAGGGCTAAATGTGTTACAAAGTGCAAATGATAGGGACCATCTATGTATTTTTGGAAAAGCTAGAGACCACATCCAAAATTTTGGTAAACCACATGGACCACTAGTGTAATTTACTAGTTTACTCTATACAATACTAGGTTATAACCCCGTATATTACACGGGGTTGAATAAATAAATTTTATATACTAAATAATTAAACAATATATCTTTAAAAACCTCATTTATTGTACGGGTTGAATAAATATAATTTATATATTAAATAATAAAAAACTATATCTATAAGAATCATATTGTACGGGTTGAATAAATGTAATTTTATATACCAAATAAAAAAGTTATATCTTTAAAACCACGTGTATTACACGGGTTGAATAAATGTAATATTGTTTACCAAATAATAAAATAATACATCTTTAAAAAACCTCATTTATTACACGAGTTGAATAAATGTAATTTTATATACCAAACAATAAAATATTACATCTTTAAAAATATGCGCATTACATGGTTTGAATAAAAAAATAATTTTCTGTAATAAATAATTAAAAATATATATCCTTAAAAAACCCCGTGTATTTTACGAATTGAATAAATCTAATTTTATAGATCAAATAATAAAAAGTTATATCTTAAAAAACCTCATGTGTTACATGGGTCGGGTAAATGTAATTTTGTATAGTGAAAATAAAAGTATTTAATATATTAATACAAAATTTGGTTTTCGTGATAACAGTAGATTATTCTGTTATTGCAAAATTTGTTAACGAAGTCTCAACAAATTTAACCCTTTATTTAAAATTCCGTAAATGTATAAATGATAAATAATATTAATTAATTTTATTTTAAGTTTAGTCAAATTTATTTGATACCAAGCTAAGCAAAATGTTCAAATATGAGTTAATTACATAGTTAGTCCCTGTGGTTTGCACAAAATAACATACTTAAGTACTAATAGTTTAAAATCACCTTCTAGGGTATTAACTTTTCATTTTGTAACGTTTGGAGGTATTAACTTCTAGGGTATTAACATAGTTAGTCCCTGTGGTTTGCACAAAATAACATACTTAGTTACTAATAGAATGTGATGTTAAACCTACAAATAACGTTAATACCTCCAAACGTTACAAAATGAAACGTTAATACCCTAGAATGTGATTTTACACTATTAGTACCTAAGTATGTTACTTTGGGCTAACCACAGGGACTAACTATGTAATTAACTCTATAATTAATTCAAATAAATAATATTATAAATGAGAAGGAGATTAAACTAAATAATAATTATCCAGAAGATATTAAACTAATAATATTTAGTAAGAGGATTATCTATAATATATATTATTAAATTAAATAATATTTAGTAAGATGGTTATCTATAATTAATTAGAAGAAATTAAACTAAAATAATAATTATCTATAAGAGATGGCCTAATATGATGACAAGTGTCCCTAAAGTGGTTTCTTTTATTATATAGCTAGATTTAGTGAAACAACATTATAAACTACAACTTTTTATCCCCAGAGAAAATATACCTTGTTTTACTTTTTTTAGACCTATGTTGCGTTGTGACGAGTTGCAAACTATGAAGAAAAGAAAAATAGAGAAGATTTCGATGAATGTATATTAAAGATAAGAGCTTAATGCACCTTTTTATATAGAGGTGATAGGTAGAGTTGCGATGAAGAAAATAATTGCTATGAATGGAATAACGGATAATCATCCAAGTATGTCCTTTTCAAGGACATTTTCAGCGACGCCTAACTTAGACGGAAAAGTATCAAATAGAGGTGTACAAGCTGGGTTTTGTTTTTTTTTCAAAATCGATTCGGGTTGTAAACCGAATTGGCGAATTGGTTTGATCAACTTTGGTCAAAACCAGTTTGAGGAGAAAGCGGTTCAACTCATAAACCAGTTTGGGTGAAATATTTTCGAACCCAATTCAAATTGGTTTAGGTCAGGTTGAAACTAGTTTGGGTCATTAACCGGTACCCAAAACCAATATATAAAAAATAAATTTTTTTGTAGGGCTGAAGCCAAATTGGCTCAAACCGGTTCGGGTTGAAACCAATTTGGTTGACGAGAGGGGGAACTGGTATACGAACTGACGGTTTAGGTAGTGCAAATTGGATCGGGGAAATCCAAACCGGTTTTTTTGTCCATTGTATCAGAAAAAACGGAGAACCTTTATCCCATTAGGTAAAAGTATATTTGAATAATTAGGCCCAAATTCGATATGTTTGGGCTTGAAATAACCAAGCCTAGAATAGAGCGTACTCTGACAAAAAGAGAACTAGTCAACTAGATGTCTAGATACAATTAACTTGGGCCACTGGGCTTGTAATTTTAAGGTCCAACTCTTAGGGTATGTTTGTCAAAAGTAGCTGGTGGCTTGAGGCTGGTAGCTAGTGGCTGGTAGCTAGTAGCTATAGCTTTTTAGATATATTTGGTGTTTGGCAGAGTAGCTGGAGCTTTTAATAAAATGTATAAAATGACCAAAATGGACATAACTAAAAATTTAAAAAGCTTGTGCATTAAAAAGTTTATTATCTTTAGAGGTTAAAATAGTCATTTTTTTCCTTAAAAGCTTGTAGCTCCTTCTAAACGCTACTAGTAGGAGCGTTCATCCAAAAGCTTCTAAGCTCCTAACCTAAAAGCTTCAAGCTCTTTCAACCAAACAAGACTTTTTATTGAGTAGGAGCTTTTTCTTTAAAGATTAAAACTAGAAGCTCCTAAAAACTCCATGCCAAACATACCCTTAACCTTCTTATCAGGAGAAAGGGAGTACCACGGGGATCCGAAGATACGGAATTTGAGAAGTCAACCAGATAACATTCCTCGTATGTTTTGCATATGACCAATACTTGAAGAAGCAACATACTGAAGTTGATTCCGTTTATGATCCTTATTTAGCATTGCTGTTTGAGATAAATGACATTACCAGTTTACTTGTTCTAAAGTTTCTTTGATTCTCTGTTTGAAGGGAAAACAGGTACGCTTCTTCAATTTTTTTCCAAACAACAGCAATTTTTTTCCATGATGAAATGCAAACAATGAAGAAAACAAAAACATAGAAACTGTCTATGTATGAGGTGATACAAAGATATGCTATTATTGTGTTGCTGTGGAGAATTCAATAACAATTGTGGCACATTAAGTACATTATCAAGTAAAAGGCCTAGACTGAAAACGAGTCAATCTTTTATCGTACGTGGTTTACGCTTGTTTAAGTATAGTTTGTAAATATGTTCTAACTTAAACAAGTGAGCTCCAAATGTAAAGCAAGTTCTTGAGCTTTAGTTACTTAATAGTTGGACCCATGGCTAGAATATGCGAGAAAAGATGATAATAAACAATGTATATACACATATTTTGCATTAATTAAAAAATAGTAAAACAAACGATCAAAAGTAGTTATACGATTCCATGATCTCATGCTTAATGGCTATTTTCATGAATTTCATAAAGACATGGCTCTCATGTCATCCTTGTTCCCCATGAGTTTTTTATTTAGCGATATCATCCTTCATTGACAATTTATCTTCATTGCTGCTTAGCGATGTCGATGCGCTGTTATTCCTTTGCCATTCACTAGTGATGGAGACAGGCGATGGCAGGAAATCCTTCAACAAAACCACCGCATCATTTGTTTCAGATAAAGGCAGCTCATTCACGGTTTGCAAGTCTCGGGTACTGTCATAAGTGTCTATACTACCAACAGCTTGAATATCCATCAACACATCCAGCACCTCATTCATTGTAGGCCTCATACCTGAATCATATTGTAAACACCTAAAAGCCAATTCTGCTACTAATGTGATCATGTTCATGATTTCTGGATTCGTATCGGCTCCTAAAACCGGGTCGATTAGTTCATCAATTGCACATCTTTGGATTCTGTTTAAAGCCAAGTTAGCCAAACTAATCTCGTCTTGAGACCTGTTTAAGTCAACAGCCACCATTGATGATATCAGTTCTATCAAGACTACCCCAAAGCTGTAAACATCACTTTTATCTGTTAACTGAAAGCGTTGGTGATATAGTGGATCCACGTAACCTGGGGTTCCTTGGGGAGCTGTTGACACATGAGTGACATTATTCGATATAAGCCTTGAGAGACCAAAATCTGCTACTTTTACACAGAAATTATGATCAAGAAGAATGTTGGTCGTCTTTACATCTCGATGTATGATTTCAGAAGCATGAAGGTACACCAATGCACTAGCCGTTTCAATGGCAATGTTCATCCGTATCGGCCATGTTAGCAGGTTTGGATTTGTCTGTTCTCTATGCAAGTGTTCGAAAACAGTGCTGTTGGGAACGTACTCGTAAACAAGGAGAAGTTCATGACTTTGTCTAGAGGTGCAACCATAAAGAACAACAAGATTCGGGTGCCTTAATTTGGTGAGGATGTCAACCTCATTTCTGAACTGTCGGACTCGATTGTAGTTGTGCTCGTGAAGTTTCTTCACTGCAACTTCTCGCCCGTCTTTGAGTTTACCTTGTTTAGAAAGATGGAAAGATCAAGTTGTGATATTTAAAAGGGAAAATATGAAGAATCAGTGACATTTTTATTTGAACAATCAATGACATATTTTTTTGAAGAATCAAGTTCTCACCATAATAAACAGCTCCGAAACCTCCATCCCCTAGTTCACGAGAAGGGTCGAAATTTTGGGTGGCATCTTCAAGCTCCTTGTAGGAGAAAACGGAGACGCCACATGACAGACTTATGTCTTCAAGGTCAGCAGATTTGTTCTTTGATGAGACATAGGAAAAAGGTTTGTTCTTACAACGACGCCAGATTATAACAATGACAATCAGGAGCATGAGAATTAAGGCTGATCCAGGAATAACTGGAACTAGAAAACGCAACACATTCAGGTACTGATTCCTACGTGTATGTATGCAATCATATATAGTCAATAATAATATTTCATAGGATTAAAGAGGCATATTACCCAGAATCTTAATTGTCCTATTGCTGCTTTCTTTTTCTGTAGCAATTAAACAGGAAAATAATAAAAGATATTAGCTATATAATATATGATAAAAATTAAATTTAATAATAATAACTCATAGAATCACAGATGTAGCCAAATAATGAATGTATATATTATAGGGCAAGAAAAAAACATTAGGACTATGGTAGGCATATCACTCTGTTGTACCATAATAAATAAGGAAAACTTAAGAAAGAGGAAAAGGACGTTGTAAATACCCTTTTGGAAGTCAAAACACTGAACATCATTGCCATTTTTAGTATCACAGAGGCGGCCTTTTTTCTGACACTCGCTACAGGAATGTGACAAATTAAAATAAACAGAGGTGCCTGAATAGAGAAGAGAAAATATGTTGGTTTCATCAAATCCCGGGCCTGGCACTTTCAGAGGTAGGTGCACTACTTGACATGCATGTGGGAGGTCACCTGGAACTGTTTGTTTCAAGTAGTTATAGTAGAAGTTGTAATCTTTGCATCTGTTGTAGCTCTTGTAATCACGTTCCGCAAAATAAGTGAGATTTTCTGTGCATTTGAAGAGAGTGATGAAGGACGTTAATGAAACGGAATACAAAAGAGGGCTTGGACTTGGAGATGTGAAATTATTCATAAGCGCCTCACAGCTATTATTGCTCACAAGCTGCTCAAGTGTTCCGCTCCCGAGGAACAAAAGACTAGAATAATGATCAATATCAAGTTTGCTAAAAATATTGTACGACCGTCCTTCAAAATGAATCTCCCCACCTTCTGAAGTACAATTGACCTTGATCAACCCACATCGTGTGTCCCTTGTGTCCTTGACATTGTAAAACGGGTACTTGAATGGAGTCAAGGCTGGACACTTGAAACTTTCTGGGCAGATAGGTATAGAATGGTTTTGGTCTGTAGCAGAGTGAAGGAGTGGTAGACAAGAGATAACAATAGACACGAAAAAGAAGACGAGAAGCATTTCGAATTCCGAAAGAGGAGATTAGAGAACTACCCAACTCATCACATCAATTTTGCATTGTACACATGAGTGTTCATACTTTCTAGTGTTTTCTTTTACAAAAATCTGTTAAGACATTTAGTAAGCTTTCACATTGAGTCATTGACAAACTAACTTGGCCCATTTTCTATGCCAAAGGCATTAGAAAGTCCAACAATTCGGTCACTTTTTTCTCCTTTATTCGTCCTTAACCCCTTCAAATGTCAATAGGACACACTTGGAAATTTTCATGAAGTTCCCAATTTTTACCCACTAACACGTCTCAACTTATCAAAATTATAGACTTTTAGAGGCCATTTTGTTAAATTTACAATATACACTTTTGCAGCACAACTTAAATAAATTTTATTAAGGTAATGACCTAAGTGTAATGAAATATCCGGAAAAATTAAACAACGAAAAAAATAAAAAATGAATAATGATAATAAGTAATTAATCAGATGAAATTCTTTAAGAATACATATACATATACATACATAGTGTGACGTTCAACGAAACACTAAAAAGAGTGGAATACCAGGGAAAAGTGCATTTAACATTTTAAATATATCATAAAAATTCAATTTAAAGTGCTAAAAATTATGTATTTCAAAATTTTTTGGAGTTTTTTTTTTTTTTTTTTTTTTTTTTTGCATATAAAGATGTGTAGAAGCAAGTCCAATAAAAAATCATTTTTTTGTATTTTTTACCTTTTCTATCTGTTTTAAACATTAAAAAAAACAAATTAATTTTGTTAGTTTTTAAATTTTTTATTAAAAAAACTTCTACATGTATTCATATGCTAAAGCTCTGAAAATATTTTGAAAAAAAAAATAATTTTTAACATTTAAATTGAATTTCTATGATATATTTAACATGTTAAATACACTGTTCCCAGATTCCCCACTTTTCAGGGTTCCCCATTGAACCAAACCCTACGTATATGTGTGTGTGTGTGTATATAGAATGAGTATCATTACAAAACACTAATTATTGCAAAAATAAAAAGAACAATTTTAAATCACAAAATTTTACGATTTAAAGTTCATATGTATTTTTAAATTTTATGTTTCTTACATTCATACGTGTACTAGAGCATTCACAATTGATTCTTTATCCATATTCATATAATTACAGTAAAAACAACTGTTTTTTCAATTAAATAATTTTTTTATACCTTTATCATTATTTTTTTTCTCACTTCCACTCACAACCACTTCTAAAAATATAAGGAATGAACCATGTTTCACATATATTTACATATGAACAGTAACATTCCCATATATTTTCTCTCTCCTCACTCACAATCACTTAAACCACTAACAATCATTCCTTATAAATATAAGTAACCTACTCTTTTAGAGGAACCAATGCAAATGCTCTTATATGTACATAAAAAAAACCATATATTTTTACCTACACATAGCCTACAGTCAAGTAGGTAATTTAACCCGCACATAAGCTACATATGTGTTGATTATATAAAAACTGAAAATTTTTCATATTTTATTTTGAATTCCTGTGTGAGATTTTCATTTACTCTTTAGGTTTTTAGGATTGAAAAAAATAGGTGACTTATTTTGTTCTGTATGTTCTCGCAATATTTATTGTTCTGCGTAAAATCTTCTCATATATATATATATATATGAGAAAAATGTCCGAATAGTCCTTGTGGTTTGCTCTATTTTTACCTATAATCCCTATATTTCTAAAATTACACCTATAATCCCTACATTTCTAAAATAATAATTACTATGTATGCTCCTCTCAAGCTAGACGTTAGACCGTGGGGTATGGTGGGGCTTGGGTTAGGGGCATGAGTTGACACGTGGAGTTCGAGCCCTCCCACCGCCTAGTGACGTGTCCGTGGGGTATGGCGGGGCGCGGGTGCACCGCGTGGGTTGGCAGGTTATTATATATATATATATATATACACACACACATTGTCACACCCCGATTTCCACGTGTATCACCGGTGGGCCCGGTGGGGGATTACCGTGACGTAGTTGTCAACAATATAGTCAAACCACACAATATATAAATGCACAGCGGAAGCATAAAGATAAATATATTTCAACTATTGAATGTAATATCCAAGTATCACAATCGTCGAAATATAATCCACAGGGGATCAAAATAAGATAGAAAATAATTGTTCAACAGATATTGGCATCCATAGCTTGCGAGACTCTAAACGATGCTAAGGAGTGGCCAGCCTATTACGCGTAGAACCTGCATTAATCTTTTTGGGGAAAATACGTCAGTTTACACTGGTAAATATATTCAACCGACACTTTTGTAAAATGTTTAATAAAATTAATTTGAATGCACAAGGCACAAACTCTTTATAACTTGGGATAATTTATAATTAAATCTTGTAGAAGAATTACATGTTTACTATGCGTTCGGTCGCCCGGGTCGTGCCGGGTTTATGGTTAATAGACACACCACATAGCATAAAACCGCGGCGAAAAAACCAACGGCTATACCTTTGTAATTAAGGACACATTGACGGGTGTACGCCTACACCCGCGTGTCTAGGTCGTGGCCATTTCGTAAAATGCTGCCAAGGATATCCGGGACATGGTCATTAAGCTCCCAAAGGCGTAAAGCCAACAAAACCAATTTTTAAACGGGTCACATTGAAATCACCCGACTACTAATGAGTTGGGGTCAATTGCCCGACCAAGCGGTATTTTAAATACCGTAACACAAGCCCGTATAACGGAAAATAAGTTAAAAGTATTTACCTGAGCAAGTAATAATCCTTAATAAACAAATGCAAGTTTCTTTTACTGGTCTCCTATTCTGGAACGAAGGTTCAAAATAAACTATTAGAATCCTAACGGGTCTTTAATTTAGCTTTAGCTTAGACCGGTCAGTTTCAAAGGATAATTACGGTCTAATCGCGTGAAAGGAGAAAACCGGGAATGGAATGTGGTTTGGACCCAACAAGTTTGAATACTTGTTTTATATGGGTAATATAACCACACTCTGGATTTTGAGGTCAAAACAATAAGGTTTGACCCGTTTCGGCTAGTTTATGTAAACTAGTTACATAAACCGTACCGTGCGCGCAAAAGGCGTAACGGGTAACCGTAAGAGTCCTACACAAGTTTCCTTAGTTAATATGCTTTAAATAGGTTGTGGTATCAGTAGGATACCTTCCATAATGCCCGTAACGAGTTTAAATCCATTATATGCCCCGTAGGGGTATTTCGGTCATTTTAAAGATTATAAAAGAGGTTTCTGAGTTCTACAGGAAATCTGAGTTTTCCGAACAGTTTATAAATTCCAAAATATTCTATTTATTATTTAAAATCAGCAGCAACTGGAATCGGGTCAAAATACCTTGTAGAACTCAAGTTATGCTTGAAAAGGGTATATTCGGTATTTACCGAACCGATGCCATAACCGCAGGTTATGAGCAAGTTAAAAATAATTAAAAATCTTTAAAAATTCGAAAATATCATTTTACATCAGTGTGTAAAAGGTTTGGTGCTGAAATTTGGGTTTAGATAGGCTTTATGCTAAATGCGCCGTTTAATTACTAAAGTTTCCGTAATTGCGCTATTTAGCATAACTCCTATTCTGGACCTCAGATTGACGTGATATTTTAGGGACATGCTTAGAAATCATCAACCAAGGTTATTGTCCTTTCACGTGTCCAAAATTCTCGTTTTAAAGCGAAAAGGGCGTTACGGTCAACTTTTAAGCATTTAGCGGAAATGTGCTAAAGACTCGGACAAACAACGAACCGGTCACAGAGGGTTATACCATCATGTAACCTGGTCCTAATAGAGTCCTAAGGCATATCTAAATCATACCATAACGGGTCAGAACTGAAGTCAAAGCAAAAGTCAAAGTTTTGCGACTTTCGGTTCCGAACCGGGTCAAAACAGTAAATGGTCGGATCAAACAAGCTTAGACTAGTTAATATACTTATTATCATGTTATATGAGTGTTAAAACAGGTTACACGCTATCTACATTACTGATTATGCATAAAATCGTAAAATAGCATTCTGTTGACTTTTTCTAAGCAAGTTTGACTCGACATTCGGACTAGTTAGAGTGAGAATCAGAGGGTGCCCTTTTAGGGGTTTAAAGCCCACATGATTACCAACATATAACTACCTTTGATTCGACAAACCACTGGACCATTTGTGATTTATCGTAAAGTCAATCGTTAATTACGACGGATTGACTTTTAAGCTATAACTATGTAAAAACTAAACCACAAAGGGTTAGGCAAACCTACAGAAGCTTGGTACATGACCAGAGATGTTAGAAGAGTGCTCTTGAGCTCCAGAAGTGATCAAGAAAGCAGGTTTGAGGTGTGGTTACAATGTGCACAACTTATGGCCTTTTATAGTGAAAATTGGAGCACAAGATCATTACAACTATGATCAACATGTGTCCCTGAGTGCTAGGGGACGTTTAGGGGGCACCCATGCTACCATAATTGCCATATAAGTCGGTTAAAATAGCAAACAGTGCTCCTGTCCCCGTATTCTGCATCTGGCGCCTTGACGCGGCCCGCGTAACAGTTCACATATGGCTTACGCGGGTCGCCTGAATCCCAATGTCAGGCACCGAATCTATACATGGCTCGCGGCCCGCGTGAGCTTCCTTGTTTCTCTAACGCGGGTCGCCTGAGACTTGATTTTCAAGATTTTCAAATCTTTTGCCATTATTACCCTTGCCTTTCGGTTCCAAAGGGGTAACTTTGCGTTTTGGGCCTTGTTTATTTACGAATAAGGGCCTCGCAACTTTTACCCGCATCGTTAAGTCCCCGGTTAGATTAATTACTATCCGAAAAGCCCTAACTTTCACTGTTGACGCTTCTAACCCCTCGCATACGAATTTGATAATAACTTTCTCGTTTTAAAACGGAACTTCGCAAAATTTATATCGTATATTCTAGTGAGCGTAATTTACTGTTACAAAGCCTCGGGTATGTTAAAGGGTCACTCAGAGGTATAACTTAAACATGTTGACACAATTAACCCCTGTAGTTTGTAATCTCTCACTTTCTTCTGCATTTCGTTCCGTACGATCCATGATTTATCCGTTTGAAGGTACGAGCATCATTTAGGGTTACTGCACAGTATATTTATCCCTCGTTGACATTTCTAACCCTCGAATTTACATACTTTCAATGTTTGTCAACTTTAGTCCTTTTTCAGTATTTAACACCACGTGTAAACTCAAGACACGTGTCAATACATTATTGGACGCAAAATTTCAAGGTGTTACATCCTCACCCCCTTAAAAGAAATCTCGACCTCGAGATTTATTGGAATAGATGAGGGTACTTCTCCTTCATCGTTGACTCTACCTCCCACGTATACTCGGGACCTCTACGGGCATCCCATTTCACCTTCACAATAGGTATATACTTCCTGCGAAGTTTCTTAACCAGTGATTCGTCAGCGAAACACTTCTTCTGGTTACAGATGTGGAACACATTGTGGATACCACTGAGCTCTTCCGGTAAGTTTAATTTGTAGGCAACCGATCTGACACGTTCGATTACCTCGAAAGGTCCAATATATCTCGGGCTTAGTTTGCCTTTCTTACCGAATCGCATCACCCCCTTCCAGGGTGATGCCTTAAGTAAAACCTTGTCGCCTACTTCGAAATTGAAAGGCTTACGCTTCAGATCTGCATAGCTTTTCTGCCTATCTCAGGCAGCTTTCAATCGATCGCGGATTTGGACAATCTTGTCCGTTGTTTCAAATATAATATCAGGTCCTGTCATCTGGACATCTCCAACTTCTGCCCAACAGACGGGCGTTCTACATTTTCTACCATATAAAGCTTCAAAAGGTGCAGCCTTAATGCTTGTGTGGTAGCTATTGTTATAGGAGAATTCGACCAACGGTAGGTGGTTATCCCAACTGCCACCTAAGTCGATTGCACATGCACGAAGCATGTCTTCTAACGTTTGGATTGTACGCTCACTCTGTCCATCTGTCTGAGGGTGGTAAGCCGTACTGAAATTCAAACGTGAACCCAAAGATTGTTGGAAGTTTCTCCAAAAGTGTGATGTGTATCTGGTATCTCTATCAGAGATGATAGACACATCCTTTCTTCAAACATCTGGATGCCTTTAGCATAGATACATGTGCAGGCAATCCATGTCGAGTATCTCCTTGGATGGTAAGTGGTTCTCCAGACGGAGTCTTGATTACCACTTGTTTCTGGTTGCACACGATTTGGGCTTGGTTATGCGATAACCAATCCATACCCAACACTACGTCGAAACCAGCGAGTTTAAAGGGTAACATGGATAAAGGAAATGAGTGATTCCTAATGGATATAACACATCCATCTAAAACAGTTGAAACTGTCCCCATAGTGCCATCAGCTAGTTCTACTTCATATTTCACATTCAAGGTTTTAACAGGCACTTTTAATAACTCACATAACTTATCATCCACAAAGGATTTATCTGCTCCGGAATCAAATAAGACTCTTGCGAATACATCATTGATAAGAAACGTATCGGTTATGACATTGTCATTCTGGATAGCCTCTTTAACATCCATCTGAAAGACCCTCGCATTGGTCTTTTTACCTTCTTCATCTTAGGGCAGTTAGTCTTGATGTGCCCTTTCTCGTTGCAACTATAGTAAGTTGCATCCTTGAGTTTCTTGCACTCAAGAGTCCTATGCTCAGAGGACTTGCATATCCCACAGGCCTTCGGCTGGGATTTCTTTTCAAATCTGCACCTTCCGAAGTGGTGCTTCTGACAAACCTTGCACAAGGGCTTATCGCCCGACTGTCGATCATTCTTCTTGTTCTCTGACCCCCTCTTGTGGTCACGATTGCCCCGATGCTTCTTGCTGGATCTACGTGAATCATCATCCTCACGTTTCCTCTTTTCGCTATCGGCATTTCTCAATGATCTCTGCCTCACTGCATCAAGCGTGACAGACAGAGATATATCTGCCACAGATCTGAAGGTAGCAGGCCTAGAAGCCTTCACGCTAGCTTTTATTTCTGGGGCCAAACCTCCAATGAAGCGCGTGATCCGTTTGGGTCCGGTGTAACAAGGTACGGAACCAATCTCGACAGAGTGTTGAAAGTCGTGAGATATGCCTGGCAATCTAGGTTCTTCATGACCAACGATAAGAAATCAGACTCGATCTTCTCAATCTCGTGCTGAGGGCAGTAATTTTCCTTGATGAGAGCCATAAATTCCTCCCATGTCATGCTATACAAAACAGCCTTCCCAGAGGCTTGAACCAGAGATCTCCACCACGCTAGGGCTTCACCCTTGAACGACTGTGAAACAAACTTCACCAAGTCTCTCTCAGCATAACCACTGATGTCCACAACAGCGTCCATCTCGTCTAACCAGGTCATACAATCCACCGCGCCCTTTTCCCCAGTAAAATCTCAGGGTTTGCAGGAAACGAAATACTTATACGTGCAACCCCTGGTGCGAGGTGTATCATCGACCACTTTCTTCTTAGGGTGGACGCTATTCTCATTGGATGAGTGTCTATCGTCGTCCTTCTTAGGCTTAGACGGAGTCGAGGGTGGTTTGCTGTGAGATTTAGAGTGGGTTTTTGGCTTTGAGTGTGGGGTAGATAAGGTTCTGCTTCGGGACTCGGTGTATTCCTCGTACTGCCGATCCAAGGCTGCCTTAACAGCGCCGTCTACTAGAGCTTTCAATTCCGCGCCCGTTATATGAATCTGAGCGTTATCATTGTCATCCTCCTTCGAATGACTATTAACTCCGCTTGGTTCAGCCATTGTAACACGAATCTGCTACAAAAGATAATGACAAAGTTTTATTTATGAGTTTATTATGGAATTGTCTTTTATGGCAATTCATTAACCATGGTAAACATAGACCATATTTGGTTAATTTGTCACTCACTATTATTTAGGATTGAATGTAACTTATCCTTTTTATAATTAATATAGTTAGTGGCACAAAAGCCTAATCACAAGGACGTTTTTATAATATAAGCCGGGATTACAGAGAATCAAGGCATGGAGGTTTGAACCGTAGTCCTTTTACCTTTTCTGACAGGGAGTCATAGACTACAACTGTCTTTTGTCGTATATGACAATAAGTATGGCCCGTAGGCACTACATCACTAATGGATGTTTGATAAATGATCATCTTTATTGACGATTTAGCCCATGATTTATAAATCATTAATTTGGGTCTTGGAATCCTTTGAAGGATTCTTGTATAAGAATGACGGGTGTGATTTTAACAGATCACATCTGTCAAGGATGTTAACGTGTTTACAGAGGTTAACTGGAATCTGAATCTTTTAATCAAGTCTTACCATCTTGGCCGGGTCTTATAATGACACCAGGCTAGGTTTCACTATTAAGATTCTTTATTTAGGCAAATTAATTTAAAAGGAATGATCTTTGATTCATTTCATATAATAATGTATTTAATAACAAAAATGAAATTTATAACATATATTCCATTAATCATAATAATGGTTATACACTGCCCTAAACGGGACTTTTAAATAATTAAATACCTACACAGAGGTTTACAGAAAACAAGTCCACGCAGGGACCAAATACATAGATAGATGTCCGCACAGGGACTAAAAGATAAGTCCTCGCAGGGACTGAAATGCAATTGTCCACACAGGGACTAAACACGATAAATGTCCACGCAGGGACTAAAATACTCAAAACAAATGTCCTCGCAGGGACTTGATTGCAATAGTAAATACTATAGTACATAAAGAGACTAATGATCTTGTTTCTTCCTCCCTTTTTAGTAGGTTTGCTAGGCCTTTAAGGAATCCACGATTACTTTTACGTTCTTGCTCAAAGTCTCGTTCCACTCGGTTTAGACGGTGGAGGATTTCTTCCTGCTCCGGTGGAGAAAAACGTGGCTGCTGCGACGGTTGTTGAACCGGAGGTCTAGGAGGTGCTGGATACCCATGAGCTGAGTAATCTATTCCCCAAAGGTTTCCATAAGCTCTGTCGGGATGGAGGGCATTGTAATTAGCCGCTACCACGTATGGGTCGGCATCGTAATTATAGTTGTAGTGCGTGTGAGTCGGCTGCTCAAATGGGTTGTACGCGGTGGAACGGCGTACGCTGGTATTGGATTGTCATATCCGAATGGTGGTGGAGGTGGTGCAACTGGTGCAGAATTCACCTCTGCAGGGTGACCAGAAGGTTCCCCTAACTGTGGTTCTTCAGGCACTGGCGGAAAGTGACTTGCACTCGAGTGGCGAGGGGTGCTAAAGTGGAATTCCCCTCCTCGGGTAGACATCCGCGCGCCTGATCTGCTACGCCTTGGCGGATCAGGAGGTGCTGGTTGAACTGGTGGCGGAGGAGGCGGTGGCGTAACTGTCACGAAGCGTGAATCCTCGGAAGGATCCTGTTGTTGTTACTGCTCGTGAGGCGAGAAGTGATGAGAAGGTGTGAAGTACCAATCACACTGGTTGAACCTCGTCTGGTAACTGTCGGGACCTTGATAGGGTGTTCCATGAAAGGATGACCCATCAGAGATCTCGATTGGATGATTGGGAGTACCTCTTGCAGGTTCTATGGGATCTGTGTCTTCATCCATATCTACCGCATTATCTTTGGAGAAATGGTCTTCGGGTCCTAAAGGGTTATAACCTATTGGTTCTTGGACATAATCAGCCGGATTAAATCGGCCTTGAAAAAAGGAGTAGGGTCGCCATAGGAACAGTACGAAGCAGATCGCTGGAGAGGTATAAACGAAGGTTGAGGGTTACTGGGATTGTTCTCCGAATCTGGTCCAAAAGAGTGACGGTATGAAGGTGTCGAACTGTGTGAGGTAGACCGTCTTGCTGGCTCAAAGAGGTTTCTTCTACGTCTCTGAGGTTCTTCGCTCCTCATGCTGGAAGGAGCTCGCATGTTCGAAGGTCCGGCCTCGTGATCATTATAAGTAGTGATCGGCCCTTTGCCTCTTCCTCCTCTTTTAATTGTTGGTGGCATAATTCCTGCTTAACAAACTTTTAAATCATAATAAACAATAAAAAAACAAACTGGAATAACAATTCGAATTTGTCCTATGTTCTTGTCTAGACTCAAGAATGTGCAATTGTGTCATTGAGATTAAACACATAAAGATAGTGTTTAATTCACTCAACGTTGGCTCTGATACCAACCCGTCACACCCCGATTTCCACGTGTATCACCGGTGGGCCCGGTGGGGGATTACCGTGACGTAGTTGGCAACAATATAGTCAAACCACACAATATATAAATGCACAGCGGAAGCATAAAGATAAATATATTTCAACTATTGAATGTAATATCCAAGTATCACAATCGTCGAAATATAATCCACAAGGGATCAAAATAAGATAGAAAATAATTGTTCAACGGATATTGGCATCCAAAGCTTGCGAGACTCTACACGATGCTAAGGAGTGGCCAGCCTATTACGCGTAGAACCTGCATTAATCTTTTTGGGGAGAATACGTCAGTTTACACTGGTAAATACATTCAACAGACACTTTTGTAAAATGTTTAATAAAATTAATTTGAATGCACAAGGCACAAACTCTTTATAACTTGGGATAATTTATAATTAAATCTTGTAAAAGAATTACATGTTTACTATGCGTTCGGTCGCCCGGGTCGTGCCGGGTTTAAGGTTAATAGACACACCACATAGCATAAAACCGCGGCGGGAAAACCAATGGCTATACCTTTGTAATTAAGGACACATTGACGGGTGTACGCCTACACCCGCGTGTCTAGGTCGTGGCCATTTCGTAAAATGCTGCCAAGGATATCCGGGACATGGTCATTAAGCTCCCAAAGGCGTAAAGCCAACAAAACCAATTTTTAAACGGGTCACATTGAAATCACCCAACTACTAATGAGTTGGGGTCAATTGCCCGACCAAGCGGTATTTTAAATACCGTAACCCAAGCCCGTATAACGGAAAATAAGTTAAAAGTATTTACCTGAGCAAGTAATAATCCTTAATAAACAAATGCAAGTTTCTTTTACTGGTCTCCTATTCTGGAACGAAGGTTTAAAATAACATATTAGAATCCTAACGGGTCTTTAATTTAGCCTTAGCTTAGACCGGTCAATTTCAAAGGATAATTACGGTCTAATCGCGTGAAAGGCGAAAACCGGGAATGGAATGTGGTTTGGACCCAACAAGTTTGAAGACTTGTTTTATATGGGTAATATAACCACACTCTGGATTTTGAGGTCAAAACAATAAGGTTTGACCCGTTTCGGCTAGTTTATGTAAACTAGTTACATAAACCGTACCGTGCGCGCAAAAGGCGTAACGGGTAACCGTAAGAGTCCTACACAAGTTTCCTTAGTTAATATGCTTTAAAGAGGTTGTGGTATCAGTAGGATACCTTCCATAATACCCGTAACGAGTTTAAATCCATTATATGCCCCGTAGGGGTATTTCGGTAATTTTAAAGATTATAAAAGAGGTTTCTGAGTTCTACAGGAAATCTGAGTTTTCTGAACAGTTTATAAAGTCCAAAATATTCTATTTATCATTTAAAATCAGTAGCAACTGGAATCCGGTCAAAATACCTTGTAGAACTCAAGTTATGCTTGAAAAGGGTATATTCGGTATTTACCGAACCGATGCCATAACCGCAGGTTATGAGCAAGTTAAAAATAATTAAAAATCTTTAAAAATACCAAAATATCATTTTACATCAGTGTGTAAAAGGTTTGGTGCCGAAATTTGGGTTTAGATAGGCTTTATGCTAAATGCGCCGTTTAATTACTAAAGTTTCTGTAATTGCGCTATTTAGCATAACTCCTATTCTGGACCTCGGATTGACGTGAAATTTTAGGGACATGCTTAGAAATCAGCAACCAAGGTTATTGTCCTTTCACGTGTCCAAAATTCTCGTTTTAAAGCGAAAAGGACCTTACGGTCAACTTTTAAGCATTTAGCGGAAATGTGCTAAAGACTCGGACAAACAACGAACCAGTCACAGAGGGTTATACCATCATGCATCCTGGTCCTAATAGAGTCCTAAGGCATATCTAAATCATACCATAACGGGTCAGAACTGAAGTCAAAGCAAAAGTCAAAGTTTTGCGACTTTCGGTTCCGAACCGGGTCAAAACAGTAAATGGTCGGATCAAACAAGCTTAGACTAGTTAATATACTTATTATCATTTTATATGAGTGTTAAAACAGGTTACACGCTATCTACATTACTGATTATGCATGAAATCATAAAATAGCATTCTGTTGACTTTTTCTAACCAAGTTTGACTCGACATTCGGACTTGTTAGAGTGGGAATCAGATGGTGCCCTTTTAGGGGTTTAAAGCCCACATGATTACCAACATATAACTACCTTTGATTCGACAAACCACTGGACCATTTGTGATTTATCGTAAAGTCAATCGTTAATTACGACGGATTGACTTTTAAGCTATAACTATGTAAAAACTAAACCACAAAGGGTTAGGCAAACCTACAGAAGCTTGGTACACGACCAGAGATGTTAGAAGAGTGCTCTTGAGCTCCAGAAGTGATCAAGAAAGCAGGTTTGAGGTGTGGTTACAATGTGCACAACTTATGGCCTTTTATAGTGAAAATTAGAGCACAAGATCATTACAACTAGGGCTATAATTGTTCATGGATGATCAACATGTGTCCCTGAGTGCTAGGGGACGTTTAGGGGGCGCCCATGCTGCCCTAATTGCCATATAAGTCGGTTAAAATAGCAAACCGTGCTCCTGTCCCCGTATTCTGCATCTGGCGCCTTGACGCGGCCCGCGTAAGAGTTCACATATGGCTTACGCGGGTCGCCTGAATCCCAATGTCAGGCACCGAATCTATACATGGCTCGCAACCCACGTGAGCTTCCTTGTTTCTCTAACGCGGGTCGCCTGAGACTTGATTTTCAAGGTTTTCAAATCTTTTGCCATTATTACCCTGGCCTTTCGGTTCCGAAGGGGTAACTTTGCGTTTTGGGCGTCGTTTATTTACGAATAAGGGCCTCGCGACTTTTACCCGCATCGCTAAGTCCCCGGTTAGTTTAATTACTATCCGAAAAGCCCTAACTTTCATTGTTGACGCTTCTAACCCCTCGCATACGAATTTGATCATAACTTTCTCGTTTTAAAACGGAACTTCACGAAATTTATATCGTATATTCTAGTGAGCGTAATTTACTGTTACAAAGCCTCGGGTATGTTAAAGGGTCACTCAGAGGTATAACTTAAACATGTTGACACAATTAACCCCTGTAGTTTGTAATCTCTCACTTTCTTCCGCATTTCGTTCCGTACGATCCTTGATTTATCCGTTTGAAGGTACGAGCATCATTTAGGGTTACTGTACAGTATATTTATCCCTCGTTGACATTTCTAACCCTCGAATTTACATACTTTCGATGTTTGTCAACTTTAGTCCTTTTTCAGTATTTAACACCACGTGTAAACTCAAGACATGTGTCAATACATTATTGGACGCAAAATTTCGAGGTGTTACATATATATATATATATATATATATATATATATATATATATATATATATATATATATATATATATAGAGTAGGGATCCTGCGGAAAGTGTGTTTTTCGTAGAAAGTCTAGGAAGCGATCTGGGCCATCCAATGGGTGTGTTTAATGGTTGAGATGAAGTCAATGGCAATCTTGTAATTTTTTTAGTTTATTTAATTTATTGTTTTAAAAGACTAGGGACAATTTTGTCAATGTACCGTCAATCAAACCCCCACCCCTTCTAATCTACGATGTTCCCTCTCTCTCTCCATTATTCATGTGATTCTCTCTCTCTCTCCAAAAAATCCACTTCTGTTAAACCTAAGTCATACCAAAATTAGCTTGAATCCATGGATGTAGATAAGAAATATGGACTCCAATACAAGCGTAAGATGCTTTTTAACTTGATAATTGTGTTTTAGATCTCGATTATTCATCATCAATGTGTTTTTTTTTGTGATTTCTTTTATAGGAACAAGATTCAAGAATACTGAAAACAATGGAGAAGAATTACACTCTGATCTATCCCAAAAAAAACCTTACAAGAAGGAATCGACTGGGAAAGGTGTGTTTTTTGTATATATTTCAAGTCTAGATTTCATAACTTTGTTTTTTCAGCTATAAACACTGTTTATCCAAGTGTGTTATACGAGAACTTGAACGGTGTCTTTGTCGTTATGTTTTTGTTTAAAAGGTGTTGTATTTTACATTATAAGGAAGATATTCAAAAAGCATGATGGTAAAACACGGCGTCAAGAAATCTGCTGCTGTTAAAACACAGCGTCAAGAAATCTGCTGCTGTTAAAACACAGCGTCAAGAAATCTGCTGTTGTTACGTCAAGAAATCTGCTGCTGTTAAAACACAGCGTCGAGAAATTTGCTTGCTGTTAAAACACAGCGTCAAGAAATCTACTTGCTGTTAAAATACATCGTCAAGAAATCTGCTTGCTGTTAAAACACAATGTCGAGAAATCTGCTTGCTGTTAACACACAGCGTCAAGAAATCTGCTTGTTGTTAAAACACAGCTTCAAGAAATATGCTTGCTGTTAAAACACAATGTCAAGAATCCTCCAGCAATCTGCTTGCTGTTAAAACACAGCGTCAAGAAATCTGCTTGCTGTTAAAACACAGCGTGTCTGTTTGCTGGTAAAACACAATGTCAAGAAAATAAGAAATCCTGCATCAAAAATCATTGCTGAAAAGATGTTGTATGATTTAAATTGAAACTGTCAATTTGAATTAAAAGAGATATTTAGTTTCCATAATTTTCTAATTAGTTAGTTATCCTAATAATATAATCCATAATTAAAATAATATTCAAATTACACAAATGCCCTTTTACTTAAAATCCTTCAATGCCACATGTCGCGTTCTTAATGCTTCCTAGACTTTCTAGGAAAAACACACTTTCTACCCAACTCCTACTATATATATATATATATATATATATATATATATATATATATATATATATATATATATATATATATATATATATATATATATAAATTTAAAACCCAAGGCGAATAGGATGCCGCCACATCAATCCCAAGCCCGCCCCACGCCCGGCTTCAAACCCAAGCCCCAAGAGCCACGCCCCAACCCAAGCCCCAAGGGGTGGTGGCTTAGCAGCAAAGTGTAACTTAGAGCCTCTAATTACACCTATAATCCCTAAAGGGAAGAATGTTAGGGGGCGTTTGCTCTACGGAATGTTTTGGAATTGGAATTGGAATTTGTATAGGAATTAGAATTTGAGGGAATTGGATTTGGAATTTAAACATTCCAATTGGAATTGGAAATTGTTGGAATTGGAATTTCAATTCTATTTTTGTTGTGTTTGGTTGTCAAATGAATTGGAATCCATCACCGCGTTACCCACAACTCCCGATTCGGGTCGAAACGGTACGAGTCAAAACGGTTCGCGTCGCGGTTCTTGTCGAAATTGAGTCGGGCCAATTTTCCTTTTTTTCCTGAGAGAACGGGTTAGATTGTCAATATGATTGTGAGCATGATTTTCATTTCTTAAATCATAGTGCTGAACGTTTATTGGGTGTTGACTTGATTGTCAAAAGTCCAAACAGCTCAATAACCTTTTGACTATTCGATTCTCATCGCGACTAAACGGTACGAGGTGAAACGGCTCGGGTCGAAACGGTTCGATTCGAAACGGCACGGGTCAAACGGTTCGTGTAGAAACGGTTCGCGTCGAAACGGTACAGGTCGAAACGGTTCACGTTAAAACGGTTCGATTCGAAACAGTACGGGTCGAAACGGTTCGATTCGAAACGGTACGGGTCGGAACGGTTCGCGTAGAAACGGTTCGTGTCGGAATGATTCACGTCGAAACGGTTCGTGTTCGTGTCGAAACGGTTCGCGTCGAAACGGTACGGGTCGAAACGGTTCGGATCGAAACCGGTACGGGTCGAAATGGTCGAAGATTCCAATGAAAATATTTTAATTCCTTCACATATAGGAAGGATTTTGAATTCCTTCACATAAAGGAATTTAAAGGAATTCATGCTAATTCCAACTCAAATTCCATTGTCAACCAAACACATGAAGATTGGAATTGAGATTCCAAGTCCATCAAATTCTGTTCTGTGAACCAAACATATTAAGAGATGGAATTCAGATTCCAATTCACTTAAATTCCATTAAATTCTTGTGAACCAAACGCCCCCTAAAACAAGGAACGAAGGTTAGCCAAGTATGAATTGTTTTGAATAATTAGGCCCAAACTAGATATGTTTGGGCTTAAAATTACCAAGCCAAAAATAGAGTGTTCTGACAAATACGAGAACTAGTCAACAAAATATTACTTAAGGTGGGTCATTTGCGCTAGTATTTTTAGAGTCACTTTCAACACTCGCCTTCTCATAAAAGGGAGAAAAGGACCTAATTATAGCCCTAAACTTATAATGGCGAGAAATTTATTATTTTCAATTAAATAATTTTCTATTGAATGTGACATTATTTTTCATGGACAAACAAAAATTAAAGTAAGAAAAAAATTATTTAGCACATCTTTCCAATACTTAAACTGAATAGATCGGGTATTTGCCTTTATCAATATATCATATCAATGATCGGGTTTGTTTAGCATCTAACCAGGGACCTAAATCGAACTGAACCCTTATCCCCCACCGGCCTCCCCACAAAATAAATTGCGGAAGTGTTAACGTTTGAACCGAGAAAAACTAAGGTCTCATGTTCAAACCTGGGCAAGGTAGCTCGGGCCAACATGGTGTGAATTGATATGAATAATTAGGACCAAATTTGACATGTACCTGGGCTTAATTTTTCCATAAAGAGCGATTCAGAAGAAGGGTAGTAGCCCTAGCTCATGGGGCGACTGAAAACTGGTCATATATGAGGCTCTGGTTTCACAGCCAAATCGCATGCTCAGAGGTATAACTGAGACCGAGTGCAACGTCTGATAGCATCGGTTACACGAGAATCAACAACGGCTAAGTTAATATTAGGTTTTATGATAAATCCGAACAGATATATGAGAATTAGGTCAATGAGATAACATTCCTCATATATGAAGAAGCAACATAGTTGAAGAGGTATGGTCCCAATTCCCCGCCTACATGGCAGGGACCACACCACTTTTGAGCATACAAGGCGTCCACATCAGCGAAGCAATCCAAAAGCTTCTAGAAACTTCTGGAAGACTTACAGCTGGCGCCAAAGATGCTCTATCCGACATAAAGGACAACACGTGTCACCACTCGCAGAACGCCACATAGGCCTGCGACAAATCAGGGAGCAGAGCTGACAACACCAGTACGAGGTCTCCAGCGTGGGCAAATGTAAGAACGCCACGTGTACCACTACACCTGCCGTGACAGAGCAGACCAAGAGGATATTCCCCTTGGTCGAACAGCTGGCACGCGCCCAAAGCTGGCACAGCTGCTCCTTCCTTCTTCACCCTCCGGCTATAAATAGGACCCTTCATCATTCAGGTTCAGGATCTTTACTCTCCATATTCACTCTACACACACACTGTTTATTTCTCTCAGAACAGTACTTATTCTCACGCCGGAGCCTGGTTAAGAGGGAAACCCCCTTTCTCCCCCTCTTAACGAGACTGACGGTGTTTACTGTTTTGCAGATCTCGGGCCATCGATACGAGTAAGGAAAGAGGTTGAACCCCATAGACGAAATAACCCCATCGATAAACCTTGTGTTAATCGGTGTTTCATCAATAGTGAAGTTGATTCGGTTTATGATGCCTAGTTGTTTGATAGTTCATGATTCACATTGATGTTTGTATGAAGAAATGATTGATCAGGCCTAAACAGGCTCTCATATCATGATGAAATGCAAACATTGAAGAAAAGGAAAACCGAGAAACTGTCTATGTATGACTATGAGGTGATACAAAAATATGCCATAAATGATTAACTGCTCTAAATAAATGATGAAGCATGATTGTATATGATGTGGAGATTTCTGCAACACTTGTGGCACATTAGACCTTTTTCAGGTGTAAGGCCTAAGCCAAAAACTAGCCAATCTTTTAACAAAATCGGTCTAAATTAGTTCAAGTAGAGCTTTTAACGAGTTTAAAAAACAAGCCTGAAATATAAAGCGAGCTTTTATAACTTCATAGTGTACAAAACAACTTTATTATAAAGGTAATTGGACATCCTACGTATCCCAGGGCTAGAATACACGAGAAAATATGGAAGGAAACCATGTATTTACATATATTTGCATTAATACAGAAAAAAATTATCATACACGAGCAAAAGTAAATACAAAATTCTATGCATCTGATGCTTAATGACTACTTTCATGATTTTCTTGAAGAAAGGAGGCTCTCATGTCATCCTTGTTCCCCGTGGGTTTTTAATGTGTTGATATCATTCTTCATTGACAATTTATCACCATAGCTGCTTAACGATGTGGATGCACTTTGCCATTCACTAGTGATGGAAACAGGCGAAGGCAGGAAATCTTTCAAAAAAACCACCGCATCATTGGTTTCAGACAAAGGCGTCTCATTCACGGTTTTCAAGTCTCTGTTACTATTATTAGTGTCTATTCTACCAACAGCTTGAATATCCATCAATACATCCAGCACCTCATTCATTGTAGGCCGCATATCGGAATCATACTGCAAACACCTAAAAGCCAATTCTGCTACTAATGTAATCATGTTCGTAGTTTCAGGATTCGTATCGGATCCTAAAACCGGGTCGATTAATTCATCAATTGCACATCTTTGGATTCTGTTTAGAGCGAGGTTAGCCAAACCAATTTCATCTTGAGACCTATCTAAGTCGACAGCCACCATTGATGATATTAGTTCAATCAAGACTACCCCAAAGCTGTAAACATCACTCTTATCCGTTAATTGATAGCGTTGGTGATATTGTGGATCCAGGTATCCTGGGGTTCCCTGGGGAGCTGTTGACACATGAGTGACATTATTCGGTACAAGCCTTGAGAGACCAAAATCTGCTACTTTGACACAAAAATTGTGATCAAGAAGAAGGTTGGTTGTCTTTACATCTCGGTGAATGATTTCAGAAGCATGAAGGTACACCAGTGCACTGGCGGTTTCAATGGCAATGTTCATTCGTATTGGCCATGTTAACAGGCATGGATTTGCTTGTTCTCCGTGGAGGTGATCGGCAACAGTGCCGTTGGGAACAAACTCATAAACAAGGAGAAGTTCACGGCTTAGTCTAGAGGTGCAACCATATAGAACCACAAGATTCGGGTGCCTTAATTTGGTGAGGATTTCAACCTCATTTCTGAATTGTTGGACTCGACTGTAGTTGTGTTCGTGAAGTTTCTTCACTGCAACTTCTCTCCCGTCTTTGAGTTTACCTGTTTCAGAAAGATGGAAAGATCAGATGGGGAGATTTCAAGTGAAAACCAACATTTAATGATATTTTTATTCAAACAATCAAGTTCTCACCATAATAAACCGCTCCGAAACCTCCATCTCCTAGTTCATGAGAAGGGTCGAAATTTTGGGTGGCATCTTCAAGCTCCTTATAGGAGTAAAAATAGACGCCACAAGAGAGACTTATGTCTTCAAGATTTGGAGATTTATTCTTCGACGAGACATAGGAAAGAGGATTGCTCTTACAGTGGCGCCAGATTATGAAAATGACAAAAGACAGCATGAGGATTAAGGCTGATCCGACGATAGCTAGAACAAGAAAAGGCAAACACATTCAGCTACATGTGGGTGTGTGCAGTCTTATATATCCAATGATAATGCATAGGATAATAAAAGCATATTACCCAGAATCTTTATTGTCCTATCTCTGCTTTGTTCTTTTCCTGATTTTTCTGTAATAACCAAACAACAATAAGTATATATTATAGGGCGAGATAAAAACATTTGAACTCCTGATAATACATATTATATATTCTGGTGTACCCATAATATGGTAAACATGAGGGAAGATTAAGAAGGAAAGAGAAGCTGTAAATACCCCATTTGACGTCTAAACACTGGACATCATTTCCATTTTCAGTATTACACAGGCGGCCTTTTTTCAGACACTCAATACAATAAGGTGTCAATTCAAAGAAAATTGAGATGTTTGAAGAGAGAACAGAAAATATGTCGGTTTCATCAATTCCTGGACTAAACCGCCGTTTCACAGGTAGGTGCACTACATGACATGTCTGTGGGAGGTCACTTGGAACTGGAACTGTTCCATTCCGGTAATTATAGTAGAAAGCGTGATCTTTGCAACTGTTGTAGCTTTTGTAATTATGTTGATCAAAATAAGTTACATTTTTTGTGCATTTGAACACAGTGATTTTGGAATATAATAAAATTGAATACAAAAGAGGGCTTGGACTTGGAGAAATGATATTATTCGTAAGCGCCGCACAGCTGTTATTTTTCACAAGCTTCTCAAATGTACTGTTCAAGAAAAATAAAATACTAGAACGATAATCAATATCAAACTTCCTTAAAACCTCATACGGCCGTCCTCCAAATTGAATCTCTGCACCTATCAATGAACAATTGACCTTGATCAACCCACATCGTGTGTCAGTGACATTATAAAACGGGTACTTGAACGGGACCAAACCAGGGCAACTGAAACTTTCTGGGCAGATAGGCCTAGAAATGTTTCTGTCTGTAGCAGAGTGAATGAGTGGTAGACAAGAGAGAATAAGGGACATGAAAAAGAAGACTAGAATCATTTTTAAATTCCAACACAAGAGATTTGAGAACTACACAACTCATCACCTGCACTCTTCAGACTTCATTATTGCATTATATACATGAGCATTCATAGTTTCTACCTCTATATGTTCATACAATTATAAGCTTTCACATTGACAAACGCAACCTGTCCCCATTTTCCATGCAAAAACCAACCGAAATTGCATCACTTCGTTCATTTTTTCCATATTGACTAAGACGTTCAATACTTTTGACTTATTGATTCCTGTCCTCCATTCATCTTTAACCCCTTTCAAACGGTAATAGGTCACACTTGGAAATTTCATATGGTTTCCATTTCCCCCTATTAACACGTCTCAACTTAACAAATCTAAAAAAAAAAAAGACAAATCTGGATTTCAAACTCCATTTTTTATTAAATTGAAATTATATCATCACACCAAGGAATGCAGACACTAAAAGCATTGTTTATTTGTAGGATATATACTACAAACTTTTGCAGCACAACTTGAAGAAAATCTTTGATGGTAAAAATCTAGTCTAATTTGTGTGTGTGTGTGTGTGTTTTTTTTTTTTTTTTTTTTTTTTTTTTTTTTTTTGTAAAATGTAAAATTGGGAACCCAGCAGTTGTCTTGAAAGGTTCTGTTTATTTTTTTATATAAAAATCAAGTCTTTCTAACAAGTTGACTGAAACTCGTGTATAAATGCCAAACATATCAATTGTGATCAAAATGTCCTTTATGATGAAGACAAACTATCAAGACTTGACTAATTGACTTGTAAACAACAAACAATTGTCTAAAAGCAAAACATACTCTACAAAATTATTTCATACGTGTGGAAACTAGAGTTATGACTTATGAGGTGTTGGTACTTTATATAAAAAAAATCGTTGTGTTAAAATCACCTCTAATTAGGCCCAAACTCAATGTGTTTGGGCTTATACCAAGCCAAAAACAGAGCGTGTTCTCTGACAAAAAGGAGAACTAGTCAACCAGATGTTACTTAACGTGGGTTATTTGAGCTAGTATTTTGTGAGTCAGTTCCAACACTGGCCTTCTGGAAAGGGAGAAAACGACCTAGAGGTGGGAAAAACGGGTAAGGAAAAATGAACTGAAACCCAGAACTGAACAAGTTCATGACGAACCAGTTTGAATTCATCGGAAATAGAGAATTGGGATCGGTTTGTGTATGTATTGAGGTTATCCGGTATTAACCGAACCCAACCGGGCAAAAAATGAAACTAGTTTGGAACCAAAAACATGGAATTGGAAACCGGTTTGGGCAAAAACCAGTTTTTGACTTTTGTTGACCAGAAAACATTTTTATACACTGCTCCCACCAAAATAAATCGCAGAAGTAGTAGCATCTGAACCAACCGCCCAACACAATATGAATTGATTCGAATAATTAGGCCTAAATTTGATATGTTTGGGCTTAAATTTTCCAAAAGAGAGATTCTAAGAAAGAGTTACACCTTTTGGAATCTTTGATTTCTGAAGCATTTTGTTCTTGAACTTGAAATAAATAGGAATTGAATCCAGAATAGAGATTTGTTGTTTGTATCAAGAAATGATTGACCAGGCCTAAACAGGCTCTCATGTCATGATGAAATGCAAATAACGAAGAAAACATAAAAGAGAAAATTTCGATACTTGTCAGGACAAGTATATATATATCATAAGGGAGCTAATAATGCAAAGACATGCTCTGAATGAAGATACTTTCATGAGGGATGATTGTTTTACTGTGCAGAATTCTATAACAATTATGGCACATTAAGACCGTTCGTTATAAGGTAAAAGGCTGGCCTTGACATAGACGAATCAATCTTTTATTTTGAGCATGTAGGTGGTCTAAGCTTGTTCAAGTAGAGGTTTAATGAGTTTAAACTTAAACAAACTAGCTAGAAAACTAAAGCGAGCTCTGAGTATTCATTACTTTACAGTGTACAAAAGACCTTTTGTAATATTATTTATTGGACATTGTATGTATCAATGGGTCAAATATACTTGCAAAAGTAGATACAGTTTGCATTAATGAAAAAAAGTAAGATACACGAGCAAAAGTAGATACAAGAGTCCACGTATATCATGCCTAATGGCTACTATCATGATTTTCTTAAAAACAATGAGAGAGAGGTTCTAATGCCATCCTTGTTCCCATGGTTTTTTTTTATGTATTGATATCATTCTTCATTGTCAAATCATCTCCATTGCCGCTTAGCGTAGTTGATGCACTGTTATTGCTTTGCCACTCACTAGTGACAGAGACCGGAGAAGGTAGGAAATCTTTCAACAAACCCACCGCATCATTGGCTTCAGACAAAGGCGTCACATTCACAGTTTGCAAGTCTCTGTTACTGTCATAAGTGTCTATCCTACTAACGGCTTGAATATCCATCAACACATCCAGCACCTCATTCATTGTAGGCCTCATATCGGAATCATACTGTAAACACCGAAAAGCCAATTCTGCTACTAGTGTGATCATGTTCATGATTTCAGGATTTGTAACAGATCCTAAAACTGGGTCAATTAGTTCATCAATTTCACATCTTTTGATTCTGTTTATAGCGAGGTTAGCCAAACCAATCTCATCTTGAGACCTGTTTAAGTCGACAGCCACCATTGACGATATCAGTTCAATTAAGACTACCCCAAAGCTGTAAACGTCACTCTTATCCGTTAATTGATAGCGTTGGTGATATTGTGGATCCAGGTATCCTGGAGTTCCCTGCGGAGCTGTTGACACATGAGTTACATTACTCGGTATAAGTCTTGAGAGGCCAAAATCTGCTACTTTGACACCAAAATTGTGATCAAGAAGAATGTTGGTCGTCTTTACATCTCGGTGTATGATTTCAGAAGTGTGAAGGTACACCAGTGCACTGGCAGTTTCAATGGCAATGTTCATCCGTATCGGCCAAGTTAGCAGGTATGGATCTGCTTGTTCTCCATGGAGGTGATCAGCAACAGTGCCATTGGGAACATATTCATAAACAAGGAGAAGTTCCCGGCTTTGTCGTGAGGTGCAACCGTAGAGAACAACAAGATTTGGGTGCCTTAATTTGGTGAGTATTTCAACCTCATTTCTGAATTGTTGGACTCGATTGTAATTGTGCTCGTGAAGTTTCTTCACTGCAACTTCTCGACCATCTTTGAGTTTACCTTGTTCAGAAAATGGAAATATCAGGTGGGGAGATTTCAGGTGAAAATTGACAATTTTTGAACAAACAAGTTCTCACCATAATAAACAGCTCCGAAACCTCCATCCCCTAGTTCATGTGAAGGGTCAAAATTTTGGGTGGCATCTTCAAGCTCCTTATAAGAGAAAAAAGAGACACCGCAGGAGAGACCTATGTCTTCAAGGTTTGTAGATTTGTTCTTTGATGAGACATAGGAAAAAGGGTTGCTCTTACAAAGTCGCCAGATTATGAAGATGACAAGAGACAGAATGAGGATTAAGGCTGATCCGGTGATAACTAGAAGAGAAAATGGAACACATTTAGGTACAGAATCCTACATGTATAAGTGTATGTATGCATGTATGCAATCAGATTTATTAAATAATAATGCATAGGATCAAAAGGGTAGTTGCACGGTACCCCTGACCGCGGAAGGGATCTCCCTTCCCAGTTCACCACCCGACAAGGATCCCTGGCGGCAAATACCCATAGCCATCAAAGAGGGGTAAGAAACATGTTTCGAACACGAGACCTCGAGTGTCCTCGGTCCGGCTTTAAAGCGGGTGTCGGTGGCCACCAAAGTGGCACTAATGGGAATTGAACTTGGGTCTCCATTGGAGAACCCAAGTCACTCCACCACTAGGCCACTTGTGGTGGTTAATGCATAGGATCAAAGAGGCATATTACCCAGAATCTTAATCGTCTTATGTTTTTCTGCAGTAATCAAATAGGAAAATGATATAAAACATTAGTTATATAATATACGACATATAATTTCAATAATAATACATAGGATCACTGATGCAAATTACCCAGATGTGTTCGTTCCTTGCTTGGGCTTACTGCAGCAAACAAATGTATATATTATAAGGTGAGAAAAAACATTAGGACTTTGTTAGACGCATCGCAGATGCATTTAGACATCTTATATTATTGCATAGGAACGCAGATGCAGTTACCTTTATATGGACTTGATGCCTGTTTTGTGCCTGGTTTTTCTGCAGCTACCAAACAGCAAAAGGTAAATATTTTAGGAAGATGAAAAGGCAAAAAAAATCATGACTACGTTAAGACATCATTTTATTGTACTCATACAAGAATGAAGGAAGATGGAAGAGGAAAAGGAAGTTGTAAATACCCCTTTTGACTTCCAAACACTGAACATCATGTGATCCATTTTTAGTATCACACAGGCGGCCTTTTTTTTGACACTCGCTACACGAATGTGACAAATTAAAAAAAATGGAGGTAAAAGGAGAGAGTAGAGAAAATATATTGGTTTCATTAATTTCTGGACTAGGTGACCATTTCACAGGTAGCTGCACTACTTGACATGTCTGTGGTAGGTCACTTGGAACTGTTCTGTTCCAGTAGTTAAAGTAGAAAGTGTGATCTTTGCAACTGTTGTAGCTTTTGTAATTATGCTGTTCAAAATAAGTTACATTTTTTGTGCATTTGAAGAGAGTGATGATAGGGGAATATTGGGAATAAAATAGGGAAATTGAATACAAAAGAGGGCTTGGACTTGGAGAAGTGAAATTATTCATAAGCGCCTCACAGCTATTCTTTTTCACAAGCTGCTCAAATGTTCTGCTCCAGATGAATAAAAGACTGGGATGATAATCAATATCAAGCTTGTTAAAAACCTCATACGGCCGTCCTCCAAATTGAATCTCCCCACCTTTGGAAGTACAATGGACCTTGATCAACCCACATCGTGTGTCTGTGACATTGTAAAACGGGTACTTGAACGGGATCAAACCAGGGCAACTGAAACTTTCTGGGCAGATAGGCCAAGAAATGTTACTGTGTGTAGCAGAGTGAATTAGTGGTAAACAAGAGAGAATAACGGACAAGAAAAAGAAAACGAGAATCATTTCAAATTCCAATGGAAGAGATTAAAAAACTACGTACCCAACTTATTACCTGCATTCTTCAGACTCCACTGTTGCATTATATACATGAGCATTCATAGTTTCTACCTCTATATGTTTTTTACAAATATCTTCAAGACATTTAATAAGCTTTCACATTGACAACAGCAACTTTCCCCCCTTTTCGATGCCAAAAACAATAGGAATTCCATCACTTTGGTCATTTTTTTCATTATGGACTAAGACACTCAAGACTTTTGACTTGCATTCATACTTAACCCCTTTCAAACGGTAATGGGACTTGGAAAGTTTCATGTGGTTCCCATTTTCCCCCACTTTAACACGTCTCAACTTAACAAATTCTAAAGTTAAATAAAAGGCAAAAAAAAAAAAATAAATAAATAAATAAATAAATAAATAAATCTAGATTCCAAACTCCATATATTTTTTCTTTATTTGGTATAAATGAAGTCTTTTGAACAAGTTGAGTGAAACTAGTATACATATGCCAAACATATCAATATTAATCAAAATATCGTTTATGATGAAGACAAACTATAGAGACTTGACTCATTGACTCCTAAACAACAAATAAGTGTCCAAAAGCAAAACATACTCTAAAGAAATGATTTCATAATGCGTAGAAAGTATGTTTTAATAACATATTAAAGTTATGAGATGTTGGTACTTATATTTAAAAAACATTTTTCTTTGTGTTCAAATCACCTCTCAATAGTATTTTATTTTGTGTTGCTTCGTTCATAAGTGTCTTTTTTTTAGATAATTGAAAACTAATATGGGATAAGAAATTACTTTACTTGTACCTAAGAATTCTAGTATCATTTACTAATAGAGGAAGGTTCCTAATAGTATCATTTTTCATAGTTCACATAATTTTATCCATTTTTATAAAAATAATGTCGGACAGTTAGACCGACAGACATGAAAACATGTCTGCCGTGAACCATTCGTCTAAGTTCGTTCATTTGAATTCATACATGTTTCTTCGTTTACATCATTTATGTTCGTCATTTTACGTTTGTTCGTATTTGTTTACGTTTATAAACTGTTTATAAACTGTTTGTTTAGATTTTTAGCAAGCGAACACCAACATGTTTGTTTTTGTTTAGCGAACAGATGAACAAAAAAAATTGTCTTAGACTTGGTTAAAGTTAAATGAGTAAATATTGACACATGTCCTTGTCTGTGTTCTTTTGAAACCACTTTAAAAAATATATTAATAAATTATAGAGGGTGAACAATTTCCTTTTAAAATACAGATAAACAATAAATTTTCTCTTTCCTCCACTTACAACCATTTTATATAATATAAAGAACACCCTCACAGAATTGATGGAAAGGATGTAAATGCTCTAAGCTATACGAATGTCGGCACCCTACTTGTGAAAAACCGAACGGATTCCAACTGCACATCATCAGTACAGATAACCGGTATTTGTTTTTATGGTTTTTGATTCACATAAAACATGTATCAATGTCTTTTTGGATATATCATGATTTTATTTTTGAGGTTGCCATAATAACAAATCAGATGCTAGAATCATACCAATGGGGTGGTGGTCTATTGACAAAGTCAAAACCTTTAAACACCTTGAGTGCCACAAACAAAAGGGAATAAAATAATTTGCCATTAAAAAAATGCCAGAATCCCACTAGTTAAAAAGAGAAAAATGTACGGATAGTCCCTGTGGTTTGCCCTTTTTCACCTTTAGTCTCTAACTTTCTAAAATTACAGCTATAGTCCCCAACTTTTGCAATTTCATTCCCGGATAGTCCATAGGTCTAACATCAATTACTTTTCTCAGTTAAGAGAGTGTGAAATGACAAAAATACTCTTACTAAATAAACAAAATAACAACCTATTAAATAGATTTATTTATTTGTGGGACCCACTCTATATAAAAACAAAATAATAACCCCACCCCACCCCACCCCACCTCCCACCTTCCTCTCTCTTTCTTCTCTCTTCCCCCTGGAGCTCCAATCATCCCATCTTCTCCACTTATATATTAAATAGATTCGATCTTTGATATATGGCGACCCAGAAGCGTCGCGCCTCTACTATCTTGCACTCCACGCGCTACAGCAACACAGCCAAGAAAGCACCAGAATAGTCACCGCCTACATAGGAGTGTAGCTATACGAGATCATGTTCTTGTTTATGTGGGTGTTCTTGTGAAGAAGATGTGATGATGGAACTGCAGACGGAAGAGAGAAGAAAGAGAGAGGAATGTGGGGGTGGGGTGGGGTGAGGGTGTGGTTATTATTTTGTTTTTATATAGAGTGGGTCCCACAAATAAATAAATCTATTTAATAGGTTAAGTTATTTTGTTTTTTTAGTAAGGGTAATTTTGTCATTTCACACTCTTTTAACTGAGAAAAGTAACTGATGTTAGGCATAGGGACCATCCGGGAACGAAATTGCAAAAGTTGGGGACTATAGCTACAATTTTAGAAAGTTTGGGACTAAAGGTGAAAAAAGGGCAAACCACAGAGACTACCTGGGCATTTCTCTCAGTTAAAAAAGTTACAAATTTAATCGGCTTTTTTGGGCCATGCACGTAAACCGAAGCCGCCCGTTCAAAACTACAAATCAGAATTTGCAGCACGGGGGCATGCCCGCCAGGCACGCCCCCGTGCCGAAATATGTTAAAAGTTTTCTATAGAGAATGTGGCACGGGTCGTGCCCACCAAGCACGCCCCCGTGTTCACCATACTGTAAGTTTTCTGTTTAATTTTGATACTGGCACTTTGGCCACGGGGTCGTGTCCACTAGGCACGCCTCCGTGCCCAGTGACTAGTAACCAGAAAATTTGTTATTTTTACCCACTTTTTGCACATTTCATCAAAACAAATCCTATTTAGGACACATTGAGAACAATGTGTAACTTAAGTGTGGGGGGATGTTAAACCTTGAATCGTTTGTCCTAAAAACAAGCCTTACACAAAACTCGTCTTGGAAAACCGTTAATCTCCCCAAACTTTTTTTGTTGAAATTTTTTTATTTGTTTTATTTATCTTGGTTTAGTTGGGAAAAATATGTTCTAAAAAATATGTTTTTAATAATTCACAACTGATAGCGTCGTGATAAAAAAACAACCAATTAAGAAAATTATAAAAACGGGCATAACAAATCTTTGTAAAATTTGATTATATATACATTTTTACACTATATCCTTTTTCCCACAAAAAGTGATTTTTGAGCCTTTACCGAGCATACAAATATATGTCTATACTAATTTCTCAATTTTTCGTTTCTTGTGTGAATAGCCCGTTTGGTTCTTACAAATCTAGAACTTGCCAAAACAACACATTCCAAATCCTTACCGACATAAATCCAAGTAAGTAAATGATAGAGGCATTAGGACTATACCCATTTTTCATTCTAAACCTTTGTTAAACCCTTTGAGCCTTAACTCTTTCGTTTCTAAACCCGGAAAAATATATACTTTTGCAAAAACAACCACCCACATCCATAAAAATTTTTATTTACACCCTTTATTTTTTGTAAAAAGTTCGGTTATAAAATTACAAGTATGGCTTAGTTTCAACTTTGGTAAAAAAACATTAGCTAAAGTTTTTTTTTTGCTAAGCCACAAACCGATAGAAAAACCGACACTTTTACGCTTTACACTATTTTACCCAAACATACCTACCCGAACCAAAACCTACCCTTTTAAAAGCCCTCTTGATATTTACGAGGATTAAAACGTCAAAAAGGATGAGGTTTGATTGTTTGTCAAGCCTATGGTAGGAGTAAGTTCCAAACCCGATCTAAACGTTTTCACTTAAACAACTTCGGCCGAGTGTTGAGTGACCACCTGTGAGGTGTGTAAATTTGTATATAACTAAATAGAATTTTATAAAGGCATGTTATACCCAAAACAAATAACTTTTCTTAATATGTGTTTAAAATAAATTATGACGAATAAGATTGTAAATAAAATAAAAACCAAATAATTTGGAACTTGGATTCCCGACACTCTAAAGATAAACCCAAAACTTCTCTTCTACCATTTTTGTTTGGGTGTGTAAGCCACATTATAGAGTTTTGCTTGATGACACGCAAATATTCAAGTGTGGGGGTATTTGATGTGCATAAAATGCAACATATAAATTACATCAAACAAGGCGTAAAATCAACCCTTTTTCGGTACGAATGTTGGAAAAAGCATGTTTCTTTGTTTACTTTTAATTTACATGATCAAAAGAGCTTAAACGAACAAAAGGAACAAATTAACAAAAGAAAGCAACACAAATGCAAAGAAAGAGGATTGACACGACTTGCCGAACCCCCACCCACATCCAAAAAAACAAAAATAACAAAAACAGAAGCTTAGGCACGGGGTCGTGCCCACCAGGCATGGGGTCGTGCCTAGCCAAGATTCCCTACAGAAAAAAATAACAGCAAAAGACAAACCAACACGGTGTCGTGTCAAGTCAACATAGGCCGTGGTCCACTCTAAGATTCGTAGAATCTGAGATAGTACAGTAAATACAATCACCACGGGGCCGTGCTCTATCACAACGGGGCGTGTTAGTACAAGACCTGACATTTGCAGCTAATGAAGGGAGAGAAACTGAAGACCAAGGGGCCGTGTGAAGACTCTGTTTTCAGCTATAAGTAGGGGTGATTGCTTTCATTCCAACTCATCCATTGGCAAACCACTTCTCTCACACTTTCCATCAATCCACCACCACTACAACACCAACACCCACCACCATCATCCATCTTTCATCTTTTAGAGTGTGTAGTAGTCTCGTGATCCAAGATCGATCGTAAGAGTTCTTGTCAAACAAAGGCCATGCTTGGCTAAATCTCTTACATCACTTGGTGAAAACGAATCTTTTATGTATTACTTTTGATTTCCAATCTTTGGCAACTTTTTTTTGGATATGTATTAATGACTTTAATAACTACTTTTTATATTGAAGGTGAACTTTACTTAATCATTTCTTAATGTTTTGTTGATTCACTCATTCGTGTTACGGTCTATATAAAGTGCGTTAACTGCCTGGAAGAGGGTTAGAAGGGTGTTTGGGTAAAGTTCTTGCCTCGTTCAGTATATAGATCCTACGAGGACCTGATTCAAGCTTGGTAGGACATACCTTGAGGCAGATAGCATCAAATCGGGGGAAGTAAGAACAGCTTGTAATCCTTTATTTATAAACTACTATTAAAACATTAACCCGACCTTGTGGCCTGTATCCCTGCTGACTCAGACCAATAGGTTGAGGGTATCGTCGTCTTCACAAGAGGGGCCTACCACTTTTCACATTAATAACTTGCTTAATTATCTTTCAATAATCTGACCTTGCGGGACTGTATCCCTGCTGACTCAGACCAATACGTTGAGGGAAACGTCGTCTTCACAAGAGGGGCCTACCACTATAACTAAGATAAGCTCTTAAAAAGCCTAAAGTGCGGAAATCATCAAAGGATACATAAAAGACGAGTTGGAACCAAGTGATTCCTTCTTGTCTATTTGTTTTCCTTACATTTATATTTTTTTTATTTTCTAGTTTATCTTTTAAAACTTTCAAAACTCTTATCAAAATTTGGTTAGACGTTAACGATAAGCCGGTATTAAAAGCTTTTGTGTCCTTGGACGACCTAGGTATCTTATCATCACTATACTACGTCCATGGTGGTTGCACTTGCCCTAACGTGTGTAGAGTGGTAGTATTGTATCGTGTTCTATAAATTTAAAGCTTGATTCGCGAGTAAAAAGTGTTTAAAATATATCTAAAATTTATACACACCCGCAATTTACAGTGCCTCTTAAAGTGACCAACCTTACCACACTTACGGCAAGGGTAATTCAGCTTCTTGTTTTGACCCGAATTGGTGTTCCTTTGAAACTTTCGTTTCCATTTGAACTTACTGTTTCCTTTGGATGATTCACCAGTCTCAACCATGTTCACAGAAGACGTTCCAGCTTGCTTTTTTTCATCATTGACCAACAATTTTTCTTGTGCTCTCAAAGCCTTCTTCAATTCTAAAGTTAACTCTCCTTTCTGATGTCTCAGATTATGTTTAAAATCTTTCTAGGAGGGAGGTAACTTGTCAATGATACTTGAAACCAAGATAGATTCATCCATCTTCATGTCATGTTGGGCATACTGCCCCAAAATTTGTAACAATTCATTGTATTGTTCCATAACAGGCCTTGAATCCACCATTTTGTAAATGTTAAAATTATTGACAAGAAACTTCTTTCTAGAAGAATCTTCTGCCATGTATTTGGCTTCCAAAGTGTCCCACAGTAACTTTGCAGTTTCTACATTTTGATAAACATCAAATAAGGGATCAGACATACAATTCAGAATGTGGCCAAGGCATATGTAATTGTCATTCTCCCACTTTGATCTCTTCCTGATTTGCTCCAGATTGGCCTCCTCCAGTATCTTCGAGATTGGAATAGTTAACACGCACCTCCATCAGCGTTGTGAGAAGAAAGTGCATCTTCTTCTGCCATCTTCGGAAGTCCTGCCCTTCGAACTTCTGCAGCTTGTCAAACTTGCTTGTCATATCCTTCATCGATCCGCTTGCCATCTTCACGGAAATTAATTTGATCTTTGTTGGGGAATTTTCAGAAAACCGGACGATCAGAGAGGCGTGTACTCACTCTCAGATCAAATTATTTCGGTAGTTCTCCCAAATAATTTAATCAGATACAACTCTGATTTTCGAGAAATTGAACAATTTGTGTATGGAATTCGTCTGAACCAGGAAAATATGATCAAAACTGTCTACGAATTTTGGGGTTGGGGATGATTAACTGCCTAATAGCAGTTATCTCAATTTTAAAACAAAACTACCACTATAACTGCCATTGTTTTTATATTTGGAAATTATGGCATTTTCCAGAAAATGAATTTTTTGATAGCTCGACCCCAGCCAGGGGCACTGCCCCTTGGACCCTGCTCCCAGGGGTGCTGCCCCTGAACCCCTGCCAAGGGGCGTTGCCTCCTTGGAACGCCCGTAGAATACGATCTCCGCCCGTACACTTCGAATTATAATAACTCAAACAAGCGTGCACTCCCGCACCAACTAACTTGCTTCATGTGTATTATTATTCACTTTGACCAACAAGTCAATCCCTATTACACTAAAATATCAAACAAAAAAAACCCAACTCGTTTCAACCCGAAACCCATTTCGAACTAGACCCAATCTGACCGGAGCTCCTTTGGACCCGAATCCTTTCCAACCCGGACCCGTTCTGACCTGACCCAAAACAACCCTTTTTTAATTTGACTCATTTCAACCCTACCTGTTCCGACCCTAACCCGTTCTGACCAATTACCCGTTTTGACCCGACCCAACCCGTTTGCCAGTCCTAGTAGTGGTGCACAAGTTTTTGCTTCTGGTTTTGCATTTCTAATGTTTAGTTTGACCTTAAAATGAACTTTCATAAGTATTAGCATGGTTGCAAAAATCTCTAGGAGCTAGTCGAGCGTGGGGTACCCACTAAGCAATTAATCGGATTGGAAATTTTTATGTAACTTTTTAAACTTAGATGTATGCAAAAATTTTCATATGTAATTTTTTAAACTTAGATGTATGCAAAAATTTTCAGAATTTTATATATTGTTCTTCAAACTTATTAATCAGATTGGATCATTAAGTATAATTTCTCAAAGGGTTTTTTACATATTTCCCCTTCTTCTTCTTAAGATCAGATGGCTTATTACATATTTCCTCAATCGTTAAAATCAATTATGTATTTCCTCTTCCTAAACCATACATATTACATATTTAACCCTTTCATTAAAGTTACTCTTATTTAATTACTATTTTACCCTTAATGAACTTAATAAATAAATATTTATATATTTCCATCTTTCCATATCATCTATATTTTTATCTTCCATCATGAATCACAACATAATAGTTGAACATGTTATAATCATTATATACATGTACACAACCAATATGGAATCAATCAACAACATGTTATACACAACCATTAGAAAACCAAGCTAGTCTTGTATCCAAATAACTCTTTGTTTGACAATAAATCAATGTAATGGCACATTAAGATAATCTTCAACGTTGAAAATGATACAACAACAAAATAAGAACAGAGATGAAGAAAAAAAAATGACATCTCAACAACAATATCATTCACATTTTTGTTTCCAATTCAAGAACTCGTTTATTAAAATTGGTGTTTTCGTTTATCTAACTGAAACCAATGTTTAGGTTTGATCGGACCTTTTTATTAAAATATAAGTTAGTTTCCTTTTGATACACCAGAAAAGTAGATACATGTATCTCATGCTTAATGACTACTTTTGTAATTTTCTTGAAGAAAGGAGGCTCTCATGTCATCTTTGTTCCCCATCGTTTTTAACGTGTTGATATCATTCTTCACTGGCAATTTATCCCCATTGCTGCTTAGTGATGTTTATGCATTGTTATTGCTTTGCCATTCACTAGTGACGGAGACAGGTGAAGGAAGGAAATCATTCTCGGTTTGCAAGTCTCTAATACTATCATAAGCATCAACTCTACCCGTGGCTTGAATATTTGTCAATACATCCAAAACCTCATTCATTGTAGGTCTCATATCTGAATCATACTGTAAACACCTAAAAGCCAGTTCTGCTACTAATGTGATGTTGTTCATAGTTTCAGGATTCCTATCGGATCCTAAAACTGGGTCGATTAGTTCATCAATTGCACATCTTTGGATTCTGTTTAGAGTGAGGTTAGCCAAACCAATCTCATCTTGAGACCTGTTTAAGTCGACAGCCACCATTGATGATATTAGTTCAATCAAGACTACCCCGAAGCTATAAACGTCACTCTTCTCTGTTAATTGATAGCGTTGGTGATATTGTGGATCTACGTATCCTGGGGTTCCCTGAGGAGCTGTTGACACATGAGTGACATTATTCGGTATAAGCCTTGAGAGACCTAAATCAGCTACTTTGACACCGAAATTGTGATCAAGAAGAATGTTGGTTGTCTTTACATCTCGGTGTATAATTTCAGAAGTGTGAAGGTACACTAGTGCACTAGCAGTTTCAATGGCAATATTCATCCGTATCGGCCATGTTAGCAGGTATGGATTTGCTTGTTCTCCATGGAGGTGATCGGCAACAGTGCCATTGGGAACATACTCATGGACAAGGAGAAGTTCACGGCTTTGTCTAGAGGTGCAACCGTAGAGAACGACAAGATTCGGGTGCCTTAATTTGGTGAGGATTTCAACCTCATTTCTGAATTGTTGGACTCGATTGTAGTTGTGCTCATGAAGTTTCTTCACTGCAACTTCTCGCCCATCTTTAAGTTTACCTTGTTTGGAAAATATTGTAAGATTAGGTAGGATATTTGAAGTGAATAATGAACAATCAATGACTTTTTTATTGAAGAATCAAGTTCTCACCATAATAAACAGCTCCAAAACCTCCATCCCCAAGTTTATGAGAAGGGTTGAAATTTTGGGTAGCGTCTTTAAGCTCCTTATAGGAGAATAAAGAGACACCACAGGAGAGGCTTATGTCATTAAGGTTTATAAATTTGTTCTTTGATGATACACAGCAGAAGGGGTTGCCCTTACAGAGACACCAGATTATGAAGATGAGAAAAGACAGGGAGGATTAAGGTTGATCCAGAAATAACTAGAGCAAGAAAATGCCACACCCTGAAGTCAGATTCTTATATGCAGGGGTGAAGGATAAGGTATGTCCGGGGGGGGGGGGGGGGGCGTACCCACCCTGGGCGGGCGCACCCCATGAAAAAATATATTTTAGTGTTATTTTTGGCCGGAAATCCCAACCGCACCCCTTGAAATTTTTCACCCGCACCCCTTGAAATTTTTCAACCGCCCCACTTAGAAAAAGAAAATTATTAACCACTTATTCACTTAATTATTTAATTCAATCAAAGCCCAATCTGCAATCAATTTTTAATAACAGAAGCCCAAACCCAACCTAAAAAAATTTGAACTAAATAAAATAACCCAAACCCATCCACCCATTCCATTTTCAAATCCCATCCCCAAAAAAACTCCCAGCGACTTGACGCCACTGCTCACGACCTGGTGGCTTTATTTACCGGGAAAACCAAACTTCCGGTTGGACCGACTCATATTACGTTAGAATTCCAATATAGAACTAGTATGGTTTATTTATTTATTTATTTTGTTTTATGTGATGATTAGGAGAAAATATTGTAGGTCCCTTTTCTCGGAGGATCGAGAACAAACCTAAACCTTGTTATACAAACTCACTAGCGAGTGCGGAATCCAAGCTAGCGAGCAAACCGGGATGATGCAAGAACAAACACAAGAACACACAAGATTCAACGATTAACACCACTTGTATTAATGCGTAGAAAGTTTCCGGTTACAAGCACAATGTTTACAATCAGTTTGCAAACTCTCAAAGTGTGTGTGTGTGTGTTTTAGGCAGAGTATCCTCTCTATCTCTCGGATATGCTCTCTCTTGGTGTCTAACTGAAATACAACACACTGCATGGGTATATATACCCATACACAGCAGGTCTTGGTCGAAGGATCCGATAGATGATCCGAAGGATCATCTATCGATGACAACATGTTCGAATGATCAGCAATGACCTCGAAGGATGATCCTTCGAGGTCCAACAATTCGAAGCATATCTATCGAGTACCTCGAAGGATCAACAGTATCCTTCGAGGCTATCCTTCGATTCAGACTAGCATATTACAAACAGATTGACCAAGTCAAGCTAGGAGGATAGTTGACTTGGTCAACTTACAGACTAACTTTGGACATCGTTTATATACAGACCGAATACAGACAAAGTACAGACACAAGTGCACCAACAAACTCCCCCTTGGCTGTAGCTTTGTCTTTATCTTCCATAGTTGTAGACTCGTCTCGAACTTCGACGGTCTTTGGTCTTCGAGTTACCAAAACTCTGATGTCCTTTCAAGTCTTCAATGTCGGAGGATCTTCAAAGTCTTCACGTCTTGAAAGCAGAGAGTGTATCAACAAACTACCCGTATCATGTAGGAAGTGTGTTGACAAACTCCCCCTTAACATAAGCTCCCCCTTGGGTCATGCTCGTGAAATACTTTAACTTTATGAAGTGAGATCCTTGTGGTGTTGATGATGGCCAGCGGCAACTCGATCATCTTCATCAGTTGAGTGCCTTCACGTTGTGTCTTCATCCCGAAGCTTGTCATCGACCATGTTCTCCTAGCCTTTAGAATCTGCACATGCAAGAAATCTAAACGCATAATGAGAACAACTGCTTGGAATATAGTTAATCTAAACAAGTGACACACGAATGACCATGTCACAATCATACACCGTCCGACAGTTTGAAAGTTTAACAAATTTGTCAATTTTAGTCTTTAACTTTCAAAAACATGCAAATTTCGACCGTTTATGAAGATTTAGTCAGTTCGGTTTTCAGTCAGGTTTCAGGTAACGAAGACTCGAGCTCCAACATCGTACGATCGAAAATAAAGTAGAAAGAAAATCTTTTTGGCTTTTATAAAGTTTATATTAAAACAGATTTTAGGTGTGTTTTAATATAGAGAAAGACAACAATTTTAATATCCTTTGAGTGTTATCAAACGACATCACCGCTAATGTCGTGCTGATATGCACCAAACGACGAAACTGTTTAAAAGAAAAACAATAAAAGTCAAGCAGTAAATAAATATATACAAACATTCTTTTTGCGAGTTTCGAGGGTAAGAGAATCATATCAGTGTACGGTCATGCCAAAACACTCTTGTTGTTCAGTTAATTAACATTAAGATAAGCATCCTATAACAATTATCGGTATTGTTGTCCACCTAAGCTCAACTTATCAGATGTAATCATGGCGAGGGGATACGTTAAGGTATGATTTATACTTACCGACCGGTGTTCATCCACATCACGACACATTCCCGTATCAAGGTATGCACGAGAGTTCATCTTACCGGTGAGTATACCGATTATCATCTGTTTGACCGTATAAACTGTGAGATACTCACTTATTTTGATTTGAAAACAAGCCCTTTGTGATATAATCACTTATTGATGAGGAACTTGATTTTCGTATGCATGAGGGCACAGGTGCAAGTCCGTGAACAGGTCAGTACTTCCGTACAGCAGAGAGACGAACTTGACACCCGGATAAATATGATATTTTATCACTTATTTGATTTGGACATGTGATTGTTTATCACTTATTGAGGTCGAATGCAGTATGTAATATGTACACGTATGTATAGTATCATGGAAGATCTAGACTTGCGTCCCCGTTATTTTTCGGTAAAAGATACAACCATGATACCCAGATGATAAGCAGCATAAAGACCGAATATCTCAGAACCTCGGCAATCTATCAAACGAAATTTCGGTACTAAGACCATATGCCAATGAATGGTTCCCACCTGATCTTCAGTCGATTAAGATTTATATCACCCTGCACACTTTAAAATGATTGTGAGCCTACCGATACATCTTATATAGAGCTGCTTATCGTTTTTCATTTAAGGTTTAAAGAAGCTTGGATAGACCACTGATGTACTATCACTTTCTCTTTTGCTCGCCAGGAAACTCATTTTTGTTTTTCTATTGTTTTTGTGTTTTTGAAATTTTTCGATGTTTTTGGATTTTCTGATTTTTGGATTTACTCCCCCTAAAATCAATAAACTAAGATAAATTTAAAAACACACAAAGATATTTACAAAAATGATTTTCCGATGTTGGTTTACTCTTGCTTGACCTTAATGCCGTTTACCAAAATTAAGTTTTATCAGAAAAGATTTAACAAATTTTGGAAAAATGAGTTGGCATGTCGGGAAGCGGTGCGGACCATGACAACATTGATGAGTTTCATATTGAAACAATCACGTGTAAGGTGATATCCGAGATCAACGTGTCATGTCAAAGAGTGCTGTACGAGATAATAACAATTCACAAAGCAGCTAAAATATCGACAAGTATAGGAGAGATTAAGAATTTAAAGGCGTATCCTGCAACTGTTCCGTGCATTGCAAGGAATCTAAGCACTCTCCCAACTGGATATCCACCCGGTGTGGACTTCAAAGTCGAATTTGCAACTACTGAAAAATCTCTTGACAGCAACAAGCTCATAAACCTCCGGGTCCGGCTGGTCTTCCACATTTCACCAGCGAAGGTCTTTGACTTTATCTTTCAGAAATGGTGTGCGGATGTTCAATCCACGCCAAGGCATCGACACACATTTCACTTCATTCGTTCCTGTGGACCCGATCAAAAACCAAAATGTCCAAATTTTTTGGCACGTTCTTCATTTGGTCGAATTTTGCAACTTCATTCAGCCACATTTTCTTTTTCTTTCCTCTCTCTCCATCAAAGGCAACAATTTCTTCTGTCGCCTATCTTGTGCAAGGACATTCCACTATCAACAATCCTATGACTATCGATAGTTCCTCCTGGAACTTCCTGCACACTCACTCAGAGATCAGTTGGAGAGGGGGACCCAAGCCTTCATAGACTTGGGTTGCCCCTGAGAATCAAGAAATGTAATTTCAATTTCCTGATAATTTTCAAGCACAACACCTCCCCCTGAACTTTCACCCGATTTAGGTTTCCAAGTTTGTTTTTGTTTACCAGATTTTTGTTTTTGTTTACCAGTTTGTGTATTATGTACAATTTCTGGTTTTAATGGTTGTGACAAACTCGGTTTCCTTTTAACCGCCGTTTCCGGTTTTAAAGCCTTTTCGATCACCTTTACATTTTTACGTCGTTGTTTTGTTTCTTGTTCTTTAATAGTGCGTTTATCATGTTTTGGAGAAACAGGACGACGTTGTGAGTGACCTCGTTCAGTGGGGGATCTTTCAACAAAATTTGGTTTGGGCGAGTTTGTGCAGTCTTTAATGATGTGCCCAAACTTCCCACATTTGAAGCAAGTTCTCCTTTGACCAAACTTAGGAGAATTTGTTCGACTGGCAGATGTTGAACCTGTAGAACCTGAGGTACTTGCTCGTTCATCACACCCGTTTGTGTGTTGGGTGTAATTGTTATCGCTGTTACGCTTCAAAATCTTCAAAATCTTGACTTTTTGTACAAAATCGGTGTTTGATTTGTTTTCAAAAGTCTCAATTTTATCGGTACCCTTTGATGCTACAAATTTAACATCTTTGCTCTTCTTTTGATAACGAGCTCCTTTTGTTTCAACCTTAGCCTTTGGCTTTGGAGCTCGTTGTTGTTGTTTACCCTTAAAAGCAATTGGTTGTTGCTTTGTCGGTGATTTCTGATTTCCAAATTGTTTTCTAATTTCAGCCTTTGGAATTGGATCACATTGAGTTACAGTAACTCCAGGGATCGTCTTTCCCAAAAACTTGCTTGTGTTATCTTCAAAAACTTTATCAATCAAGGATGGATTGACATTTTTAATTGGAAAATCATTGTTTGAATAAATTTTAACATCACCGATTAAAGTATACAACAAATTATTGCTTTTAGCAGCAAACACACTTTCTTTGTCATTCTTGACATCTTTGACAGGATTTATCACTTTCTTGGCAACAGGTTGCACGACGGGAGTAGGAGGATCACAAAGAATATGATTCTCAATTGGAATTTCTACTCCTTTCGCCTCATTAAGTGATTCATCCTGGTCATTCACATCTGATTCATCATCTGAAGAATCACATTCCTCAATAGTTGGAGGACTTTGATTTGAAGCACATGATGACTTTTCTTTGTTATCAGATGAGCCCTCCGATGAATTGTCCGGTTTGAACCCTAGGCCAGTAGCAAATTCCTCAACATCAAGAGGCACACTGGGTTCATACCGGGGCATTTCCTCTTCATCGGGCATTTTGGTATAGTTGTGTCTCAAAGGGGGTGGACACGCCTTATACCCTACGCCTTTCACATTACCTTTCAGTTTTTGAACGTCTATGATGTGATCGAGCACAAATCGGGAGTTAGAATAACTCTCCAACTTTTGCTTGATAGCATCATGCTCGCATTTGGCAATGGCTAACTCCTTTTTGGCTTCCTCAACAAGATTAATATAATTATTAATACTAACTTGTTTATGATAAACAACTTTGTTCAATTCGGAAACACTTTTCTGTAGGGTTTCAATTACAGATTTAAAATCCTTTTCGTTTTGAGTTAACACCATGTTTGCCTCTCTGCACTTGGACAGTTCAATAACCAAACTTTGATTGTGACTATGAACCGTTTCAGATTCACGTTTCAATTCATCACATTTAAGTTTCATATCGGCACAATCACTACATATGCTAGGAGTTTTAGGTTGAACCTGACTTGTAGAATCTGTGACATTACCCACAAAGGCAGTCTGAGAAGAGAAAGATCCATCTTCAGTGAGAATCTTCTCCATTTCACTCGATGTAGCATCGGCTTTCTTGATCAAGTCAGATTTTTGACCTTTTGTCTCCTTGGCATTATCCGACAAGTTATCAGCTTCAACTTCAGAATCAGTTCTTTTGTTTAAATCTGATTCTTCATTTAAACCTGATTCTTCATCCGAGCTGCCACTATATCCTGAACTGTCATCATTTCCCGAAGGTTCATCACCATTGACATTTTTGACAATTTCAGCATAGAACGCAGTTCTTGTTTGATCATCGTTTCCTAACTGTGTGTCCGGACCACAATCGACACTTGGATCAAATTGAGGCTGTGTTGTGGAAACTTGGGCTTGTGCTTGGGTTTGATTGAACTGTGGACACGGAGAAGAGCTTGTATTTGATTCAAACTCCATTTGAAGCTTCGGTTGCTGAACGGAACTAGAACTAGCTGAAGGACCAAAACCAGGCAAATACATTTCCGTGCGTTGAGTAGGTGTAATCCTTTTAGCTTTTCGAATTTCCACTTCGTTCTTTTGCTCCAACTTCTGAATGAATTCATAGATATTAACATTGACAGCATCTAAAACGCCTGTATGCCTTAAAAACTCTATGAATGTGCTCCACTTTGGAGGTGGAGCATCAGCAAACCGTGCTACCATTTCCTGTTGAGATGTACGAACACCAGAATAACACATTTCACACATCAAATGATAATAACGAGTAGTCATATCATTTAGGGTTTCATTTTCTAAGAAATGAAATGATTCGAATTTCTTCTTCAACAGATCCTGGCGTATCTTTCTAGTAGCTGCATATCCTTCTCCTTGTTCTACCACAAAATTCTGCATGTTTTGATTTTGCTTTGACACCAAAGCCCATTGACTTGGACTGATTGATGGCTGTGGAATCATACTCTTTGCCCAATCTACAGCAGTCACTAACTCTTGATTGGTTCGTGAGTCCAAACTCCAATCCCATGGACTTGTACAGCTCATTTTGATCAAATATTAATTGAGATCCTAAACAAACACAAACTGTTAAGTTTAAACAAACAAGAATTGAAAGATAAAAACCTGTTCGAAAGATCAAGACTAGTTCGAATGATCAACAGTGATCGAAAGATTACTGTTGAGTTTCGAGCAAAGTCTTCGAAAGATTCACAAAGAAAGATCCTTATCTTTCGACCAATTATCACGAAAGATTCACAGTTCGAAAGATCTTTATCTTTCGAATACTGATCTCGAAAGATTCACAATGAAAGATCCTTATCTTTCGAGATGAATCCTTATCTTTCGGATTACTATCTTTCGAAAAGATTCCACATACGAAGGATAATTCTTAGACTTCGAAAGACTACTCGAAGGATGCTAATCTTTCGAGCTGTCTCTGATCGAAAGATGATCTTTCGAAGTCGAAGGATATCTTTCGGAACTTTCTGACACACTGACACAAAGTTGACGGGTAGGTAAGAAAGGTGATGGGTTGGTGCACAACTTTCGGCAGAAGGTATGTGCAGACCCAACTTTTCACCAAACTTTGAAAAGTTTTCCCAAAATGGACAACACCTTATCCACAACCAGTCGCCGGAAATATGATCGGAAAATGGCCGGAAAAATCAAAGTCTCTTAAAAACAAGTTTTCAAGTTACCCAACCCAACCTTGAACACTCCCGAAGGTTTAGAAGCCGTTTTTCAGTTTAGAAAAGCAAGAAAAACCACCAAAACGGGTGCTAAACCTAGTGTCCAAACACACCAAGAACTCGAACAACCCGGTTTTAAACAAGGTAAAGAGCCAAGCTCTGATACCACTTGTAGGTCCCTTTTCTCGGAGGATCGAGAACAAACCTAAACCTTGTTATACAAACTCACTAGCGAGTGCGGAATCCAAGCTAGCGAGCAAACCGGGATGATGCAAGAACAAACACAAGAACACACAAGACTCAACGATTAACACCACTTGTATTAATGCGTAGAAAGTTTCCGGTTACAAGCACAATGTTTACAATCAGTTTGCAAACTCTCAAAGTGTGTGTGTGTGTGTTTTAGGCAGAGTATCCTCTCTATCTCTCGGATATGCTCTCTCTTGGTGTCTAACTGAAATACAACACACTGCATGGGTATATATACCCATACACAGCAGGTCTTGGTCGAAGGATCCGATAGATGATCCGAAGGATCATCTATCGATGACAACATGTTCGAATGATCAGCAATGACCTCGAAGGATGATCCTTCGAGGTCCAACAATTCGAAGCATATCTATCGAGTACCTCGAAGGATCAACAGTATCCTTCGAGGCTATCCTTCGATTCAGACTAGCATATTACAAACAGATTGACCAAGTCAAGCTAGGAGGATAGTTGACTTGGTCAACTTACAGACTAACTTTGGACATCGTTTATATACAGACCGAATACAGACAAAGTACAGACACAAGTGCACCAACAAATATAGATGTGTAAGGGTTTAATCTTTTTATATTTTTTTTATATCTTTTTGTTGTTCTAGACTTGTAGTTAAATGATTTTGTTGTTTTATTTATAGCTTTGTTTGTTTAAATGATTAGTTACAAGTAATCAACATTTAATATTAGGGCTTGAATGTTTAAAAATATAATTGAAAGTTATGGGCTATAGTTGAACATGATTGTTTATTTTGTTTAAGTGTTTAGTGTTGTTTTATGAACTTATGGAGCAAATTATATGTGTTAGGAACAATGAGTAAGAATGTAATGAACTTATGGCGTATTTAGTATCATTAGATGATATTTTGGATATATGTCAAAAAAAAAAAAACCTGTAGGGCACATTTTTAAATACGTTTGTAATTTGTAATTTGTAATTTGTAATGACGTTTGACGTGTTTTTGATGATTTATAAATTTTAGTTTGATGTTCTTTGTCTTACATGATCCGACCCGACTCGACCCGCTTTGAACCGATATTTTTATACAGTTAGGGTCCTAAAATCTTTGAAAATATTCCGCACCCCCAGGAAAAAATTCTTGGGTCCGCCACTGCGCCCGACCCTTAGAACTTTTCGATGCGTAGTGTTATGAATAGTACTTTCGTATAGGTATATACGTTGCCGCCCCCCCCCCCCGGTTTTCCGAAAATTGAGGGGGGTGGGGGGTGTGTGGCTTCGCCAATGCTTATATGTATGTGTGTGTATGCAATCATATATATCTAATATAAAAACATAGGATCATAGAGGCAAATTACCCAAAATTTTAATCAGTTGGCCTCGATTTCCTGCAGCAACCAAATACTAAAATATTAGTCATATGACATCAATAATTTCAAGACTTTGTTAGACACATCAACTCGGTTGTATACAATATTAATATCTAATAATAACAAATAGAATAGCAGATGCAAATTACCCCTATGCGTAATTGATGTCGATTCTCCACCTGGTTTTTTGTAGCAACCGAACAAGATATTAGTCTCGTCTACCCAGTATAAGGTAAAAATGAAGGAAGACGGGAAAGAGAAAACGAAGCTGTAGATACCCTTTTTGACTTCATAACACTGAACATCACGTCCATTTTCAGTATCACACAGGAGGCCTTTTGTCTGACACTCAGTACAGGAATGTGACAAATTAAAGAAAATAGAGGTGTTTGAAGAGAGAAGAGAAAATATGTTGGTTTCATCAAGTCCCGGATTAAGTGACAATTTCTTAGGTAGTTGCACTAGTTGACATGTATGTGGGAGGTCACTTGGAACTGTTCCATTGAAGTAGTTGTAGTAGAAATTGTGATCTTTGCATCTCTTATAGCTATTGTAACTATGTTGGTCAAAATAAGGGAGATTTTTTGTGCATTTGAGGAGAGTGATGTTGGGATTTATTGAAATGGAATACAAAAGAGGGTTTGGACTTAGAAAAGTGAAAGTATTCACAAGCGGCTCAAATGTTCTGTTCCAGATTACTACATTATCAGAAAATACATTGCTACCAATGTCATATGACCGTCCTCCGAGTTGAATTTCCCCACCTTGTGATGTACAGTTGACCTTGATCAACCCACATCGTGTGTCACTGACGTTGTAAAATGGGTACTTGAACGGGACCAAACCAGGGCAACTAAAACTTTCTGGGCATATAGGCATAGAAAGGTTACTGTATGTAGCAGAGTGAACGAGTGGTAAACAAGATACGAAAACGAAGACGAGAATCATTTCAAATTTCCACAAAAGAGATTAGAGAAATACCCAACTTATCACCTGCCTTCTTCAGACTCCATTGTTGCATTATATACATAGTGAGTACCTCTATATGTTTTTTACAAATATCTTCAAGACGCAACTTGCTCCCATTTTCTATGACAAAACATCACCTTGGTCATTTTTTTCCATATTGACTAAGGCACTCAAGATTTTGACTTATTGATACTGGTCCTCCATTATTCCTTAACCCCTTTCAAACGCTTACATGACACACTTGGAAAGTTTCATTGGTTCCAATTTTATAACATCACACTAGAAGAAAGTGCAAACATTAAAAGCTTTGTGTATATGTTAGGATCCTACAGAATTTTGCAGCACAACTTGCAGAAATTTATGATGGTATTTTATATGCTTTAACTATGTTAAAAACCCGTGTATTACACATCTCGAATAAAAGAAATATTATATAATTAGTAATAAAGCGAAACAACGAATTTTTGGTCACAGACTCGTGACACGTGATACAACCAAATACTCGTTTATCATTAGGTAAAGATATATGTATTTTTATATGAAAAATTGGAAACTAGTGGACGACTGAACATTTATGTATTTTTAAATAAAAATGAAGTCTTTTGAACAACTTGACTGAAAATAGTATGCGTCAAACATATCATTTATGATCAAAATATCGTTTAACTGGAAAACTATCAAGACTTGACTCGTTGACTCTAATCGTTCGTTGCTCAATATAATGGTGTTTATTAGTCAGCATCCTTGCCTTAAGAAACATTTAAACAATACACAAGTGTCCAAAAGCAATCACATTAAGAATTTTTTTTAATAGCTAAATCTTACTCCTCTATATTACTGCTAAAATTCCCCCCTTTTTGCCTCTTTTAACGCTCGAACCCCAACCTATATGGGATGCTCCAACACCCATACCACCACACCACAAGGGGTGGGGCACATTAAGAAAATATTTCATACGCGTAGAAATATGTTTTAATTTGTGAGATGTTGATACGCTTGTATTTATAAAACAGTTTTTATGTAAAAAATAACCTCTCAATGATATTTAGTTTTTGAGTTTCTTCTAATGATTACAATGATTAGTTTGGTAGAAAAGAAGTATGTAGTGTAGAAGAGGGGAGAGAATAAGCAAGTGAAAATGGTGGAGAAGGCTTCTATTTATAGGCTGGCTGGGAGCAAGGTAAGCCTCGTGCCTGGCTAAGTGACTGGTTCTACCTGGTAACCGAGGCACGGGCCGTGTCTCGTGGTCAACTTTGTGGGCCTCATGTGATCTTCTAAATCTTCCAGAATCTTTCCTTTTGTCTTAACTGCCGAGGCACGTGCCGTACCTAGATTTCTTTGCTAGGTCTTTGTGCAGTGGGATTCCGGAGGTGTCCGGTGGTGTCAGGATCCGAGGTACGGGGCGTGTCTTCCAAGGCATGGAGCGTGTCTGGATAACTTCTTCTATTTTTCTCCATTTTTCACCCGGTTTTGCTTCATCTGTTATCTTGGGTTACTTTTGACCTGAAAATTCAATATAAACCATTTTAAGCCTACTTTGAACATTTCATTAACAAAACATATTATTAATGAGTGATAATTTGACATAAAAATATGTGTATTTTGCTCATATAACCTCCACTCTACACTCTCACTCTATACTTTTGCTCTCTTTCTTTCTTTTTAGAACGAACAATATTTATTCTCACACTGGAGGGTGGTTATGAGAAGAACCCCCACCTCTCTTTCTTGTAAAGAGTCTCACGGTGTTTGCTAGTTTTGCAGATTATTCCCTGGATTTGAGCTTGGGTAATCAGAAGATTAGACCCTCGGTTGAACATTAGGTCCTATCCCTACAGATTAGATCCATGTTTCTTCACGTAGAGCTCAAACTGATGGTACCCCGGTGCAGTCTACGATGTAGTACCAGTATGGTTCGGAGGAGTAAGAGGCAGCTTCACCGGTGTGTAATCTTGAACGGTTTTTGGAATTTGTTACACTTTCTGTTGTTGCTCTTTATTTGTCGAATGTTTATACTGGTGTTAATTTGTTTGATTGAGTTTAGTTTCATTGATTTAAATAGGTTTCTGATGTATGCTTGTTTTGTTATATCAGGTAGTAAAGTGAGTTTTGCATTTCTTTTGTTTAGTCTAACATAAAGTGATAAGATAATAGGTTAAGAATAATAAGTATTAGCATAGTTGTAAACTTGTTAGCCGATAGTCGGGTGGTGGGGTACGGGATTAATCCATACATACATACATATATATAGGGAGGGTTATCTTGAGAACACTAAATATTGCGAGAAATGTGAGAACGAATGGAAAAACCAATCAAAATCAACTCTTTTAATACAAACCTCATTGTAATTAAGATACAACATCAAAAAAAAAAAAAGAATTTACAAAATCAAATAATTCATTTATCCTCTCAAAATCATGCTTATTAGATTTTTTACACATGTGTAAATATAACGAATTTACACATGTGTAAATGGAAAACTTACACATGTGTAAATTTTCTTTATTTACGAATTCATGTAAATTTAAAGGTGTAAATTAAATTTCTAACATTGTATTCGAATAAAAATAATGATAAGTGTAACAAAAAAATTTGAATTTGAACTATTTTTGACCAAGTTCTCGTGCTTTTTTCATTCGTTCTCACGGTTCTCACAATATTTAGCGTTCTCATTTAACAGGAAATGCAACGAAGAATACGTGGAATAAGTCATATAAAACGTGTTGACTGCATCATTCCTGAAGAATCGGTCAAGAAGGTATAGAAAACATGCAAAAACTACAAAGAAAGTGGTTTACAATGGTCACAAATGAAGACTAACTAATCTCCAGGATTTTCGGAGATCATTGGTTAGGGATCCCGAAAAGGTTCAGTATCCTAACTTGTGTGTGATATGATACTAAATTTATCATGCTTTGTTTTATTTTATACTCGCAGGAACCGCCATATGACTTAGTCTCAACTAAAGACTCGGAGTAATAGTTAATATGCACGTGGAAAATGAGCTGAACAAGTCCACAACATTCAAAGCCAAATATTCTCGGTATCCCGGGAAGAGTGGAAAGTTTTTTATGTTTCTTTTTGAGTAAATTACAAGTTTTGTCCTTTATGTTTATATCAAATTTCAAGCGTTGTCCTTTTTGCCAAAATCTTGCAGGCGCTGTCCTTTAACTTTCAAAATCTTGCATGTTTTGTCCTTTAGGCCAAATCTGGTTAGAAATCTCAGTTAAAAAGGTCATGTGCAGTGCACATGGGGGTAAAATGGTCATTCCCACTCAACTCATTTAATTCCCCATTTATATCCACAACAACCCCACTAACCCAAGATCATCTCTTCAATTCGTCTCTTCAACCATCATTCATAAACAAAACCCCCAAATCACCACCACGACTTATATAAAAAAATCCCAATTCTAATTAATCAACAGATGCATGTTCAGATCTAATCATCAGACTTTATTCAACAGTTTAACACATATCCATATCCTAGCCGAGAATTACAAAAGGCAGACACTTAGTAAGGAACCACAAAATGCACAAAGTAAGGAACCACGAAATGAAAACAATAGTCAACTACTGACCGAGGGTTTCTTTTAAATGTCTGTTGCCACTGTTATGACCGTGAACCGGAGTTCCGGTGGTCCGCCGCTGCCATCCCTGTGCGCCGCATCTGCTGTCGACTCCCACCACCGTCTCAACCAAATCTCCACCTGCTGTCATCGTCTTCCCATCTCGACAACTGCCATTCTTCATCGTCATCATCATCTCAGTCAACATTATCATCTCCGGTGACTGGTTTTAGAGAAGGAAAGAGAGAGGAAATGATAAAGGGGCTAGGGTTATCTTACCGGAGAGACGGCCGTCGTTGGTCGTTCTGTTTACCGCCGCCGTGAGCAACGGCGCTGCTGCTGAGGAGGTCGCCGGAGGTCAAAGAAGAGGTAGAAGTTAACCGGGTGAAGAGAGGGGATGGAAGTAATTAAAAAGTGCATAACGTCCTGTTACGTCATTGTCATGTAGATAAGGGACTTTAACTAATCTATCTTTTAACTATGATTTGTGGTTTAACTAACAACTAAATGAATAAAAAAAATTAGTTGATTGGGGTGGACCCCATACCCTTACTCTCCCACGCCTGTTAAGGGGGTGGTGCCTCCCCCTTTGGTGCTCATGTTTAAAGCCCATGTGGTGGCGTTTAATGCTTCCAAAGGCTTAGGTTGCATGGGGCGTTAGCTAAGGCCGGCCCAACAGTGTATTGACCCAAGGCTAGCGCTTAGGGCCTCCATTGGATAAGTAATTTTTATATGGTGTGTATAACAGTATTAATTTGATTGCATTGGCATTTACGATTGATATAGTTTACTGATAATTAGTTTGTTTTTCTAGGTAGATAATTGAGTTCGAGTCCCGCCGATATAACTTTCAACGTTGTTTTTTTTATTTTTATTACTAGAGAGGCCCCTCCTAGGACCTAGGCCTAAAATACGGTTTCATTCGCAGATATTGTTCTGGTTTGGGACTATTTCTAAGGTTAATGGTTATGGTTCATGTTGATGGGGCTCTTTTTGAATTATTTTTTGTTTCATAATTTGAGTTCATCTTTTAAACATAGTGATTATTTAAAAGTATTGGAGGTGGAACCTAGTGTTCGAGTAGCTCTACAAAACAGGGCCGTCTCCGAAAATGTTCGAAAATCTTTAGGCTGTGTGAATACGGGCCTCTTAAATATAAATTTTTAAAAAGAATATATATAAAAAATAATATATGAAAATGAATTAGTATCATTTGAATCAACACCAATCATTTAATGTAACTTGACAAAATTAGACAATTAATGTCATTTGCATCTAATAAATAGATAAGAAACAAAAAGAAAAACAAAACTAAGGACGCCGAGATTAGAACACGTGTCTTCTTATTATTAAAGTGACTTTAAAACCACCAAACCAAGTGCTTTAGGATGGTATTTTTCCGATTCATTACATATATATATATATATATATATATATACATTCTAACTTTATAGGGTAAAACTAAAACAAAAACAAAAAAAATGGGCCCTGATAGGTTTGGGCCCTGAGCCGTCGCCCATCCGCACACCCTTCGGGCCGGCCCTGCCACAAAATACTAACTCAATCAAGTATTTCTTTTCATCTGATGAGATAGCCAACTACGTCTTCTAGACCAAGATAAAGATGCCAACAAATGTCAAAACGTAAGATGGCATGGAGGACCCGGAAGATCACCTCCACTACAAAAAAAATGAGTATGAGAGACTGAAAAATCAGTCTCTGATACATTCAAATCAGTCCCTCATGGTTATCGGGGACTGATTTGTTAGTCCCCAGTCAGTACCGGATACCTAGTACTAGATAGTGGTTTTAGTAACTAAAAATCAGTCTCCATTGTATGACACCAACAGGGACTAACGGTCAGTCTCTAATAAATAAAAATTCAGTCCTTAATTTGCCTGTTGGTACCACGTCATTTCAGTCTCCTCCGATATATTTCTTGAGTGACTGTAAATCGGTCTTGGATACCATGATATTTCAGTCCCTAGTCCCTAATGTATAACTTTGGGGACTGAAAATCAGTCCTCTAGCATGTCTATATTGTCCCTAATACGTTTTGTGAGGTTCAAAATTCATATCAAATCAGTCTTTAATAAGGTGTTTAAAAGACTGAGATTTAGTCACAGACACCACACGTTTCAGTCTTTAATATGCTTCTTTTAGGGACTGAAAATTAATCTTACATAGCATGTTATTTTAGTCCTTAATATGTTTTTTGAGACTGAAAATCAGTATCTCATAACAAATGTTTTCTATCTCCAATATTCTTATTTACCAGTCCCTAATACGTTCCTTCGGAGACTCAAAAGTAGTCTCTGATACTAAGTTTTCGGTGCAACAACTATGGAAAGGAACGCAAAATGTTGCCACATGTTCATGCAAACCCTCATTAGACCTGCTCGCCTTTGGTTCAGTGGATTACCACCGAGAAGCATAACTTCCTTCGATGATTTACACAAAAGCTTCCTATCCAACTATACTCCACAAAGAAGGTGCACAAGAGACACTTCAGTCATGCACCAAATCCAACATAAGGAACATGAAGATCTACAAACCTTCATTGAGCGATTCAAAAAATAAGGTCTAACTTACAGTGGGGCAACCGATAAGATAATAGTTTCTTGTCGCAACCCCCGCCCCCTATCTGTCCCGGGAACGGGCGGCCGCGAGATTCAATATTGGTGGTATCGGTGTTTATCAATTTGCAGCGGAAATTACATCAGGACCGTAGTAAGGAAATATTTTATCAGAGTAAAACACCATATTTTATATAAGGAAACATATTGGGATAAAACCCAAGTTTTTCATTACAAACTGATTTATAGGGATAAACCCCATTTTATTGAAATAAAACATCTTCTTTATTTAGGTAACTTTTATAGCCACTTTTCCAAGCCTTCAGTGTTGTCCAGCTGGCTTCTAGTTGGCTTTCACATTTTGTTACCTGAAACGCGTTTAAAAACAATTTGTCAATGGGAAATACTGGTGAGTGAATCCCAGTTTAATCAAGAAGAGTTTTATCTTTTAATAGTATTCAGAGCGATTACAATGTTTACATCTACACAATTACTCATTCAGTACTGTCAATCCTGACTCGTGGGTCATATTACACATTGGCTAACTCTTTGTCCAATGGTAACGTGTCTCACATTTTGTATACAAAACCCCAACATACCGGCAGTAATTGAAGATTACAAAGACTCAATCACTGCTAATCACATTGTAAAATATTTAAGGTTTTGTAAAAACAGTTTACAAAAAGGAGATTACTCACATTGCTGTCTTAGGTTTTCTTTAAGGGTTTCCTGGTGATTATCTATAAATTAGACAATTGCACATGCATTAGTATAATAACCCAATATTTACATTAGTAATACCCTCCCTGAGACGGCATTCCAACGACTACGTCGGGCAGAACCTCGACAGCCGTTACGGAACCCTGGATCAATCGTGCAGCGTATCTAATACATATACAGGGTTATGATACTTACAACAGACCAGAACTTCGTTATTTAGGGGGTATTATGCCCGAAAAGCACTTCAACTATAAAGAAATTCGAGAGAAAGAAAAGATTGTGAGCGAGTGGAACTGAAGGCTAAGCTCCCAATTTATAGGAGCTGATTCGCAGTTCCTCGCGGCCCGCGTAAGAAAAAGGAAGGTCCTACGCGGGTCGCGACATAGGGTCCGTAGGGCCTAGCTTTGCCAGCTCACTGATGTAGCTTCGACGCGTATCAGACACGTGGCAGCTCAGGGACTCGCCTGACCTCCTGGCTGTCGCGCTCCGCGTTAGACGTAGCCAAAGGCTACGCGGCCCGCGAGCGCCACAAATTTCTTGATTTTATTTTCTTTTTAATTATATATTGTATTTTGGGCTCGGTTTTCGCATACGGGGTGTATTTTAGGATATATAGGGACATTTAAAATATATTAGGGGTGTCGAAAAATATTTTGGAGGGTTGTTATATCCTCCCCACCTTGTTTTAGAACTTGTCCTCGAGGTCTACTGGAATAAGTGCGGATATTTCCTTTGCATTTCTGATTTAAGCTCCCATGTGTATTCTGGTCCTCTTTTGGAATCCCATTTCACTTTGACCAGAACTAGTCTCTTGTGCTTGAGGTTCTTAACTTTCCCGTCTTCAATTTGTAGAGATCTTTCTACAAATTTTAACTGCTCATTTACCTCTATGTCCTTAAGAGGTACCATCAGCGATTTATTAGCTAAGCATTTCTTGAGATTAGATACATGAAATACATCATGTATTCCTACCATTTCCTCTGGCAGTTGTAGCTGATAGGCTACAGGTCCTATTTTTCTAATAATCTCAAAAGATCCAACATACCTGGGGCTTAGCTTTCACCTTTTGATGAATCTTACCACTCCTTTCCAAGGAGAGACTTTCAATAACACTTTGTCTCCTACTTGAAATTCCAGTGGCTTTCGTCTGTTATCAGCATAACTCTTTTGTCGGTCACGTGCCGCTTTCAGTCGTTCCTTGACTTGAATAATCTTATCGGTTGCTTCTTGCACTATTTCAGGTCCAGATAGTTGCTTTTCCCCAATTTCTGCCCAACAGACTGGGGTTCGGCACTTTCGTCTATAAAGTGCTTCGAATGGTGCAACATTGATACTTGTGTGATAACTGTTATTATAAGAAAATTCTATCAATGGTAAGTGATCATCCCAATTACCTCCGAAATCAATTACACAAGCTCTAAGCATATCATCCATTGTCTGAATTGTCCTTTCGCTTTGTCCGTCCGTTTAAGGATAATAAGTTGTGCTTAGATTCAACTTGGTTCCCATTGCTTTTTGGAAACTTGTCCAAAAATGAGAGGTAAAACGGCTATCCCTATTAGACACAATTGATAACGGAATTCCATGCAATGAAACTATTTCATTTACATACAACTTAGCTAATTGTTCCATACTAAAAGTTTCCTTCATTGGTAGGAAATGGGCTAACTTAGTTAGCCTGTCTATAATCACCTAGATTGTATCATTACTTTTCCTTGTTTTGGGTAATTTGGTAACAAAATCCATTGTTATCAATTCCCATTTCCACACACACACTGGCATTTCTAATTGCCGCATTTAACCCGAGGGTTTCTGATGTTCAGCTTTAACCTGTGAGCAGGTTAAACGCTTAGAAACATAAGCTGCTATGTCCTTCTTCATTCCTATCCACCAGAAATTCTTTCTTAAGCCCTGATACATCTTATCACTTCCAGGATGCATTGTATACTTAGACTTACGGGCTTCTTCTAATATACGGTGACGTAGGTTTCCTAATTTAGGTATCCACATTCTTTTCTTGTGGAATCTCCAAATTCCATCAGTTCCTTGTTCTAATTCCTTAATCATTCCTTTCAACTTTTCAGTATCATCCCTGATTACTGATTCTTGTGCTTTTCTAATTTGCTCATTTAAATCTACTTGTAGATTTAATTTAAGAGAACGTACTCTTTTTGACTTTTCATGATACTTTCGACTTAAGGAATCAGCCACTACATTGGCCTTTCCTGCATGATACTGGATATTACAATCATAATCACTAAGAATCTCCATCCAGCGTCTTTGCCTCATATTCAGCTCCTTTTGCCCGAAAACATACCTTAAACTTTTATGATCTGTGAAAATGGTAAACTTACTACCGTTAAGGTAATGTCTCCCAATTTTCAGGGCAAAAATTATAGCTCATAATTCTAAATCATGGGTTGAATAATTCTCTTCATGATTCTTAAGTTGTCTAGATGGATAAGCTATAACCTTTTGACGTTGCATCAATACACATCCATAACCTAACTTAGAAGCGTCACAATAGACTACAAAGTCTTCAGTTCCTTCTGGTAACGCTAGTATGGGTGCGTTGGTTAATCTTTGCTTAAGAATTCTAAAGGCTTCTTCCTGTTTTGATCCCCATTCAAACTTAACGGATTTACAGGTTAACTTAGTTAAGGGAATAGCTATTCTAGAAAAATCTCGAATAACTCTTCTATAATAACCGGCCAGTCATAAGAAACTTCTAACCTCGGTTGGTGACTCAGGGGTTTTCCATTTGGTAATCGCCTCGATCTTGGTGGGATCCACATGAATTCCTTCATGGTTGACTAAATGTCCAAGAAACTGTACCTGTTCTAACCAGAACTCACACTTTGAAAACTTTGCATAAAGCTTTTCTTTCCTTTATAATCTTAGAAGTGCGTGTAAATGCTTCGCATGTTCCTCTTTACTCTTAGAGTAAATGAGAATATCATCTATAAAGACAATTATGAATTTGTCCAAATATGGCTTACATATTCGGTTCATCATGTCCATAAATTCAGTTGGGGCATTGGTTAAACCAAATGGCATGACAGTAAATTCATAATGACCATACCTTGTTCTAAATGCGGACTTAGGAATGTCTTCTTCCTGTACCTTTAATTGATGATATCCTGAGCGTAAATCGATTTTTGAGAAAAATCGAGCTCCTTGAAATTGATCAAATAGATCATCGATTCTTGGTAATGGATACCGATTCTTAATCGTGACCTTGTTCAATTCACGATAGTCAATGCACATACGCATTGATCCGTCTTTCTTCTTAACGAATAAAATAGGTGTTTGTCATGGCGAGGAACTTGGCTGTATGAATCCTTTCTCTAACAATTCGTCCAATTGTTTCTTCAATTCCTGCATTTCGGCGGGTGCCAAATGGTAAGGTGCTTTGGCAATTGATGCTGTTCCTGGTAGCAGGTGGATTCTGAATTCAACTTCCCTGTACGGAGGTAGTCCTGGTAACTCTTCCGGAAATACATCTAAAAACTGAGATACTACTGGAATATCTTTTAGTTCTTTTCCTTTAGTGTTAGTGATTGTGGAAATCAAATACACTAAAGATCCTTTTCATATATAACTTGTTGTTTTCATCACAGAGATAAATTTTGTGGATCTAGAGGGCTTATCTGCTTTTATTGTGATCTTTTCACCCCTTGGTGAATTTACTTGGATCGACTTTTGATCACATAAAATACTGGCTTTATTGGCTATTAACCAATCCATTCCTAATACAATATCAAATCCTGCCAGATTCATTGGATAAAGGTTTGCAATAAACTTTTGGTTTAAAAATTCTATTCTTGCTCCCTGCAAGATTTCAGAAATCTTAATGGTTTCTCCATTTGTTGTCTCTACTAGACATTCTTGTGGGAGTTTAGTTAATGGTTGATTAAGAAGTTTGCAAAATGAAGTATTAATAAAACTTTGGTTTGCACCAGAGTCAAATAATACTTTAGCAAAAACATCATTAACTAAAAACGTACCGGCAATCACATCCGGGATCATCTTGGCTTCATCTGCCGTCAGAACAAATGCTCTAGCATTATTAGTATTCTTGTTGTTCGTAGCTGTAGCTAGTTTCAGACAGTTTGGCTTGATATGACCTTGTTCTCCACAGTTTTAGCATATCCTGTTGTTAAGTTTCTTCTTGCAATCTTCTTCCTTGTGTCCAGATATTTTGCAGAAGTTGCAATATATGGAGCATCTTCCAGAATGCTTCCTTTTGCAATACTTGCAATAAGGTGCAGAGGTAAAACCTACATTTTTCCCACGGTTGGAATTTCCAGAACGGAATTCCTGGGTAAGCCTTTGAGCTAGGTTCTTCCTTTGATCTTCTTCCCGCGTACGCACTAACTCATATGTCAAGGTATTTGCTAGTTCTACAGCTTCTTCTATAGTTTGAGGTCTAGCTGCCTTGACTACATGCCTAATCTCACTGATTAATCCCCAAATGTAACGGGAGATTAATACAGGTTCAGGTGATGCAAGGGTTGGCACTATTCTAGCATATTCAAAGAATAACGTAGTATAACCCTTACTATTACTCCAGTCATTCTAAGGTTTAAAAACTTGTTTGCTATCTGTTCTTTTTCACTAGGAGGGCAGAATTTCCTTTCCACCAAGTTCTTAAATTCCTCCCATTCCATATTGTAAACCCTATCACGTCCCCTAGACTGGAGGATAGTGTTCCACCATTCTAAGGCTGAGTTTTTAAACAGATTGGAAGCAAACATTATCTTATCCTCTTCCACACACTTGCTTATTTTTAAGACAGCCTCAGTCTTTTCTATTCAGCGTAGAGCTGCAACGGCCCCTTCATTGCCCGAGAATTCCATTGGTTTACAAGACCAGAATTCCTTGTAAGAACAACCATAATATATGGTTCTTCTTCTTTTGGGAATGGGCACTTGAAGTAAGGGTCCATTATTTACGTTGTGTTCAGGTTCAGTTGGTCGCTTACTGCTATGGTTACTTTTATTATACGCTTCCCTAACTGTTTTGATAATATATGGCATCGCATCTATTATCCCTTGTGCCACTATGTGTTGGATGGCACTGTTATCCACTTGGTTTCCATTGTTATTGTTGTTCGGGTTATCATTGTTTGGGTTATTGTCATTCTGGTTGTCACTATTCTGGTTTTCCTGGTTCACTTCGTTGTCCATCTGAATTTTAAACATTTGCCAATTATTAATATCAAAAGATAATATTTAACACAACCAATCACACAACACGCATGTTGATCAAAAACGTCGAACATTGCAACTTACTCTTTCTTATATTATGCATCTAATACAAACCAGAACTGAAATTTAAAATTACAATACAACTGAAATTGAAATTACACTACTAGTAGGCATCCGTAGCTATGATTTTTTTTTTCAAAACATACACACATATTATATATTATTATTATATCATTATTATTATTATTATTATTATTATTATTATTATTATTATTATTATTATTATTATTATTATTATTATTACTACCTCGTCCACCATCACCTTCACTGATATGGTGTAACACCTCGTAAAATCATGTCCAATGATGTATTGACACGTGTAATAAACCCTAATAAAGTCCAATATTGAATTTAAGGGACTAATTTTTCGAAAAATAGAAAACTTTGATTATGAAAGGACTGGAAGTCTTTGCATGCCTAAAATAGGTTTCTAAATAACATCATACGTTATTTATATTCACAAATGAGCCACTTGTTGATCAAGTGTAGCCGTTTACGTAATTAATTAAAAGTTTGCGCAATGAAGGGTTAAAAGCGTCAACATGTTAATTCTTACCTCTGAGTGACCTTTCAACAAACCGGGAGCTTCATGATATTTGATTATCCTCTCGGGAATGCCAACTATTGGCCGACTAAGGTTTTTATGCCTATAAGTAAAGTTACGTGCAACTTTGCAAGTTAGAGGGGCTAAAAGTGTCAATATGTTTAATTATACCTCTGAATGACCTTTTAGCGAACCCGAAGCATCATGATGTTTAATAATACTTTCAAGAATGTCTAATATGGATTAGATGAGGCTTCAATGCTATTAAATGATGAGATGCGCAAGTTTGCGCAATAGAGGGACCTAAAGCGTCAACTTTTGAGTCTACGCCATTCGGTAATCATTTAAGCGAATGGGAGTGTAGTAATATTTAAGTATAATCTTGGGAATGATCAATATGGGCCATGGAAGGCTTGGATGTCATTTAACGACATTTCGCGCTACTTTGTACGATTAAAGGACTAATTGTGTCAAACTGCAAAAGTATGTCGATTCATATAGAATCGGACCTTCCGGAATATGACCAAAAGTTAAACATACCCAAAATATCCCTTACCTAGCTTAGAAATAGTTTAGAGGTGTTTCGTGCGCAAAAAAAATAAACTTTTAAGTCATGCAGGGACTAAAAGTGTCAAAAAGTGCACAAGTTTGCATTTTCGCGCATATCTTACATTCTGGATACATCCGGACATCCAAAAATTTATGTAATCATTAAAATATTTTATTTTAGTGATTAGCCTGATAAAATTCCATTCGTCGCGAAATTTGGTTTGTTTTTCGCGTCCGTCCATGTTTCGTCGTAATTAGCCGAACGACGGGACCGTACGACCAAACGAACCGACATACGGCATATTTTTGAGCATGTTTCATGTTCCCTATGATTAAGCATCATTGTAGAGCCTTAAAAATTGTTTAACGGGCCTTAGATGTGTCCGAAATGGCATTTGGAAGTGTAGGGGCTAAATCTGTCAACAAGTGAAAGTTGTTGTTTGCTGACCAGGACCATACGGACCGTATGCCAGGACCTATACGGTCTGTAAGCATAGCCCAGTAACAAAAAAACAAAAACCAGCTTTGGTTTTGCTTCTTTGTCTCACACACCTGATTCTAGGGGCCTTTGATGGTTTCTAAAAAATGGTATTACACCTGCCATGATCTTGTTAACTCTCCCTAACACTTGTCATCATCCTATGATCATCCAAAAACTATAAATATGAGGTGGGTTTCATTGTTAAACTTGCTCATTCCTTTCATTTCTTGCTACCTTCTCATTCTGGAGGAAACCTGAGTTTGTGGAACTTCTTTGGAGTTCATTTCAGTACCAAGGACCATTTGTAAGTGTCCTTAACCTCCTAATCTTAGTTTTGATTAGTTTAATGACCTAAAGTCAACCTTATCGTAATTAAGGATTGACTTAGTGAATAATCACTAATGGTCCAGTAGTTAGTCTAATTAGAAGTAGCTATAAGTTGCTAATTATGTAGGTAATAAACCCCCTAGAGGGCACCTACTGATTAGCAACCTAACTTAGTTGAATTGTCGGGTCAAATGAATGTCAAACGAGTTAGTTTTAAATAAATTCATAACTATTAATATAAGAAACCATAAGATCAGTTTTCTCACTTTAATAACTTGGTAAATATTAGTTGAACACGTCTAAGCATGTTCAACCCGACAATTCTAAGTATAGGCTCGGTTCGGAACCCAAAGTCGCAAAAGTTGACTCTTGCTTTGACTTTCAGTTCTGACCCGATTTGGCTTAGTTTAGATATGCCTTATGATTCCATTAGGACCATATTATAGGTTAGTATAATCCTCCGAGGTTATACAACTTGGTTCCATATAAATCCTAGTTCATGCATGTTTCCGGTAAATGCCTAAATGTTGACCGTTATGCCCTGTAGACCTTAAAACGATATTTTTAAAAAGGTGAGAGGATAGAAACCTTCACTATTGAATTATAAACTTGTCCCTAAAATTTGACATCAGTTTGAGGTCTAGATTAGGAGTTAAGCTCATTAGCGTAAATGAAAAGGTTTTTACTAATTAAACGACATGATTAGCGTATAGCCTATCTAAACCCAATTTTTAATACCAAACTTTTTACCCACTAATATAAAATAATATTTTGGGATTTTTGAAGATTTTTATTTATTTTTAGGCTGAGCATAACTTAGGGTTGTAGCATTAATTCGGTAATTGCCGATTTTGCCCTTTTGGCTTATAAATTGAGTTTTACAAAACATTTTGACCCCAAACCTTTTGCTACTGATTTTATAAGATAAATAAAACATTTTAAGCTTTCTGGAATGATAAAAATATCAGCTTTTCCTTAAAAACCCGGAAATCGCTTAAAACCGCCTTTTTACGTGTTTTAAGCGCATAGTATGTATAAAAAAACTATTTTAAATATATGAGACTTAATACCTACTGATATTTTAAGTAAAATTTTATACTTTAACAGTAAGCAAAAGTTTTAAACTCAGATTTCCAAATTTGACCTTTAAACCTTATGTGAAATTACCAAAATGCGGTGCATAGTTTGGTTATAAATGATAAAACTCACATATGTGTAATACCCTACTGATATAACTTATTAAATAAAGTATTTTTACTAATTAAATCAGACCTTAAACTCGATTTATAATTAAACCCTTTTAAAGCTTTAAAATGACCAAAATACCCCTATGGGGCATAAATTGGTCTTTAATTCGTTTTGGGCATAATGGATGGTATCCTACTGATATCACAACATATTTAGGGCATATTAACTTAGGAAACCTGTTCATGACTCATTTGGTTACCCGTTATGCACTTTTCGCGTTCGGATCGGCTTATGTAACTAGTTTACATAAATTAGCCAAAACGGGTCAAACCTTATCACTTTTATCTCAAAAGGTCTGACCACTAAGTACTGTCCGTATGCCATCCCCTGGTGAAGTGAAGGACAGTACTTTTGAACAGTACTTTTTGTGAAAACAACTGGTGAAAGCAGTAGTTACAATGGAAATGGAGGACAGTGGATGCTTTTCACTATCAGTAGATAGCTCAGCAGTGGATACATCACTGATTATGATCATCAGTGGTTATGAAGAAAAAGGAGAACAGGGGATGACTTTCAGCAGTGGACAGACTTTTGTAGCAGCACAGACTTTTGAACCCAACAGTGGTTATGGCAGACTTTTAGGATTTTAATGAAAAATTCATTTTTAGCTATTTTTAAGGATGAATTTTTTGATTTTCTGAAAACATTTTAATGCCTTTATTCATAGAAAAACAGGATTTTGCCTGTTATTCCATGTTGAGCATACCAATTCTAGAGATCAAACTTTCAAAGGTAGATGTGTCTAATGCTTTGGTTAGCACATCTGCCAGCTGATCCTTAGTTGGAACATGATGCAGAGAAATCAAACCTTTTTCATAGCAATCCCTCACAAAGTGATGTCTGATGTCGATATGTTTGGTGGTTGAATGGGAAACTGGATTTTTGATGATATTTTCTGCTGCCTGGTTGTCCAACATGAGTGGTGTATTTAAGGCAGTGATACCAAAATCCAGTAACTGATTTTGAAGCCAGAGCAGTTGGGTTGTACAGCTTGCAGCAGCTATGTATTCTGCCTCAGCAGTGGATGTGGAAACAGGTGCTTGCTTTTTGCTTTGCCAAGACACTAAGCAATTGTCTAGGAATTGGCACCCTCCTGAAGTGGACTTCCTTGTTTTATCACATCCAGCAAAGTCACTATCTGAAAAACCTGAAAGCTCAATTTTACCATCAGCTGGATACCAGATACCAAGTGTGGGAGCACCTTTGAGGTATCTGAATATCCTTTTTACAGCAATAAGGTTTGACTTTCTAGGGGATGATTGGGATCTTGCACAGACACATGTTGCAAACATGATATCTGGTGTAGATGCAGTTAGGTACAATAAAGACCCAATCATGCTTCTATATAAGGTCTGATCAACCAAATCATCCTTTTCTTCAGACATGACCAATTTATTGGTTGCAATGGGTGTACTACATGGCTTACAATCATCCATATCAAATTTCTTTAAAAGCTCTTTGGCATATTTGCCTTGATGGATGAAAGTTCCATTTTGCAGCTGCCTTACTTGGAGACCAAGAAAGCACTGAAGTTCACCCATTGCACTCATTTCAAACTCAACTGTCATGAGTTGCCTGAACTCTTCACACATTTTATTGCATGTGCTTCCAAAAATGATGTCATCCACATAAATCTGGACAATCATCAAATCCTTTCCTCTCCATTTTAAAAACAGTGTTTTATCAATCCTGCCTCTGGTGAAACCAATGGAAAGTAAAAAGGTGGAAAGAGTTTCATACCAGGCTCTGGGTGCTTGTTTCAAGCCATACAAAGCTTTGTTTAGCTTGTAGACATGATCTGGATAAAATTGATCCTCAAAACCTGGAGGTTGACAGACATATACCTCTTCTTGAATCTTACCATAGAGGAATGCACATTTTATATCCATTTGATACACCTTGATATTGTGGTTGACAGCAAAGGCCAGAAAGAGTCTGATTGCTTCAAGTCTTGCAACAGGAGCAAAAGTTTCATCATAATCAATTCCCTCTTCTTGTTTGTAGCCTTGAACCACAAGCGTGGCTTTGTTCTTGACAACAATACCCCTTTCATCAGTTTTGTTTTTGAAGACCCACTTTGTGCCAATAGGACTTACATTCTCTGGCAGTGGTACAAGCTCCCATACTTGTTGTCTTCTGAACTGTTGGAGTTCTTCTTGCATGGCCTCTACCCAGCTATTGTCTTTCAGTGCCTCTTGATACTTGACTGGCTGATGGAGTGATAGAAAGCCAGCAAAAAGACAAATGTTTTGGGACTGCTTTCTTGTGAGCACCCCTTCATTGATGTTGCCAATGATTTGATCTGCTGGATGAGATTTCAAGAAGATTAGCTCTCCTTGGTAGGGAATGATGGCATTTTGTGGTGAAGGATGCAGATGTGTATCATCTGAGCTAACCACTGCTGGTGACTTTGATGACCCAGCAGTGGCTTCAAAGGGTGGAGACATTGGAGGTAAAGGTGTGAACACCTGCTGACTTTGATCCACTGTTTGAGGACTTTTGTCAGCAGTGTTTGATGAGGTGGAAGCAGTGGTTAAGGGGCTACTTTGGTCAACAACTGTTGAGGTAGCAGTGGTTGAGCTTTGACAACTGTTTTGAACAACTGATGCTCCTCCTCTTAAAACAGACTTTTGAGGAATGATGATTTCATATCCATAGTCTGGTGATGAATCTTCTGATGGACCTGCAGTGTTAGCCTTGACAGCAATATTTTCAAAAGTGAATTTTTCAAGATCAAACAATTCTGCAGGATTTGCAGGGATTTTCAGTGATGAAAGTTCATTGAACTTTACATTCAATGTCTCTTCCACTGCTTTGGTCCGTGTATTAAACACTTTGTAGGCCTTCGCAGTGGATGAGTATCCCAAGTGATATCCCATATCAATTTTGGCTGCAAATTTTGAGATAGAATCTTTTAAGTTCAAAATGAAGCATGGGCAACCAAAAACTTTGAAATATGAGATTAATGGCTTTATTTTATACAGAATTTCATAAGAAGTCTTTTTGTGCCTGGAGTTGATTAAAACTCTGTTTTGGACATAGCAAGCAGTGTTTACTGCCTCTGCCCAAAAAGTTAATGGCAAACCTGAATCTGCAAGCATGGTTCTGGCAGCCTCAATCAATGTTCTGTTCTTTCTTTCAACAACTCCATTTTGCTCTGGTGTTCTAGGAATACTGTACTGCCTTACAATCCCTTTCTTCACACAGAAAGCATCCAACTCCTTATTTTTGAATTCTGTGCCATTGTCACTCCTGAAGACTTTTACTGGAAGGTCAAATTGCTTTTCAACCTGTGTAACAAAGTCTTGCAAAATGCCTGCAGTCTCATCTTTAGAGTGTAAAAAGAAGGTCCATGTAAACCTAGAGAGGTCATCAACAATAACCAAACAATATCTTTTCTTTTTGAGACTCATGACTTGCACTGGGCCAAACAAATCCATGTGTAGCATTTGCAAACACTGGGTTGTTTTGAACTCTTCAATGGACTTAAAAGAGCTCTTGTGCTGTTTTCCTTTTAAACAGGAAACACAGTGTTCAGGACATGAAAACATTTTTTGTGGTAAGCCTCTTACTAAGCCATTTTTTGAAATTTCATTGATTGTTTTGAGATTTGTGTGTCCCAGTCTTTTGTGCCATAACTCTGTCTCTTTGTTAGAGGCAGCTGAGAAAAGACAGGCATCAGCTCTGGGACACTCTCTTGACATGTCAACAACATAAACATTGCCACTTCTTTGAGCAACAAGTTTTGTTAAGCCTTTCTTGATTATTGCTTCAATCTTACAAACCATTTCTGGTCCGACAATCCTACAACAATCCTTTGTGAAAAATGATCTAAACCCTTTATCACTCATTTGAGACACACTCAGGAGGTTGAATTTCAGATTATCAATAAGATTGACATTTTCAAATTTCACATTTCCAGACTTTACAGTACCAGACCCCAGAACTTTTCCCTTGCTATTATTACCAAAGGATATATCTCCCCCTCCATGAATTTTGAAATCTTGAAGAAGGGCTTTACATCCTGTCATGTGCCTGGAGCCTCCACTATCTACATACCAAAGACTATCTAAGCATGCAGAAGCTCCCTGCACATGAAGTAAAGGATTAGTTCAAAAAGGTTTCCAAAGCCAACAGGGCTTTGGATGGGGTCTCAACAGTGTCTAGGATGGTGGCAGATGCATGGACAGTGGTTAGCTCAGGGGTTTGTACATTTTTGGGAATGTATTTCTCTAACCACTGTTGGGGGTCTTGACCTATCATCTGTTGATAACCAAAAGGATGCCTGTTCACTTTTGGTTTAGAGGGCTTTTTGTAAGTCTCATAAACGTGTGGAATCCTTTGGTATGATGCTTTTTCCTTGCCTTTTCTGAATTGATTGGATGGAGGTGCATCTGTCACCTGTATATCCCTTTGAACAGATGTTTGGTTCAGCTGTTTTGTGACAGCAGTTTGGACAGGGATGAACAGTGGTTGTTTCTTGGTGAACTTAACAGATGATGGTGATGAACTTAAGGATGTTTTTGCAGTGTACTCTTTCTTCTTTTCATCAAAGTTTTTGAGATACACACATTTCTTAGTTTTGTGGTTATTTTTACCACAGATGGTGCAGCTTGCAGCAGGTGAAATGTTGCTTGTTTTGTTTATATCATATGCTTTTAGATGAAAACAATCTTTTGTTAGATGATTCTTCTTTTCACGGAATTCACAAAAACAAGTTTTTGATCTTTTCTCTTTTCTTCCTTTTCTCAGATTCCTTTGCAACAGAGTTTTGAACCTCTGTTGGGATATCTTTGATTGGAATGACTCTTGCTTTTGGAGCTTTTACACCATCAGTGGTTGTGAAATCCATTGGTTTGAAATTTTCAAGGATATCACACTCATCAGACCATGTGGATTTAAATTGGTATTTCTCTATTTCCTCAAAGGTTGAGGATCCCACAGATCTTTCCAGAGTAATTTTGTTACCAAGTTTGTCGGTTATTTTAACCTCTTGGCCATTTTTGTTGGTTGGTATGATTTCAGAAGAAACAACATGCATTGCAGCAGTGCTTGCAATGTCATCATATTTTCTATGACCTATACCAAACTTGACATTGCTTTTTAGCTGTTTCTCAAGCATAACCTCATACCCTTTGCAAGACTCCACCCACCTTTCACAGGTGATCTGGGTAGACTCTAACTCCTTTTTGCGAACTTGGTATTTTTCTACCATAGTTTGGAGTTGAGTTTTGGTTATGCTTTGTTCTTCTTTCAAACTGCTGATCTCTTTATCTTTTTCAGCCAATTTGTTTCTAAGTTCTTTCAATGACTTTTCAAATTTGACCTCATCAGACAAGATTTTATCTCTAAGGTTTTCATTCACCTCTTTAATGTTAGCAAATGCAATAATACAGTTGTCTGAACACAATTTTTCAAGAACTTGAGGTGATACCTTAGCAGCAGCTATCATGGCACAATCACATTGATGATTATCTTCTTCGTCAGCTCTCTCTTCTTCATCACCAGCTTTCTTTGGCTCTTCTTCCTCTTTGTCTTCTTTGGACCAAGGGTCGGTCAGTGGTTCAATCAGGGTTTCTAAATTTCCTTCCAGCAGTAGTTCACCAACAACTGCAGTAACCACTGCTTCAGCAACTTCATCCACTGTTTCAACACTTAGTTGTTCACCTTCAGCTTCATCCCCTTCTGGTATTGACTCTAATGCCATCAAACAAAATTCATCATTAAAAGCATCATTAGAAGCATATAGAGCAAAATTTTCATCACTAAGCTCTTCAGGCATGCTGCTCCAATCAACAAAGCCTTGTGTGAAAAAGCTTTGCTGATCTGGTTGTGTCACAGTTGGAGCAGCTGTTTGAGGTGCAGCAGGCTGCACTTGTGCCTGAGGGACAGGGGCTTGAACTACTGAATTTGTGGAACAGTGGTTTGAACATAATGCACGGGCACAGGGGTTGCAGCATAATGAGCAGTGTTTACATGTGCTGCAGGGGCATATTGGGTATAGTGCACAGTGTTTTGTTGTTGTGGTCTAGGATTTGTGCTAGGGTGAGTTATTATGGGACCAGTAGTTTGACTCCTACATTCTCTAGCAAAGTGACCTAGCCTATTAAACTTGTAACACTTGATTTTTGATTTATCCAACCCCACCCTTAAATTTCCATGGAGCCCTGGAAATTTTCTCCCTGTTCTTTTATAGAACTTGCTTGTTCTTACACTAAGCAAGGCCAACTGATGCAAGATGTCCATCTCCTCTAAGTCAGTGGGATCAAAATGTTGCAAATCATTAAGCTCAAAACACAAATTATCTGACATCTGGTTCTCAGTATTTGCTGTGAAAGCATAATTTGTAGAGTGAGAATCAGAGTTGACGAAGTTACCCCCAGCTGTTATATCAATAAAATGATCATAACTCTGATCCTTACTACTACTGCCAGATTCTTCTTGACCAAACAGAGCTGTGCTGCCAAATGAATAATCATCAGCAACCAAACTCTTGCAACCTCCTTTTTTGGTTCAACTCCCTTTCATAGGTCAGGAGTCTACCATGGAGTTGGGTCAGGGTCAGATCTTTGAATTCAGCTGAATTCCTGGTGACAAAAACAATTGTGTCCCATTTTTCTGGCAATGATCTAAGGAACCTGCTATTTTGGGTTGCATTTGGAAATGTAACCTTAACAAGCCTTAGCTCACTGATGAGACAACTGAAACGTTCAAATTGTTGGGTTAGTGATTCCCCTTTGATGTGACAAAACGTTTCATACTGCTGATTCAGAATTTCCCTATTGTTTTCAATAACCTCCTCTGTTCCTCCGAACTGTTCCTTCAATGCATCCTACAATTCTTTTGCACTGTCACAATGTAACAGTCCAGCATAGATTTCGTTGGGGAGTGCAGAGGCTATGATGCTAAACGCTTTGGCATCCAGTTCAAACTTCTGAAAATCTAATTCAGTGTAATTTTCAGTTGGTTTAGGAACGAATTTTTTGGCGTCCTCTGCGCTTGGCACCATAGGAACATGAGGACCGAAAACGACAGACCTCCAACATCCAGTGTTTTGTTGAGCGAGGATGTGACGCATCCTTCGCTCCCAGATGTTGTACTCGTTTCTTTTTAGCATAGGTGGTTTGAACAAAGAGCCAATGTTATCATCTAGTGATTGTGACATCTTTCCGGTTGTTTTACAGGTACTGATTAATCAACTTTATCGGTGATTAAACCTTACTCTGTTTTTCAACACAACGAACAAACGATCAGTGTCAACAATTTTGAGCTGAACTATTTACGTCAAAATGATTGTTAGATCAAGTTTGACTGTCCAAGCTCTGATACTAATTGTTAGGATATGAGTTTGGATTGATTGTGATTTGTGTTTGAATTTAGATGAACATATGAAAGAGTAGTGCAGCGGAATTTGATGGAACCAAACTTTTCACAATCAAACAGAAGAAATGCTATCAATTATACATTTTCTAACACTGAATCAAATGATTAAATTTATTTTTAAACTCTGATTACAATGCGTGTATGATATGCAAACTCCCCCTCAGCCTGAGCTCAGTGTTTGTTCGTGCAGAAAGAAGATGGTGAATGAGCTAAACAGAACAGTACAGAGTACTGTTCTATTTATAGGCACTTGCAAACCACTGAGCATCAAAGCTGACGTCACCATGAAAGTGACATCTAACCTCCTAACAAACTCTAACCTCTAATCTATACAAACACTGCTATGCTAATTACTGATATTACATTTCAATGCATAAACTAAACATAAACTGCTGCTGCATCCTTCCACTGCTGTGAACCCAGCAGTACTTGTCATGATCAGCAGAGCTTGAACCAAGGCAGTAGATCGAGCAGCAGAGCTTTAGTTTTTCTATTAGACTTTGTCTTAGTCAGCAGTTGTTGGTCAGCAGATTGTATGATCAGCAGATAGGAGGTCAGCAGATGTTGAAACCACTTTCAAGGGGAGAGACTTGCAACCAAACATCTGCTTATTCTGAATCTACTGTTGTGACCCAGTTTTGGCTTTTATTATCTGTTCCTTTGGTAGGGTTCAATCCCAACAATCTCCCCCTGGAACAGATAATGCCAAAACTCTTCATTATTGTAGATTTTTATTGCCTCAACAACAGTTCCCTTATTTGCCCTTTGAATTGTATTTCAAAGGTTAAGGCATCTGTATCATCTTCATCCCTGCTAAGTGGAAGATCAAGGAGATCCTGCAAATCTTCAAGTCTCAGGCCAAGAGCTTGTTCCCTTGTAAATTTCTTCACTTCGCCATCTGCCCTGACCATAGTCAATACGTGGTTCTGTTTGTCAGTTTTCCACTCTTGTATTTTTAGGCGAGATGGGTTTCTTGGGAGATCTTTATTTGTTGAGGAGTTTGGTGATGCTGGCCTATTCATTACTGGCTGAACAGTATGTGCAGATTTTTCCAGTTCAGATTCTTTTTTCAACATTACCAACAAGCCCTTTTTCACAACGGCATTTCCGGCAAGAATCTCTTGAACTGTTTCAGAACCTAACTGGCTTTGTCTCCTTCTTTTGTAGATGGTAGTGCCAGCAGGAGCAGTGGTTCTTTTGAGATGTGGCTTTGATGATCCTTTCGAAACCTCTGCTTTGGAGTAGTCAGGCTTTTGTGGAGCTTTTGGATCTTTCTTCCTTAGCTCTTCCAAACTTTTGTATCTGGCCCTGACCCTCGCTTCTCCCCACTTAGACACAAAGTTCTTTGACCCATAATCAGCAATTATCAGCTCCTCTTTCATTCTCTTCAGTTCTAAGGCCTTATCAGCTTCAACCCTTTTTAATTTTACAGGGGGAGTCTGCTTGACTTTATTCTTGATCATTTCATGAATCCTGGCTACTTCCTTTTCAAGCTCAGGAATAGTCCAGTTTCTGAACATGTGCTTCTCCCCTTGTATGTCTTGTAGGTCATGATGTTTTCAATGTAGTCTTTTCTCAAGGACTCATCTGCCTTTTCTGAGATTTGCTGACATACATTCTTTGCAAACTGTTCCAAAGCTTTGACATGTGTAAGTAGAAACTGATAGTTTTGTTGATACTCTCTATCAGATTTCCCTTGTTTGTTTTTGATTGAGATATCCTCTGCTTGCTTGGCCTTGATTTTCAAGTATTCTTCAATATTAGTTGGCCCGGGATATCCTTCAATCGATGGCAAGCTCCTTTTGGCAGGGTCATCCTCATAGTAGAAGGACTTAATTTCTTCTCTGACTGTTACAAGCTCAAGAGGAAATTGAACACCTGCAGGAGGTAAGGGTTTGTACAGTTGAGCTGAAGAGAGAGGAATGGATTTTGAAACTGTGACCAGTGCTTGGGATTTTGAAGCTTTTGGTGGTGGTGATGGAGAATCATCATCTGATATAACAACCCTTTTCCTTTTTATTATAGGGAGGGCAGATGATGTTTTGGGTGGATCAGTGGTTTGTGGTTGACTAACAGCTGTTGAAACAACTGGTGTTTCAATCACTGTTGTCATTACAGCAGATGTTTTGCCCTCAGCTGTCTTCTGCTTTAGGGCAGGAACAGATGGTGGTGGTAAGACAGTGGTGGTGGTGTGTGTTGAAGTGGTGTGTGTTTAAGTGGGAGCAGTTGTTGTAACAACTGTTTGGATGGAGGTTTGATGTTGGTGGCTTTTGGACAGTGTTTTTGGAGTGTGCTTTGGAAGGCTGGATGGTGTGGATTTGGGTTTCCTTACTTTTCTAGTAAGCTTTCCTTTTGGAATCGGATTTTGATCATCCTTTTCACCAGAACAACCCTGCGCATTCAGCTCTATGAAAGCTCTTTTCTCCTCATTCCACCTTGCTAGGTCCTTTGCCGCTCTGTCCTTCTTTACACTTATGACAGCATCATCAAGTGCATTTTTGGTAACATCAACCTTTTTACTACCATCTGGCAAAGGAATGTCTCTGAGCATTGCACCTATTGTTGTATCTAGATATAGCCCATTTTTTATCCCCTTCTTTACCCACTCCTTCATTTTCTCCCCCTTTTTGGCATTATCTGCAGGGAGGTCATCAATATAAAGCACAGTAGGAGGAGTAGTGCCAGTGGTTGTAAACAACTAGGCCTTGATCGCCTTGATGTCATCGTTTGTATCCCTGAACCTAGACTCCATTGCCTTTTTGAGATTTTGAACATGTTTTTCATGTTGTTGCTCGGCCAACTGAAATTGTTGATGGAGAAAAGGTTGGAAGAGGTTCCAGAGCTCATTTGTAACATCTGCTGGTGGTGGAGCAGGTGTTTGAGATGGAACAGCAGTGGATGGTACCTTTTGAATTGTTAACAACTGTTGCAGCATTTCTTTAATTTCTGCAACAGATGTATCCAATTTTTCAACACGTTCCGTCAATTCTTGGTACTTTAAACCATCACCCAAGTTAATGGGATCATCTGATTTCCCACTAGCAGTGGTTTTATCAGAGGTTGAAGTAGGGAGTGTACTCCAAACATCAACAACTGATGCCCCTTTTTCTTGGTACCAGGGTCTTCTTCCTTCAACACTTGATAATCTTTTGATGTTACCTGTGGTTAGTACAAACTCACGGGCAGATAACAGAGGTGTTATAGAAGGAATTGCCTCCAAGGAAGTCTTATTGATGTAACCACTGTCCAAGTGTAAACCTGTAGGTTCAACACTTGTAGTGGCTGCTTCACTTGGAATACCACCAAGAGTTACATGTAACTCAAGGGCTGTAACCTCCTCAGGTTGTGTTGGTGGGTTAGCAAAGATTGATACATCAAGCCCAGTCTCTTGTTGAGGTATTTTCTCATGAACAGGTGATTGAGAAGGACTGGTTTGTGCTAGGTTCAAATCAATTGCATCTAACAGTAGTTTGGTGTTTGGTGGAATTGGGGATGTGAAGGTAGGTTTAGAAAGCGGATTTGCCCCGGGTATTGGGCTGTGGAGGATGGAAACGAGTGCGTCCAGAGCCTCATCATGTGGTGACCCTGTGTGTACAACCTGTTCTTTTTGTGAAGAGACAGGAGGAGTTTCAGGTATAGGTTGAGATATTTCTACCAACTGCTGTGAGGAAGTAGCAGCAGTGGTTTGTTGTGATTTTTGTGCAATCACAGGCAAGTGCTCTGGTATCTCATCCTCCAGAGTTGCCTTTTTGATGGGTTTGGGGGGTTTTTGATTTTTCTTTTTCTGTGGTTTTTTGGTGATTTTAGGTGTGGGTTTCAAGACAGTTGTTTGGCTGCCTTGATCACCTTGAGCAGTAGGCTCAGCAGCAGATACCTGAGGAGCAGTGTTTGCTGCTAAAATCTGCTCAGGCACCTCTACTCGTGTTTTACAAGGTGTTGACATTCTTGAAAATGTTTCAGCAGTTAAGCTGTTCATTTGAAAAGATTCACCTTGGTTTATTACCGCAATATCATCTTTACTGAACTTTTTCTCAAAATAATAACTTAAAAACCTTGGGAACAGTAAGAATGATTTTGTTTCAACATTTTTAACCAAATCATTGAAAATTGCCTTGGAGTAGTTAAGATTTTCTCCTTGTAAAATAGCATACCCCAAGTTTTGAATTTTCATTGGTATTTCATTAAAGGAAGTGGTTTTGTTTGAAACACACATGAGAAGGGTATGAAATAAAAATCTGGTTGCAGAAGGGAAGAAACCTTTTTCTAAGTGTATCATTACTTTTCCTTGTTTTGGGTAATTTGGTAACAAAATCCATTGTTATCAATTCCCATTTCCACACACACTGGCATTTCTAATTGCCGCAATAAACCCGAGGGTTTCTGATGTTCAGCTTTAACCTGTGAGCAGGTTAAACGCTTAGAAACATAAGCTGCTATGTCCTTCTTCATTCCTATCCACCAGAAATTCTTTCTTAAGCCCTGATACATCTTATCACTTCCAGGATGCATTGTATACTTAGACTTACGGGCTTCTTCTAATATACGGTGACGTAGGTTTCCTAATTTAGGTATCCACATTCTTTTCTTGTGGAATCTCCAAATTCCATCAGTTCCTTGTTCTAATTCCTTAATCATTCCTTTCAACTTTTCAGTATCATCCCTGATTACTGATTCTTGTGCTTTTCTAATTTGCTCATTTAAATCTACTTGTAGATTTAATTTAAGAGAACGTACTCTTTTTGACTTTTCATGATACTTTCGACTTAAGGAATCAGCCACTACATTGGCCTTTCCTGCATGATACTGGATATTACAATCATAATCACTAAGAATCTCCATCCAGCGTCTTTGCCTCATATTCAGCTCCTTTTGCCCGAAAACATACCTTAAACTTTTATGATCTGTGAAAATGGTAAACTTACTACCGTTAAGGTAATGTCTCCCAATTTTCAGGGCAAAAATTATAGCTCATAATTCTAAATCATGGGTTGAATAATTCTCTTCATGATTCTTAAGTTGTCTAGATGGATAAGCTATAACCTTTTGACGTTGCATCAATACACATCCATAACCTAACTTAGAAGCGTCACAATAGACTACAAAGTCTTCAGTTCCTTCTGGTAACGCTAGTATGGGTGCGTTGGTTAATCTTTGCTTAAGAATTCTAAAGGCTTCTTCCTGTTTTGATCCCCATTCAAACTTAACGGATTTACAGGTTAACTTAGTTAAGGGAATAGCTATTCAAGAAAAATCTCGAATAAATCTTCTATAATAACCGGCCAGTCATAAGAAACTTCTAACCTCGGTTGGTGACTCAGGGGTTTTCCATTTGGTAATCGCCTCGATCTTGGTGGGATCCACATGAATTCCTTCATGGTTGACTAAATGTCCAAGAAACTGTACCTGTTCTAACCAGAACTCGCACTTTGAAAACTTTGCATAAAGCTTTTCTTTCCTTTATAATCTTAGAAGTGCGTGTAAATGCTTCGCATGTTCCTCTTTACTCTTAGAGTAAATGAGAATATCATCTATAAAAACAATTATGAATTTGTCCAAATACGGCTTACATATTCGGTTCATCATTTCCATAAATTCAGTTGGGGCATTGGTTAAACCAAATGGCATGACAGTAAATTCATAATGACCATACCTTGTTCTAAATGCGGACTTAGGAATGTCTTCTTCCTGTACCTTTAATTGATGATATCCTGAGCGTAAATCGATTTTTGAGAAAAATCGAGCTCCTTGAAATTGATCAAATAGATCATCGATTCTTGGTAATGGATACCGATTCTTAATCGTGACCTTGTTCAATTCACGGTAGTCAATGCACATACGCATTGATCCGTCTTTCTTCTTAACGAATAAAATAGGTGCTTCCCATGGCGAGGAACTTGGCTGTATGAATCCTTTCTCCAACAATTCGTCCAATTGTTTCTTCAATTCCTGCATTTCGGCGGGTGCCAAATGGTAAGGTGATTTGGCAATTGATGTTGTTCCTGGTAGCAGGTGGATTCTGAATTCAACTTCCCTGTACGGAGGTAGTCCTGGTAACTCTTCCGGAAATACATCTGAAACTGAGATACTACTGGAATATCTTTTAGTTCTTTTCCTTTAGTGTTAGTGATTGTGGAAATCAAATACACTAAAGATCCTTTTCATATATAACTTGTTGTTTTCATCACAGAGATAAATTTTGTGGATCTAGAGGGCTTATCTCCTTTTATTGTGATCTTTTCACCCCTTGGTGATTTACTTGGATCGACTTTTGATCACATAAAATAATGGCTTTATTGGCTATTAACCAATCCATTCCTAATACAATATCAAATCCTGTCAGATTCATTGGATAAAGGTTTGCAATAAACTTTTGGTTTAAAAATTCTATTCTTGCTCCCTGCAAGATTTCAGAAATCTTAATGGTTTCTCCATTTGTTGTCTCTACTAGACATTCTTGTGGGAGTTTAGTTAATGGTTGATTAAGAAGTTTGCAAAATGAAGTATTAATAAAACTTTGGTTTGCACCAGAGTCAAATAATACTTTAGCAAAAACATCATTAACTAAAAACGTACCGGCAATCACACCCGGGATCATCTTGGCTTCATCTGCCGTCAGAACAAATGCTCTAGCATTTTTAGTATTCTTGTTGTTCGTAGCTGTAGCTAGTTTCAGACAGTTTGGCTTGATATGACCTTGTTCTCCACAGTTTTAGCATATCCTGTTGTTAAGTTTCTTCTTGCAATCTTCTTCCTTGTGTCCAGATATTTTGCAGAAGTTGCAATATATGGAGCATCTTCCAGAATGCTTCCTTTTGCAATACTTGCAATAAGGTGCAGAGGTAGAACCAACATTTTTCCCACGGTTGGAATTTCCAGAACGGAATTCCTGGGTAAGCCTTTCAGCTAGGTTCTTCCTTTGATCTTCTTCCCGCGTACGCACTAACTCATATGTCAAGGTATTTGCTAGTTCTACAGCTTCTTCTATAGTTTGAGGTCTAGCTGCCTTGACTACATGCCTAATCTCACTGATTAATCCCCAAATGTAACAGGAGATTAATACAGGTTCAGGTGATGCAAGGGTTGGCACTATTCTAGCATATTCAAAGAATAACGTAGTATAACCCTTACTATTTACTCCAGTCATTCTAAGGTTTAAAAACTTGTTTTCTATCTGTTCGTTTTCATTAGGAGGGCAGAATTTCCTTTCCACCAAGTTCTTAAATTCCTCCTATTCCATATTGTAAACCCTATCATGTCCCCTAGACTGGAGGATAGTGTTCCACCATTCTAAGGCTGAGTTTTTAAACAGATTGGAAGCAAATATTATATTATCCTCTTCCACACACTTGCTTATTTTTAAGACAGCCTCCGCCTTTTCTATCCAGCGTAGAGCTGCAACGGCCCCTTCATTGCCCGAGAATTCCATTGGTTTACAAGACCAGAATTCCTTGTAAGAACAACCATAATATATGGTTCTTCTTCTTTTGGGAATGGGCACTTGAAGTAAGGGTCCATTATTTACGCTGTGTTCAGGTTCAGTTGGTCGCTTACTGCTATGGTTACTTTTATTATACGCTTCCCTAACTGTTTTGATAATATATGGCATCGCATCTATTATCCCTTGTGCCACTATGTGTTGGATGGCACTGTTATCCACTTGGTTTCCATTGTTATTGTTGTTCGGGTTATCATTGTTTGGGTTATTGTCATTCTGGTTGTCGTTATTCTGGTTTTCCTGGTTCACTTCGTTGTCCATCTGAATTTTAAACATTTGCCAATTATTAATATCAAAAGATAATATTTAACACAACCAATCACACAACACGTATGTTGATCAAAAACGTCGAACATTGCAACTTACTCTTTCTTATATTATGCATCTAATACAAACCAGAACTGAAATTTAAAATTACAATACAACTGAAATTGAAATTACACTACTAGTAGGCATCCGTAGCTATGATTTTTTTTTCAAAACATACACACATATTATATATTATTATTATATCATTATTATTATTATTATTATTATTATTATTATTATTATTATTATTATTATTACTACTACCTCGTCCACCATCACCTTCACTGATATGGTGTAACACCTCGTAAAATCATGTCCAATGATGTATTGACACGTGTAATAAACCCTAATAAAGTCCAATATTGAATTTAAGGGACTAATTTTTCGAAAAATAGAAAACTTTGATTCTGAAAGGACTGGAAGTGTTAGCATGCCTAAAATAGGTTTCTAAATAACATCATACGGTATTTATATTCACAAATGAGCCACTTGTTGATCAAGTGTAGCCGTTTGCGTAATTAATTAAAAGTTTGCGCAATGAAGGGTTAAAAGCGTCAACATGTTAATTCTTACCTCTGAGTGACCTTTCAACAAACCGGGAGCTTCATGATATTTGATTATACTCTCGGGAATGCCAACTATTGGCCGACTAAGGTTTTTATGCCTATAAGTAAAGTTACGCGCAACTTTGCAAGTTAGAGGGGCTAAAAGTCTCAATATGTTTAATTATACCTCTGAATGACCTTTTAGCGAACCCGAAGCATCATGATGTTTAATAATACTTTCAAGAATGTCTAATATGGATTAGATGAGGCTTCAATGCTATTAAATGATGAGATGCGCAAGTTTGCGCAATAGAGGGACCTAAAGCGTCAACTTTTGAATCTACGCCATTCAGTAATCATTTAAGAGAATGGGAGCGTAGTAATATTTAAGTATATTCTTGGGAATGATCAATATGGGCCATGGAAGGCTTGGATGTCATTTAACGACATTTCGCGCTACTTTGTGCGATTAAGGGACTAATTGCGTCAAACTGCAAAAGTATGTAGATTCATATAGAATCGGACCTTCCGGAATATGACCATAAGTTAAACATACCCAAAATATCCCTAACCTAGCTTAGAAATAGGCTTAGAGGTGTTTCGTGCGCAAAAAAATAAACTTTTAAGTCATGCAGGGACTAAAAGTGTCAAAAAGTGCACAAGTTTGCATTTTCGCGCATATCTTACATTCTGGATACATCCGGACATCCAAAAATTTATGTAATCATTAAAATATTTTATTTTAGTGATTGGCTTGCTAAAATTCCATTCGTCGCGAAATTTGGTTTGTTTTTCGCGTCTGTCCATGTTTCGTCGTAATTAGCCGAACGACGGGACCGTACGACCAAACGAACCGACATCCGGCATATTTTTGAGCATGTTTCATGTTCCCTATGATTAGGCATCATTGTAGAGCCTTAAAAATTGTTTAACGGGCCTTAGATGTGTCGGAAATGGCATTTGGAAGTGTAGGGGCTAAATCTGTCAACAAGTGAAAGTTGTTGTTTACTGACCAGGACCATACGGACCGTACGCCAGGACCTGTACGCTCTGTAAGCATAGCCCAGTAACAAAAAAAAAAACAAAAACCAGCATTGGTTTTGCTTCTTTGTCTCACACACCTGATTCTAGGGGCCTTTGATGGTTTCTAAAAAATGGTATTACACCTGCCATGATCTTGTTAACCCTCCCTAACACTTGTCATCATCCTATGATCATCCAAAAACTATAAATAGGAGGTGGGTTTCATTGTTAAACTTGCTCATTCCTTTCATTTCTTGCTACCTTCTCATTCTGGAGGAAACCTGAGTTTGTGGAACTTCTTTGGAGTTCATTTCAGTACCAAGGACCATTTGTAAGTGTCCTTAACCTCCTAATCTTAGTTTTGATTAGTTTAATGACCTAAAGTCAACCTTATCGTAATTAAGGATTGACTTAGTGAATAATCACTAATGGTCCAGTAGTTAGTCTAATTAGAAGTAGCTATAAGTTGGTAATTATGTAGGTAATAAACCCCTTAGAGGGCACCTACTGATTAGCAACCTAACTTAGTTGAATTGTCGGGTCAAATGAATGTCAAACGAGTTAGTTTTAAATAAATTCATAACTATTAATATAAGAAACCATAAGATCAGTTTTCTCACTTTAATAACTTGGTAAATATTAGTTGAACACGTCTAAGCATGTTCAACCCGACAATTCTAAGTATAGGCTCGGTTCGGAACCCAAAGTCGCAAAAGTTGACTCTTGCTTTGACTTTCAGTTCTGACCCGATTTGGCTTAGTTTAGATATGCCTTAGGATTCCATTAGGACCATATTATAGGTTAGTATAATCCTCTGAGGTTATACAACTTGGTTCCATATAAATCCTAGTTCATGCATGTTTCCGGTAAATGCCTAAATGTTGACCGTTATGCCCTATGGACCTTAAAACGATATTTCTAAAAAGGTGAGAGGATAGAAACCTTCACTACTGAATTATAAACTTGTCCCTAAAATTTGACATCAGTTTGAGGTCTAGATTAGGAGTTAAGCTCATTATCGTAAATGAAAAGGTTTTTACTAATTAAACGACATGATTAGCGTATAGCCTATCTAAACCCAATTTTTAATACCAAACTTTTTACCCACTAATATAAAATAATATTTTGGGATTTTTGAAGATTTTTATTTATTTTTAGGCTGAGCATAACTTAGGGTTGTAGCATTAATTCGGTAATTGCCGATTTTGCCCTTTTGGCTTATAAATTGAGTTTTACAAAACATTTTTACCCCAAACCTTTTGCTACTGATTTTATAAGATAAATAAAACATTTTAAGCTTTCTGGAATGATAAAAATATCAGCTTTTCCTTAAAAAACCGGGAATCGCTTAAAACCGCCTTTTTACGTGTTTTAAGCGCATAGTATGTATAAAAAAACTATTTTAAATATATGAGACTTAATACCTACTGATATTTTAAGTAAAATTTTATACTTTAACAGTAAGCAAAAGTTTTAAACTCAGATTTCCAAATTTGACCTTTAAACCTTATGTGAAATTACCAAAATGCCCCTTCGGTGCATAGTTTGGTTATAAATGATAAAACTCACATATGTGTAATACCCTACTGATATAACTTATTAAATAAAGTATTTTTACTGATTAAATCAGACCTGAAACTCAGATTTATAATTAAGCCCTTTTAAAGCTTTAAAATGACCAAAATACCCCTACGGGGCATAAATTGGTCTTTAATTCGTTTTGGGCATAATGGAAGGTATCCTACTGATATCACAACATATTTAGGGCATATTAACTTAGGAAACCTGTTCATGACTCATTTGGTTACCCGTTACGCACTTTTCGCGTTCGGATTAGCTTATATAACTAGTTTACATAAATTTGCCAAAACGGGTCAAACCTTATCACTTTTATCTCAAAAGGTCTGACCACTAAGTACTGTCCGCATGCCATCCCCTGGTGAAGTGAAGGACAGTACTTTTGAACAGTACTTTTTGTGAAAACAACTGGTGAAAGCAGTAGTTACAATGGAAATGGAGGACAGTGGATGCTTTTCACTATCAGTAGATGGCTTAGCAGTGGATACATCACTGATTATGATCATCAGTGGTTATGAAGAAAAAGGAGAACAGGGGATGACTTTCAGCAGTGGACAGACTTTTGTAGCAGCACAGACTTTTGAACCCAACAGTGGTTATGGCAGACTTTTAGGATTTTAATGAAAAATTCATTTTTAGCTATTTTTAAGGATGAATTTTTTGATTTTCTGAAAACATTTTAATGCCTTTATTCATAGAAAAACAGGATTTTGCCTGTTATTCCATGTTGAGCATACCAATTCTAGAGATCAAACTTTCAAAGGTAGATGTGTCTAATGCTTTGGTTAGCACATCTGCCAGCTGATCCTTAGTTGGAACATGATGCAGAGAAATCAAACCTTTTTCATAGCAATCCCTCACAAAGTGATGTCTGATGTCGATATGTTTGGTGGTTGAATGGGAAACTGGATTTTAGATGATATTTTCTGCTGCCTGGCTGTCCAACATGAGTGGTGTCTTTAAGGCAGTGATACCAAAATCCAGTAACTGATTTTGAAGCCAGAGCAGTTGGGCTGTACAGCTTGCAGCAGCTATGTATTCTGCCTCAGCAGTGGATGTGGAAACAGGTGCTTGCTTTTTGCTTTGCCAAGACACTAAGCAATTGCCTAGGAATTGGCACCCTCCTGAAGTGGACTTCCTTGTTTTATCACATCCAGCAAAGTCACTATCTGAAAAACCTGAAAGCTCAATTTTACCATCAGCTGGATACCAGATACCAAGTGTCGGAGCACCTTTGAGGTATCTGAATATCCTTTTTACAACAATAAGGTTTGAGTTTCTAGGGGATGATTGGGATCTTGCACAGACACATGTTGCAAACATGATATCTGGTCTAGATGCAGTTAGGTACAATAAAGACCCAATCATGCTTCTATATAAGGTCTGATCAACCAAATCATCCTTTTCTTCAGACATGACCAATTTATTGGTTGCAATGGGTGTACTACATGTCTTACAATCATCCATATCAAATTTCTTTAAAAGCTCTTTGGCATATTTGCCTTGATGGATGAAAGTTCCATTTTGCAGCTGCCTTACTTGGAGACCAAGAAAGCACTGAAGTTCACCCATTGCACTCATTTCAAACTCAGCTGTCATGAGTTGCCTGAACTCTTCACACATTTTATTGCATGTGCTTCCAAAAATGATGTCATCCACATAAATCTGGACAATCATCAAATCCTTTCCTCTCCATTTTAAAAACAGTGTTTTATCAATCCTGCCTCTGGTGAAACCAATGGAAAGTAAAAAGGTGGAAAGAGTTTCATACCAGGCTCTGGGTGCTTGTTTCAAGCCATACAAAGCTTTGTTTAGCTTGTAGACATGATCTGGATAAAATGGATCCTCAAAACCTGGAGGTTGACAGATATATACCTCTTCTTGAATCTTACCATAGAGGAATGCACATTTTATATCCATTTGATACACCTTGATATTGTGGTTGACAGCAAAGGCTAGAAAGAGTCTGATTGCTTCAAGTCTTGCAACAGGAGCAAAAGTTTCATCATAATCAATTCCTTCTTCTTGTCTGTAGCCTTGAAGCACAAGCCTGGCTTTGTTCTTGACAACAATACCCCTTTCATCAGTTTTGTTTTTGAAGACCCACTTTGTGCCAATAGGACTTATATTCTCTGGCAGTGGTACAAGCTCCCATACTTGTTGTCTTCTGAACTGTTGGAGTTCTTCTTGCATGGCCTCTACCCAGCTATTGTCTTTCAGTGCCTCTTGATACTTGACTGGCTGATGGAGTGATAGAAAGCCAGCAAAAAGACAAATGTTTTGGGACTGCTTTCTTGTGAGCACCCCTTCATTGATGTTGCCAATGATTTGATCTGCTGGATGAGATTTCAAGAAGATTAGCTCTCCTTGGTAGGGAATGATGGCATTTTGTGGTGAAGGCTGCAGATGTGTATCATCTGAGCTAACCACTGCTGGTGACTTTGATGACCCAGCAGTGGCTTCAAAGGGTGGAGGCATTGGAGGTAAAGGTGTGAACACCTGCTGACTTTGATCCACTGTTTGAGGACTTTTGTCAGCAGTGTTTGATGAGGTGGAAGCAGTGGTTAAGGGGCTACTTTGGTCAACAACTGTTGAGGTAGCAGTGGTTGAGCTTTGACAACTATTTTGAACAACTGATGCTCCTCCTCTTAAAACAGACTTTTGAGGAATGATGATTTCATATCCATAGTCTGGTGATGAATCCTCTGATGGACCTGCAGTGTTAGTCTTGACAGCAATATTTTCAAAAGTGAATTTTTCAAGATCAAAAATTTCTGCAGGATTTGCAGGGATTTTCAGTGATGAAAGTTCATTGAACTTTACATTCAATGTCTCTTCCACTGCTTTGGTCCGTGTATTAAACACTTTGTAGGCCTTAGCAGTGGATGAGTATCCCAAGTGATATCCCATATCAATTTTGGCTGCAAATTTTGAGATAGAATCTTTTAAGTTCAAAATGAAGCATGGGCAACCAAAAAATTTGAAATATGAAATTAATGGCTTTATTTTATACAGAATTTCATAAGAAGTCTTTTTGTGCCTGGAGTTGATTAAAACTCTGTTTTGGACATAGCAAGCAGTGTTTACTGCCTCTGCCCAAAAAGTTAATGGCAAACCTGAATCTGCAAGCATGGTTCTGGCAGCCTCAATCAATGTTCTGTTCTTTCTTTCAACAACTCCATTTTGCTCTGGTGTTCTAGGAATACTGTACTGCCTTACAATCCCTTTCTTCACACAGAAAGCATCCAACTCCTTATTTTTGAATTCAATGCCATTGTCACTCCTGAAGACTTTTACTGGAAGGTCAAATTGCTTTTCAACCTGTGTAACAAAGTCTTGCAAAATGCCTGCAATCTCATCTTTAGAGTGTAAAAAGAAGGTCCATGTAAACCTAGAGAGGTCATCAACAATAACCAAACAATATCTTTTCTTTTTAAGACTCATGACTTGCACTGGGCCAAACAAATCCATGTGTAGCATTTGCAAACACTGGGTTGTTTTGGACTCTTCAATGGACTAAAAAGAGCTCTTGTGTTGTTTTCCTTTTAAACAGGAAACACAGTGTTCAGGACATGAAAACATTTTTTGTGGTAAGCCTCTTACTAAGCCATTTTTTGAAATTTCATTGATTGTTTTGAGATTTGTGTGTCCCAGTCTTTTGTGCCATAACTCTGTCTCTTTGTTAGAGGCAGCTGAGAACAGACAGGCATCAGCTCTAGGACACTCTCTTGACATGTCAACAACATAAACATTGCCACTTCTTTGAGCAACAAGTTTTGTTGAGCCTTTCTTGATTATTGCTTCAATCTTACAAACCATTTCTGGTCTGACAATCCTACAACAATCCTTTGTGAAGAATGATCCAAACCCTTTATCACTCATTTGAGACACACTCAGGAGGTTGAATTTCAGATTATCAATAAGATTGACATTTTCAAATTTTACATTTCCAGACTTTACAGTACCAGACCCCAGAACTTTTCCCTTGCTATTATTACCAAAGGATATATCACCCCCTCCATGAATTTTGAAATCTTGAAGAAGGGCTTTACATCCTGTCATGTGCCTGGAGCCTCCACTATCTACATACCAAAGACTATCTAAGCATGCAGAAGCTCCCTGCACATGAAGTAAAGGATTAGTTCAAAAAGGTTTCCAAAGCCAACAGGGCTTTGGATGGGGTCTCAACAGTGTCTGGGATGGAGGCAGATGCATGGACAGTGGTTAGCTCAGGGGTTTGTACATTTTTGGGAATGTATTTCTCTAACCACTGTTGGGGGTCTTGACCTATCATCTGTTGATAACCAAAAGGATGCCTGTTCACTTTTCGTTTAGAGGGCTTTTTGTAAGTCTCATAAATGTGTGGAATCCTTTGGTATGATGCTTTTTCCTTGCCTTTTCTGAATTGATTGGCTGGAGGTGCATCTGTCACCTGTACATCCCTTTGAACAGATGTTTGCTTCAGCTGTTTTGTGACAGCAGTTTGGACAGGGATGAACAGTGGTTGTTTCTTGGTGAACTTAACAGATGATGCTGATGAACTTAAGGATGTTTTTGCAGTGTACTCTTTCTTCTTTTCATCAAAGTTTTTGAGATAACACATTCCTTAGTTTTGTGGTTATTTTTACCACAGATGGTGCAGCTTGCAGCAGGTGAAATGTTGCTTGTTTTGTTTATATCATATGCTTTTAGATGAAAACAATATTTTGTTAGATGATTCTTCTTTTCACAGAATTCACAAAACAAGTTTTTGATCTTTTCTCTTTTCTTCCTTTTCTCAGATTCCTTTGCAACAGAGTTTTGAACCTCTGTTGGGATATCTTTGATTGGAATGACTCTTGCTTTTGGAGCTTTTACACCATCAGTGGTTGTGAAATCCATTGGTTTGAAATTTTCAAGGATATCACACTCAACAGACCATGTGGGTTTAAATTGGTATTTCTCTATTTCCTCAAAGGTTGAGGATCCCACAGATCTTTCCAGAGTAATTTTGTTACCAAGTTTGTCGGTTATTTTAACCTCTTGGCCATTTTTGTTGGTTGGTATGATTTCAGAAGAAACAGCTTGCATTGCAGCAGTGCTTGCAATGTCATCATATTTTCTATGACCTATACCAAATTTGACATTGCTTTTAAGCTGTTTCTCAAGCATAACCCCATACCCTTTGCAAGACTCCACCCACCTTTCACAAGTGATCTGGGTAGACTCTAACTCCTTTTTGCAAACGTGGTATTTTTCTACCATAGTTTGGAGTTGAGTTTTGGTTATGCTTTGTTCTTCTTTCAAACTGCTGATCTCTTTATCTTTTTCAGCCAATTTGTTTCTAAGTTCTTTCAATGACTTTTCAAATCTGACCTCATGAGACAAGATTTTATCTCTAAGGTTTTCATTCACCTCTTTAATGTTAGCAAATGCAATAATACAGTTCTCTGAACACAGTTTTTCAAGAACTTGAGGTGATACCTTAGCAGCAGCCATCATGGCACAATCACATTGATGATTATCTTCTTCATCAGCTCTCTCTTCTTCATCAGCTCTCTCTTCTTCATCACCAGCTTTCTTTGGCTCTTCTTCCTCTTTGTCTTCTTTGGACCAAGGGTCGGTCAGTGGTTCAATCAGGGTTTCTGAATTTCCTTCCAGCAGTAGTTCACCAGCAACTGCAGTAACCACTGCTTCAGCAACTTCATCCACTGTTTCAACACTTAGCTGTTCACCTTCAGCTTCATCCCCTTCTGGTATTGACTCTAATGCCATCAAACAAAATTCATCATTAAAAGCATCATTAGAAGCATATAGAGCAAAATTTTCATCACTAAGCTCTTCAGGCATGCTGCTCCAATCAACAAAGCCTTGTGTGAAAAAGCTTTGCTGATCTGGTTGTGTCACAGTTGGAGCAGCTGTTTGAGGTGCAGCAGGCTGCACTTGTGCCTGAGGGACAGGGGCTTGAACATACTGAATTTGTGGAACAGTGGTTTGAACATAATGCACGGGCACAGGGGTTGAAGCATAATGAGCAGTGTTTACATGTGCTGCAGGGGCATATTGGGTATAGTGCACAGTGTTTTGTTGTTGTGGTCTAGGATTTGTGCTAGGGTGAGTTATTATGGGACCAGTAGTTTGACTCCTACATTCTCTAGCAAAGTGACCTAGCCTATTACACTTGTAACACTTGATTTTTGATATATCCAACCCCACCCTTAAATTTCCATGGAGCCCTGGAAATTTTCTCCCTGTTCTTTTATAGAACTTGCTTGTTCTTACACTAAGCAAGGCCAACTGATGCAAGATGTCCATCTCCTCTAAGTCAGTGGGATCAAAATGTTGCAAATCATTAAGCTCAAAACACAAATTATCTGACATCTGGTTCTCAGTATTTGCTGTGAAAGCATAATTTGTAGAGTGAGAATCAGAGTTAACGAAGTTACCCCCAGCTGTTATGTCAATAAAATGATCATAACTCTGATCCTTACTACTACTGCCAGATTCTTCCTGACCAAACAGAGCTGTGCTGCCAATTGAATAATCATCAGCAACTTTACCAGACTCTTGCAACCTCCTTTTTTGGTTCAACTCCCTTTCATAGGTCAGGAGTCTACCATGGAGTTGGGTCAGGGTCAGATCTTTGAATTCAGCTGAATTCCTGGTGACAAAAACAATTGTGTCCCATTTTTCTGGCAATGATCTAAGGAACCTGCTATTTTGGGTTGCATTTGGAAATGTAACCTTAACAAGCCTTAGCTCACTGATGAGACAACTGAAACGTTCAAATTGTTGGGTTAGTGATTCCCCTTTGATGTGACAAAACGTTTCATACTGCTAATTCAGAATTTCCCTATTGTTTTCAATAACCTCCTCTGTTCCTCCAAACTGTTCCTTCAATGCATCCTACAATTCTTTTGCACTGTCACAATGTAACAGTCCGGCATAGATTTCGTTGGGGAGTGCAGAGGCTATGATGCTAAACGCTTTGGCATCCAGTTCAAACTTCTGAAAATCTAATTCAGTGTAATTTTCAGGTGGTTTAGGAACGGATTTTTGGCGTCCTCTGTGCTTGGCACCATAGGAACATGAGGACCGAAAACGACAGACCTCCAACATCCAGTGTTTTGTTGAGCGAGGATGTGACGCATCCTTCGCTCCCAGATGTTGTACTCATTTCTTTTTAGCATAGGTGGTTTGAACAAAGAGCCAATGTTATTTTTATCATCTAGTGATTGTGACATCTTTCCGGTTGTTTTACAGGTACTGATTAATCAACTTTATCGGTGATTAAACCTTACTCCGTTTTTCAACACAACGAACAAACGATCAGTATCAACAATTTTGAGCTGAACTATTTACGTCAAAATGATTGTTAGATCAATTTTGACTGTCCAAGCTCTGATACCAATTGTTAGGATCTGAGTTTGGATTGATTGTGATTTGTGTTTGAATTTAGATGAACATATGAAAGAGTAGTGCAGCGGAATTTGATGGAACCAAACTTTTCACAATCAAACAAAAGAAATGCTATCAATCATACATTTTCTAACACTGAATCAAATGATTAAATTTATTTTTAAACTCTGATTACAATGCGTGTATGATATGCAAACTCCCCCTCAGCCTGAGCTCAGTGTTTGTTCGTGCAGAAAGAAGATGGTGAATGAGCTAAACAGAACAGTACAGAGTACTGTTCTATTTATAGGCACTTGCAAACCACTGAGCATCAAAGCTGACGTCACCATGAAAGTGACATCTAACCTCCTAACAAACTCTAACCTCTGATCTATACAAACACTGCTATGCTAACTACTGATATTACATTTCAATGCATAAACTAAACATAAACTGCTGCTGCATCCTTCCACTGCTGTGAACCCAGCAGTACTTGTCATGATCAGCAGAGCTTGAACCAAGGCAGTAGATCGAGCAGCAGAGCTTTAGTTTTTCTATCAGACTTTGTCTTAGTCAGCAGTTGTTGGTCAGCAGATTGTATGATCAGCAGATAGGAGGTCAGCAGATGTTGAAACCACTTTCAAGGGGAGAGACTTGCAACCAAACATCTGCTTATTCTGAATCTACTGTTGTGACCCAGTTTTGGCTTTTATTATCTGTTCCTTTGGTAGGGTTCAATCCCAACAATCCTTTACATTTTGTTGTAATACTTGGATATTACTTTATATCGGATTGTAATATATTTATCTTTTGCTTCCGCTGTGCATTTAAATTGTGTTGTTTGACTATGATGATATCAACTACGTCATGATACTCCCCACCGGGCCCACTGGTAATACGTGGAAATATCGGGGTGTGACATATGGGTTCATCCAGAACTCCATATTACGCTCGTCATACTTCCAGACGAGTCGTTCTCCTACCTGCCTCATTCTCTCGCTACTTTCTAAAATCTCTTCTTCGAAGGTTCGGAGCTCTTGCACATTTTCTACACTCATTGGGGGTGCAGGTGCTGGGACTGGGTTTGGAAACTGGGGCATGGGTTCCTGGTACGGATAAGGATTCTCTAAAATTTCCCTGATGTATTGATCGCTATCATAGTAGGGATCTAGAGGGTCCAAACCTGGGTAGGCTGCTAGATTTGGCATGGGTTCATCTTCTGGTATTGGGTAGCATTGCTGGTAATCCCTATGCTCGTCTAGCCACGGGTCGTAGTCTGGGTCTAAGGGGTTGGGTGCTGGTACCCTAGGTATCTCTTCTGGGTTAAAATCATACATTTGGATTTGATTTTCTGGGTTATTTTCTATTTCCATTGGCTGTGGGGGAAACAATGGTAATGGTTGGGGTGCTATCAGTTGTTCCAGGTTAGGGTCGGCAGCTGTGGTTGCTAGGATATGGAAATTGGCTAAACTCCTATTAAGCATATCCTGTGTGTGGGCATCTGTCTCTCTTTTAGCGGCTGCTAGGGCTCGTTGTTGTTGCAACTTTTTCATTCTTTTCCTACGTTCATGCGCTCCTCTACTGAACCATCCTCTCTTTTTAGGAGGGAATGGCTCTTTAGACTGAGCCTTAAACACGAATATCTCATCTTCATTGTCAGCTAAATACCCTGAGAGGGCAGGATGTGAAGAGGTGCCTTCGCTTCTAGGTGAGCTGGACAACTGATGGTAGGCGTTGGAAGGTCCTTGGTCGCTCATCTGTAAACTAACAAATAGTCAAATAACACACAACAATAAAATACAAATATGCACGTAGTTCCGTAATTTATTTCCTAACATATTGAATAATATCTTGGTGTTAGCAGAACACTTATGTAGCTGAATCAGTGGCTTAGCTCTGATACCACCTTCTGTCGTAACCCTCGCCCCCTATCTGTCCTGGGAACGGGTGGCCGCGAGATTCAGTGTTGGTGGTATCGGTGTTTATCAATTTGGCAGCGGAAATTACATCAGGACCGTAGTTAGGAAATATTTTATCAGAGTAAAACATCATATTTTATATAAGGAAACATATTGGGATAAAACCCAAGTTTTTCATTACAAACTGATTTATAGGGATAAACCTCATTTTATTGAAATAAAACATATTCTTTATTTAGATAACTTTTATAGCCACTTTTCCAATCCTTCAGTGCTGTCCAGCAGGCTTCTAGTTGGCTTTCACATTTTGTTACCTGAAACGCGTTTAAAAACATTTTGTCAGTGGGAAATACTGGTGAGTGAAGCCTAGTTTAATCAAGAAGAGTTTTATCTTTTAACAGTATTGAGAGCGATTACAATGTTTACATCTACACAATTACTCATTCAGTACTGTCAATCCTGACTGGTGGGTCATATTACACATTGCTAACTCTTTGTCCAATGGTAACGTGTTTCACATTTTGTATACAAAACCCCAACATACCGGCAGTAATTGAAGATTACAAAGACTCAATCACTGCTAATCACATTGTAAAATATTTAAGGTTTCGTAAAAACCGATGTAGCTTCGACGCGTATCAGACACGTGGCAGCTTAGGGACTCGCCTGACCTCCTGGCTGTCGCGCCCCGCGTAAGACGTAGCCAAAGGCTACGCGGCCCGCGTGTCACACCCCCAAAATCCACACGCGGAGTATCACCGCTTGGAGGCGTGACATGACCAGGATCCTAACCACCAATCATATTGAACATGTAATATAATTAAGTATAGCGGAAGCATTTAAGTAATCCAAACAATAGTATGTTTGATTTAACATAAGTGTTGAAACATCATTCAAGATCCTTTGCCCACAACGACCTGCTCCTCCCTGTGCAAGCTCCATAATGTACCTAAGGTCCTGCAAGGCATGCAGCAAATAATCAACAAACTAGTTGAGCGAGTTCACAGAAAATAAGTTCAGTAATGGAGTAGTATAGCAAACATTTCGTTTGTTTATCTAGTCATGCATCGTATTAGTTCGTTCATTGTTCATGTATAGTATTGATTCGTATCGCGGGCCATTTCGGCATGTATGCGAAGATTGGGGAAAGTTCCCAAGTATTCTAGACTATGTATATTTGTATCGCGGCCACCCTGGCATGTGTGCGAAGTTTTAGTATATAGTTCGCGGCCTATCCAAGACATGTGTGCGAAGATCAGTCATAATATCGCGGCCAACCCCTGGCGTGTATGCGAAGATCAGTTCAATTGGTATACTAGTCTAGCCGTATCTTATCATTCACCACCCTCACCCTGAGGACTCATATCATTATGTTCTGTTAACTAAGTATGTACGTATAGTTTATTCAATCCCATTCCCACCCTGGGAACCCCATGCCTTGGCTGTGTGAACTCACCTTGGATTGCTCGGCAGATACACAAAGAGTACAGGTAGCAAGTAAATGATCAACCACGTCCTATCATGGTTTATTATGTAAGTCAGGTTCGGTTCAAGTATCGCACGTATGTATCACATAAGTTACCACGTTGCAAGCATACAAGGATTCATGGTAAACACGTACACGTATCGATAAACAATCTAAGTATTCGTCCCAACCATAACCCGGCCCAATAGTATTCACCCAAATAGCATGTCGGCCCAACAGGTAAGCAGTCCAATAGCATAACAGTCGTACGATTGGGCCCGTGACAAAGTAGGCCCAAAACAGTGTATGTGTAATAGCCGGTCTCGAGTCGCAACGGGGATCTCGAGTCGCAACCGGGTTACGAGTCACATCAGGAGATTACGAGTCGCAACAGTAGGTTGCGAGTCGCAATGGCTGGTCTCGGTTCATCATGGTCCGGTTACGAGTCGCAACGGGACTCGCAACCATGATTGCGGCTGATGTCGTTGTGGTCTCGAGTCGAGACTGTGGGTTCCCGACTCGCAATCTGAGTCGCAACCATGCGTGTAACAGCTTTTCCTGAATTCCTTAAATAACAATAACAACTAATCCGTGATTTCAGCAAACATATTCAGCAGTTTCGGAAACAGATCAAATACCGAAAATAACAGTTTCATAGCATCTTCAAATTAGCATCATTAACATATTCATGACAGCCTCAAGAACACGTAATCAGATCATCAAACAGACCTAAACCGAAACATGAATCATCTTATTGAACTAGCATGCAACCTAGCCGGCTAACATATACTTGGACCGATTAATCATATACGCATCAAAACAATAACAGGAACATAGTGTCCGATTAACATCATGCAAACCGAATTGTATGAATATTATGACATCAAGAACCTTCATTAATAATCATAGCAAGAACCCTAGTTATCACATAATATCATCGCAACCAATCAATCCGAAAGCATACAACATACATCATTCAACCAAGAAAACACAAACCACTAACCGATTGGAAGGAGAGTAGGATTGATCCGTGGACAATGATCTCCGATGGGGGAAAGTCCTTGGCTGCCTTCGGTTTGCGAAGAAGAGAGGGAGAGTTTGTGTGTGTTCTTGATTGCTAAGTTGTGTAAAACTAAAACCCTAGAGGTAATGTGTGTATATATGCGTGTGAAGGGAAGTGGGCCGAAACCCCCACTTGGGTTTCCTCATGGTCTCGAGTCCAACCATATGGACCGAGTGGGTTCTTATAAATGTTTCACTAATCGTTCAAGTAGTAACATATGCAATCACATTAAATCACGTAACATGTAACATTTAATCACTCACACAACCGTGTAACACAAAACATATCATGTATTCGTTCAAGTAACATAGTTCTGGAGTACGGGTTGTCACATTATCCCCAACTAATTGGAAATTTCGTCCCGAAATTTGGTATGCACTCACTGAGGAAGCTAGGTAAGTTCAATCGTTCCCTGGTTTTTCCTGGGGTGTCACATCCTCCCCCCGTTGATCTGGAATTTCGTCCCGAAATTCCGAAGTAGTAGCTTCAGCCTCAGTAGTGGTTGTATTTGTTTCGAATAACTGGGGTACTTTTCTGTCATCCTGTCTTCGCGTTCCCAGGTGTACTCTGGGCCACGTTGGAGTTCCAACGAACTCGAACAAGAGGGATTCTCTTGTGTTTGAGGACCTTCACATCCTGGTCCGTGATTTCAACTGGTTTCCCGACGAACTGCAACCGCTCGTCGATAGTTCGATACCTGAAAGACATTGTGAACTGCCCCGAGTTCAGCTGGTAGGTTCAATCTATAGGCTATCCTGCCTGTACGTTCTATGATCCCGAATGGTCCCCGACCTGATATTCCAATGGCTTTCTACGCTTGTCCGCGTAGGCTTTCTGACGGTCGCGTGCTGCCGCCATGCGTTGTCGTATCTGTGCAATCTTTTTCCGTGGCATCCATTACAATCTCTGGACCCGTAATCTGACTATCCCCCACCTCTGCCCAACAAAGAGGTGACCGGCATCTACGCTCGTACAATGCCTCGAATGGAGCGGTTTGTATGCTGCTGTGCTCATGTTTAATCGTGAGTTGGATGGTTTGTGCATTGCTTGCCAAAGTTCTGACGTGAATCGTGCATCGCGACCCGCAATGATGGACGTGGGCACCCCGTGCCTCAAAACAACTTCTTTAAGATAGATGTCTGCGAGAGTGGAGAACTTGTCCGTTTCCTTAATCGGTAGGAAGTGTGCAGACTTGGTGAGTCGATCCACGATCACCCATATGGTATCGTTCCCATGTTGGGATCGAGGTAGGCCTGTAACGAAATCCATGGAAATTTCTTCCCATTTCCACTGAGGTATCTTAAGCTGCTGAAGTAGGCCCTGTTAGTTTCTGGTATTCAACCTTGACTCTCACTCAGGTCAAGCATTTTCCGACGTATGTAGCAATGTGGGCCTTCCTACTAGGCCACCAATAAGTAGTGCTGATGTCTTAGTACGTTCTATCCGACCCTGGATGTACTGAGTGGTAAGGCTTGTGAGCTTCATCCATCACAAGTTCGCGTAGACCGCCATAAAGTGGGACCTAAATACGCCCCGTTACATAGTAGGCGCCGTCTGCCTTCTGTCCTAATCGTTGTCGTGAGCCGCGTAAGGCATTCAGCCTTGACGTTTTCGGGCTTCCGTGCTTCTATCTGAGCAGTTCGTATCTGTGCTGGCAGGCTAGTCTGGATCGTAAGCTGTAGCGCTCGCACGCGCTGAGGTAGAGTGTCCTTCCGACTGAGGGCGTCCGCCACAACCTTGGCCTTGCCTGAATGGTACTTGATGGCGCATTCGTAGTCGCTAAGTAGTTCAACCCATCGTCGTTGACGCATGTTCAAATCCTTCTGCTCAAGAATATGCTCGAGACTCCTGTGATCGGTGTAAATCGTGCACCTGGTACCGTACAGGTAGTGTCGCCATATCTTAGGCGCGAACACATCAGCTCCCAGCTCTAAATCGTACGTTGTGTAGTTGTGCTCGTGAATCTTGGGTTGACGAGAGGCGAAAGCGATAACCTTGTCGCGCTGAAAAGCAGTCTCCTGGGGCTCTCCCAGCAATAGGTGACACCCTTCTGTGTCAATAACATAAGTGGCTGAGCAATCTTCGAGAAATCCTTGGTAAACCGTCTGTAGCTCGTGGTGTAGGCCTGATTTCTGGTCGAGTCTACCTTGGATGGATCGACACGGATCCCATCCTTGCTCACTATATGGCCTAAGAAGTGGACTTCACGAATACTATGACGAACTTGTCTAGGTAGGGTTTGCACACCCTGTTCATGAGGTTCTCAAATACAGCAGGTGCGTTCAAATAATATCAAACCATCCATCATATCAAACACAAAGTATAGTAACTAAAATAGTCCATAAAACCCAGTACGAATCAGGTTCAAACCAAACTTTGTTTGAGTAACAGAGACATAATAAAGAAAATCCCAAAACGAGTTATAACTTCAAGCAGCGTCTCCTTGTCCTAGCATGAAAGCTCGACCCCTTGCCTCGTTGCCATTGTTGTTGTTGTTGTTCCCATTGCCCTGGTTATTATTGTTGTTCAGATTCTGGTTCAACTGTGGGCAATCGCGCTTGTAATGACCTTCTGCCCCACACTGGAAACATCCCCGATTTCTACGCTGTGGCTGCTGCTGCTGCTGTGGGTTCTGAGGAACTGGTGGTGGAAGTTGCTGATTCTGGTTTGCAGGTCGTGAGCTCCTGCAATCTTTGGCTTCGTGCCCTATCTTGAAACATCTCTGGCAACGTTCCTTGCGACACCTTCCACTGTGGTGCTTGTTACACTTGTTACATAGTGGGTGTACTCCCCTGTATCCACCCTGCTCCTGACTGCCAGATGATTGCTGACTCGGGTTCTGGTAGTCGTTCGTTCTGCGCTGCTGTGCTTGAGACTGATCGGAATCCCCATCCCATTTCCGTTTGTTGTCGTTGGGTGTAGCAGAAGTAGCAGCTGGGGTGACTGTAGCAGTAGCGTTGACACGCTTTGGTAGTTTATTCTGATCCACTGCCTGGTCGGTAATGCGATGAGCGAGGCGTTGGATTTCCTGGATGTTTTCGAGATTAGCCGAAGTCACGTGGCTCTGAATTTCTGGCGCCAATCCCTTGAGATACAACTCAATGCGCTTGTATGGAGGGTCCACCATAGTTGGACACAGAACGGCCAACTCATTCGACCGTTTGGTATACGCTTCGATCTCAGAGCCCACCATCCTTAGATTATACAACTCGTCTTCCAGCTTGTGAATATCTTCACGCGTGCAATACTCACGCTTGATGAGTTCCTTAAAGTCGTTCCAGGGTGTGGCGTTAGCAGCTGCCAACCCTAAGATTTGAACTTGGGCGTTCCACCAAGTCAGTGCTATTCCCTCCAAGGTGCCGGTGGCAAACTTGACCTTGCGAGCCTCAGGGCACTCGCACATCTCGAATACTGATTCTAGCTTCTCGAACCAGTGGAGGAGTCCAACCGCTCCTTCTGTGCCGCTGAAAGAGTTTGGACGACAGTCCATGAAATTCTTGAAAGTGCAGACAGGCTGCTGCGCGTGTTGACCTGCTTGAGCTGCTGCAACTGCCGCAGCAACTTGAGCTTGAACGAGAGCCTCTAGCTGGGCTTGAGTCATGTTGATTCGTCCAGACATGATCTTCATAGTAAAAGTAATGTAAATAAGAGTGGCTCGCGAGTAGGGCGATGACAGAAAAGTATGGGCATATAGGTGTTCTCATGTAATCAAAGCATGTGTATCTAAACGTAATGCGAGCAAAGTCCTAAGCAGTTCTAGCAAACAGGCAATAAACATAAACCTTATTACCTAAGATGTCGAGTCTTGCACGTGGAGCGAAGCGTCGTTGTGGATCGTTGAGAGCACTGTTCTGGTTATAGTCTGGTTTTAATAAAAACGTTTTCCCACATTAAAACCTAGTTCCCTATAACCAATGGCTCTGATACCAATCTGTCACACCCCCAAAATCCACACGCGGAGTATCACCGCTTGGAGGCGTGACATGACCAGGATCCTAACCACCAATCATATTGAACATGTAATATAATTAAGTATAGCGGAAGCATTTAAGTAATCCAAACAATAGTATGTTTGATTTAACATAAGTGTTGAAACATCATTCAAGATCCTTTGCCCACAACGACCTGCTCCTCCCTGTGCAAGCTCCATAATGTACCTAAGGTCCTGCAAGGCATGCAGCAAATAATCAACAAACTAGTTGAGCGAGTTCACAGAAAATAAGTTCAGTAATGGAGTAGTATAGCAAACATTTCGTTTGTTTATCTAGTCATGCATCGTATTAGTTCGTTCATTGTTCATGTATAGTATTGATTCGTATCGCGGGCCATTTCGGCATGTATGCGAAGATTGGGGAAAGTTCCCAAGTATTCTAGACTATGTATATTTGTATCGCGGCCACCCTGGCATGTGTGCGAAGTTTTAGTATATAGTTCGCGGCCTATCCAAGACATGTGTGCGAAGATCAGTCATAATATCGCGGCCAACCCCTGGCGTGTATGCGAAGATCAGTTCAATTGGTATACTAGTCTAGCCGTATCTTATCATTCACCACCCTCACCCTGAGGACTCATATCATTATGTTCTGTTAACTAAGTATGTACGTATAGTTTATTCAATCCCATTCCCACCCTGGGAACCCCATGCCTTGGCTGTGTGAACTCACCTTGGATTGCTCGGCAGATACACAAAGAGTACAGGTAGCAAGTAAATGATCAACCACGTCCTATCATGGTTTATTATGTAAGTCAGGTTCGGTTCAAGTATCGCACGTATGTATCACATAAGTTACCACGTTGCAAGCATACAAGGATTCATGGTAAACACGTACACGTATCGATAAACAATCTAAGTATTCGTCCCAACCATAACCCGGCCCAATAGTATTCACCCAAATAGCATGTCGGCCCAACAGGTAAGCAGTCCAATAGCATAACAGTCGTACGATTGGGCCCGTGACAAAGTAGGCCCAAAACAGTGTATGTGTAATAGCCGGTCTCGAGTCGCAACGGGGATCTCGAGTCGCAACCGGGTTACGAGTCACATCAGGAGATTACGAGTCGCAACAGTAGGTTGCGAGTCGCAATGGCTGGTCTCGGTTCATCATGGTCCGGTTACGAGTCGCAACGGGACTCGCAACCATGATTGCGGCTGATGTCGTTGTGGTCTCGAGTCGAGACTGTGGGTTCCCGACTCGCAATCTGAGTCGCAACCATGCGTGTAACAGCTTTTCCTGAATTCCTTAAATAACAATAACAACTAATCCGTGATTTCAGCAAACATATTCAGCAGTTTCGGAAACAGATCAAATACCGAAAATAACAGTTTCATAGCATCTTCAAATTAGCATCATTAACATATTCATGACAGCCTCAAGAACACGTAATCAGATCATCAAACAGACCTAAACCGAAACATGAATCATCTTATTGAACTAGCATGCAACCTAGCCGGCTAACATATACTTGGACCGATTAATCATATACGCATCAAAACAATAACAGGAACATAGTGTCCGATTAACATCATGCAAACCGAATTGTATGAATATTATGACATCAAGAACCTTCATTAATAATCATAGCAAGAACCCTAGTTATCACATAATATCATCGCAACCAATCAATCCGAAAGCATACAACATACATCATTCAACCAAGAAAACACAAACCACTAACCGATTGGAAGGAGAGTAGGATTGATCCGTGGACAATGATCTCCGATGGGGGAAAGTCCTTGGCTGCCTTCGGTTTGCGAAGAAGAGAGGGAGAGTTTGTGTGTGTTCTTGATTGCTAAGTTGTGTAAAACTAAAACCCTAGAGGTAATGTGTGTATATATGCGTGTGAAGGGAAGTGGGCCGAAACCCCCACTTGGGTTTCCTCATGGTCTCGAGTCCAACCATATGGACCGAGTGGGTTCTTATAAATGTTTCACTAATCGTTCAAGTAGTAACATATGCAATCACATTAAATCACGTAACATGTAACATTTAATCACTCACACAACCGTGTAACACAAAACATATCATGTATTCGTTCAAGTAACATAGTTCTGGAGTACGGGTTGTCACACCGCGAGCGCCACAAATTTCTTGATTTTATTTTCTTTTTAATTATATATTGTATTTTGGGCTCGGTTTTCGCATACGGGGTGTATTTTAGGATATATAGGGACATTTAAAATATATTAGGGGTGTCGAAAAAATATTTTGGAGGGTTGTTATATTTCTGCCTTCATGAATGCCATAAAGGTTAAGAAACTCCTCAGACGGTTCCATGAAAATAACCCTAAGACCACGGAAGAAGCTTTCGATAAATCAGAATCTTTCTTAAGGGGTGAAGAAGCTTTGGAGAAACAAAGCTCCAAGAAACGATAACAAAGAAGCTGGAAGGAGAATTTCTCCTCAGGGAAAAGACCAAGGTTTCAATCTTTCGTGGATAGGAGGCCGTTTAGATCCTATGAAGGTAGAAGGTCAGATGACAGAAGAATGTCACCCCACCTAAACAAACATCATGAAAAAGACAAACATATCTTCACCATCCTTACCAAGACACCCCAAGAAATCTTGTCAACCGAGGATGTCATATATAGCTTCCAACCACCAAGATCCCTCACAAAACCTTCAAGCAAAAGAGATTCAAGTAAGTTCTCTTCTTTCTACAATGACACCGGGCATCACCTAAATAACTACTTCCGGCTTAAGAAAATAATCAAGGAAGTAGTCAAGACTGGTGAGCTAGCCCACCTTGTCAAAGATATTAAAGGAAAGAAAGAAAGAAAAAGGACCTAGGTGTCAACATGGTGTGGACGGGGGGGGCAAACAGAAGGAAAGAAGCAATGAACACAACTATGGAACCAACAATTCATATACTTCCGCCAACCGATCCCAACAACAAAATAAAGCTGCCCATCATCGTGGAAGCCGAGTTAGATGGCTTCCCCATAGATAGGGTATACATGGATTGCGGGGTAATGTCTAAATCATGTACGAAAGATGTTTCCAACAGCTCCACAACGAGCTTAAAGCTAAGCTGAGATCCACTGACACCTCCCTAAGAAACTTCACGTGGGAAAGGGTACAACCCTTGGGCACGATAACCCTCACTGTTTTCTTCAATTATGGAGACCTCTTTCGAAAGGAGGAGCTGACCTTCATAGTCATAAAATCTCCTTCCTACTACAATCTATTAATTCAAAGACCAGGCATAACCATGTTTGACGCAATGGTCTCAACCACTCATGCGATGATGAAATTTCCAACCGAGAAAAGGAATCGCCACATTAACACCGCTAAAGGAAACTATGTTGATAGCTTCCATGGACATAGATGATGAGGCAGAAGATGAAGAAAAAAAGGATCCTATAGAAGAGATAAGCATCAACAATGCTTATCCAGAACAAACGATCAAAACCAACGACCACCTTCCAGTGGAAACAAAAAACAAGTTGAAAGAAGTCTTGCAGAAAAAGAAAAAATGTGTTTGCATGGTGCTCTGACGATATGGTATCAGTACCAAGAGACATCGCAGAGCATTCCTTGAACATAGCTCTGACATACAAGCCAGTAGCACAAAAGAAGCGAAGCCTCGCTCCTGAAAGAAGCATAGCTGCCTATCAAGAAGTAGAGAAGCTGGTCCAAGTAGGGATACTAAGAGAGGTTTAGTACCACTCTTGGTTATCAACCCAATAATGGTAAGGAAGCCATATGCCTCATGGCGAATATGTGTTGACTTCAAGGACCTAAACAAGGCTTGTCCTAGAGATTGCTAACCCTCAATGCCTACAAAGGTTATTATCAAATCAAGATGAAAAAAAAAAGAAGATAAAGAGAAAACAACTCTCCACACCAACAAAGGTATCTTTTGCTACAAAAAATGCCTTTTGGGCTAAAAAATGCGGGTGCTACATACAAACGCTGAGTAGACAAAGCCTTTTTAGAGCAAATTGAAAAAAAACATGGAAGCATATGTACGTGACTTGGTAATCAAAAGTCAAATGGAAGAGGCCATGATTCAAGACATCAAAGAAACATTTAAAATCCTCAAAACAATCAACAAGAAGTTGAATCTAGTCAAATGTTCACTCGGCTTCGAGGAAGGTAAATTAGTAGGGAAGCAAAGCAAAAGAGCTGGCCCCGACAAGATACATGCTGTCCTCAACATGGAATCTCCAAAAACAACAAAGGAGGTAGAAAGCCTCAACTGGAATATCTTCCTTACCAACTCAGTAGAAAAATTGCTACCGTTCTTCAAAACAGTTAAGAACTGTGTAGACAAAAAAGACTTCAAATGGACGGATGGAGCCGAAGCTGCCTTCCTTTCCCTAAAGGAATACACAACTTCCCTCCCAACAATGGCAGCACCAGGGATGGAAGAAGTAATAACCATTTATTTGTCTACAAGACAAGAAGCAGTGAGCTTAGTGCTAATAGTGGAACGAGAAAACGATCAAATCATAGTGTACTTGTAAGCATATGTAACACCCTTACACGCTTTAACTGAAAAGACGCAGCGGAAATTCGTACTATAAAATTTCTTTCAATAAAAACGTTTTTGACCTACATGCAAGTTCATTATAAAATACCTTCTTACAATAAAATTATCTTTTGTACATATTTAGAAAATAAAAGCATAACTTAAAACTATCATTTTACATAATCAAGTATTCCCGTACAATCTAACTTGTGACTCGTCTTCGATCTCCTCTCCTCAATGATCCACGGTGACTTGTACGACCTACACTTACCATACAATTTCAAGCATTAGTACACAATAAGAACGTAACAAGATTCATACACTTTTACTTTCTATTCCGTTATTCTTTTATACTTAAGCATTTCTGTCTGAGTAATCACTCTCCAGAGAGACTTCAACATTATACCTGCAATATTTTTCATTCTCAAGGTACACCATTATTTGCATCAATACACAATCATATTGAAATCATATGAACATACGTACTTACCTTCTGGCATATGGTTATACATGCATACTAGCATCCGCATATGTACGTTCACACCTACACATGTATGCACCTTCACTTTTAAATACATAATACTTGCACTCATGTATGTCTACCCACATACGCTCCTACACCGTTACCTACATACATACCTACCTACGTACATATCTACATACTTACACCCATACTTAAAAACGGAACATATTTATACACGTACATACATTCACTAGTGAAATCTATACATAAATACATACATACATACATACCCACGTACTTAATTCATTACCCCGCCAACTCGCTTACATACCCTGATCTCATTCGCACATCATAAACACTTTCATAATATCTATCGGGTATGTTTCGATTCTTAAAAATGAGTTTCATACTCATCCGTGACTTACCAAGCCATTTGGTAGGGTTAAGGAGCATTATAAAAACTTAACAAGGCTTGGAATGGTTCCACGGGGCCCGAATTCGAAGGAAAAACAAAGAAATCCACAAACTTACATTTTGCACCTGACCTCCACCGTAAGCTACGGTGGCTACCGTAGCTTACGGTGGTCATCAAAAAGCTTACGGCAGCTATATACTGCCTTACGGCAGAAAACATATCCAGCACCCATCGTAACTTACGGTGGGCACCGTAAGCTATGGTGGTGCCCAGTTCAGCTCCCCAATTTGATGCTAAAACTCGCATAACTCGTTCGTTTTGCATCCGTTTCACATGAAACCTGTTCCTAAACATCCGTAAAACGATTCCTTACGTATTAGACTAAAATTCCTTTCCCGGGTCCCTAATCATTACCCGTATTATTACCGTTAGCTCACTTATTCTTATTTATTCGACCCGTTTGGTCCCATAAACTACCTTCGACCATCTAAATCATTACTTATCTTAATCCCTTCATTTATCGTATATCATACATAATTTCCCCTCATTCAAAACAAAACAATAAAATTCTTATGTATACTACGAAGTGAGTCGGGAGTCACTTACCTTAAGCGTCCGTATTCGTGGCCGTTTCCTTGTCTCCTCTTGACCCGATCGCCATTTGTGCCTGCGTCCTCTTGACATGATGCTTATCCTCTACATCTCACTACATTCACATTCTTGTTAGCATTCGAGATCTACATATCACTAATCATGTCTAGTTCATATCTAGCATTTGACTTTCAATAGTCAATTTCAACAAGCACAAGGCATAAATATAACAATGCATCATTCCAATTTACGCACTTCAACATACCATCAAGTATGAAACATAATGATTCATCATGCATCGTTCAATCCTCCTAGTCTTACAATCATATATATAATTTAACCATGCTATTCTAATATTTATTTACTTTTCATAAAGTTAACGGTTGAGTATGCAAACTTCCAACTTAGGAACATATATCCATTCCGATGTGGTCGTTATACCAATGACACCATAAACATTTCATACCCATATAGTAAAATACATACGAACATATGATCACCTAATTACATGTATACTCATTTCGTTTACATTAGCATTTCCATAACTTCCCAACTAGCAACCCATCACATTCTTAGCTAACCCAACACCCTTAGTTATCGATCACTAATAAGCAAGCCGAATCATTTATTAACTACGTTCTTACATGGACTTGATCAACAACATGCATTCAACCCGAATTATCATATGAACTTCATCTAAAGCACATTATTCATGTTAGTTTACTATCAATTACATCATTAACACCTTCTATGCATATTCATCCATTAATTGCATACAATCTCATCTATTAAGGTCACCTAAGCATTTCATCAAGCACTTGGTGTGCGTACAACCTACTACGCATAGTTTACAACTGGTTTAAGCATAGTCACTAACTTAATTCCAATCACCAAGAGAGTGCTCAAAATCACATCCCATTCATACAATTAACCCTAAACTAACATCTCAAAACCCATTTCAAGCTAGGAATAAATACATCAAGCAAGGATTGGACATGGGTAGAACACCCATGTCGCCACCTTCATTCAAAATTGTGGGTTTCTTCTTAAATCATCAAATTACTTGAACTTGTTCATAACACAAAGTCTAAATGGTTATTCTAACATTTCTACATGCACAATTTCATGAGATTTCACAGTTTAATCATAGATTCACTTCACACCAATTCATCAAATTAACTTCTACAACTTACCTCATGTGCAGAAAGTCTGGATGATCAAGAATCTAAGTCCATGCATCCGGTTAGGGCTTATTTCCCCTTTCAATTTGAAGGTTTTCTTGAATTAGGGTTTCACCCCTTACTTCCTCTTCTCCTGATCGATCTCACGCACACACACCCCTTGTGTGTGTGTGATTTCTGTTTTAATTAATTTCAATTTCAAATTTGGCAATTCTAGTCCCTCAAGTTTATCACACCATCTTAGTTGCCACAAGTTTCATTTCCTTTACTTACTTTGTTAGGCTTTTAACTAAGTTTAATAACCTAGTTATTGTATTTCATTTAATTAACATGGCAACGTACCTACGTATTAATAATACGAGTTTTGGGGTGTTACAAATCTACCCCCCTTAAAGAAGGTTTCGTCCCCGAAACCTTTCTCATTTCCAATAAACACAACTATTCTTCCCCTTTGCCCCATTAACACGATCTCTAGCCCATCTTAGTGACAATCTTCTACTTTCAAGAACCCATCTCGGAGTTCTTATTGGTGTCACTTTCACTAATAGCGCTAGTTTTTAACGCATTTCATAGCTAATGGTTCCTTTACCATTATAATACTCGTATATCATGTACAATACATCGTTTTGTTTACTTAAAACAATTTCAACATCCTATTAATAACATTCCTATTCATTTCCAATATTCATATTATTCTTATCGAGGTTACGCTCTTACTTCGTAATTCATACAGACACCTCTATGTTTAACTTTGATGGATACATCGTAAGACTAAGTAACTACCCATTCCCGCTTCATGACTATTCATACAATTGACTTCTTTCTAACAAGTCCATACCTTACATACTTTATCTTTACACACATTCTCAATTCCTTGGCCTATTAATAATGGGTCAATATACATACTACTTCAACTCGCAATCATACATACATTCATAGGATCCGTTCGTAACGGATCTAATACCTTCATCTTATTTCTTAAAATTACATTCTCTACATGCACTGTATGATATTTACTATTGTTTTGTCATCACAACAAAACTACTATTTCATAGTCAAACTACGTGCCTAGTTCTCATGTTAATCATCATTCTACGTTTTCCATAGTTACTTGTACTTTGCATACCTTTATATTGCCTTCAATCGTTTCATGCATTTCGTATTACTATTACTTTCACTTCCTGCATTACTTAATCTACCTAAGCAAACATGTCGTGCAAATTTATTATACGAAAGTTTAATAAATACTCAAAATTTCTCAAACTTTTGAAATTCACTTTTTAGTATCATACTTTCTTCTTATGCCATTGGTTAAAAATTAAACATTCCATACCATCCTATCAGTCATTTCGTAGGTCTTCCTCAATCTACCAGTTCATACCTGTCCAACATGAATTACACATTTTACTAACCTCGATTTCGTTGCATAATTTCAATGGTCCGTAAACCAGATCTATCCATCTTTTCACGAATACTAGCCATACCCGGCCAGATTTCCTTCATCCGCGTAGTGTGCTTCCGCTCGTGCACATCCTTCCACTAATTCAATTGGTTTCATCACACTACGAATTCTAACATCACCACCTACAAAATTGGCGGTTAGCATATCTCATTCAAATACTGAGTCTACTAAGTGATTAGTCACCTATAATTCTGTTACATATTTCCTGCGTACATGCTATAACATATCTTACATTCCATTTCTTACACGCAATTCTTTCATTTTAGTTACTTATTTCGTCAGCCTTTGCAGTTTGACCCTTTTAAGTTTAAACTGAATTTTCTTACCTATCATAGATGCATTGAGGTACACATTCGTACTTCCTTCCATTCATGCTTACTTACAAAAACATCCATTACATCATTTTGATATTCTTAATAAACTTGCCCCTCTTGTTCATACTTAATCCTTTGTCTGGGTCATAGCCCGTCATTCATTCTGACTCCTAAGAGTAGATTTCTAGAACATCTACACATAACGGGTTTAAAACTTCTTTCTTTCATTTTAAAACTTAGCTTTGCGTACCCATTACGATCATTCCTTTGTTCATTTACTTTACATTTACTCATAGAACTCGTTTGACATAACTATGGTCAATTATCGACACAATACTGATGTGGGTAAATTTTATCCTTTATATGTTTTAAATCCGTCTTGTGGATTCAAACATTCCCTTCGAGCCTTTCATTCCTTGAATCCGTCTTGCGGATTCAAACATTCCATTCATATTTTTCATTCCTTACACGTGTTGAATCCGTCTCGCGGATTCAACAGATCATTCATACTTTCATTCCTGAAAGTCTTACATTTCTTTTTTACCCCCCCCCCCCCACGTCCACCTACTACCTAATTCTAACGGACATACCTGTAACAATTATCACGGTCTCACGAACGTCATATGTTTCTTGTGTACTGGCCAGGTACACAATCCACATACTAGTTTCGTGCCTTCGCGTAATCGCCACCTTATGTCCGCAGAATTAAGTTTCGGCACGTGTAACATTTTCAAAACTTCCTTACCATATTATTATTATATTTCATTTAAAATTTTCTTTCTCTTGCTTAATTATACCATTTCATGCTCCCATAAGCTAATTCTACGTATCTCGATCAATATGTCATATTACATACCTTGGTGCCGGCGCTAGACCGCATTTACAAATCATCCCTTCCAAGCAGTCATGCTGACCTTACACATAACATACTGTTAGTTATCTTCGAATACATACTTAAGCACATATTTACCTTGGCTTCTATCCTTAGATCTTGATCGAGTCTTAGATTGTACGGGTCCTTAGTCACGAGAGCACACCGGTTTGAGTTCAAGTATTTACCTCCTTCTACTTGATTCTCTCAAACCTGGGCTCTGATACCAACTTGTAACACCCTTACACGCTTTAACTGAAAAGACGCAGCGGAAATTCGTACTATAAAATTTCTTTCAATAAAAACGTTTTTGACCTACATGCAAGTTCATTATAAACTACCTTCTTACAATAAAATTATCTTTTGTACATATTTAGAAAATAAAAGCATAACTTAAAACTATCATTTTACATAATCAAGTATTCCCGTACAATCTAACTTGTGACTCGTCTTCGATCTCCTCTCCTCAATGATCCACGGTGACTTGTACGACCTACACTTACCATACAATTTCAAGCATTAGTACACAATAAGAACGTAACAAGATTCATACACTTTTACTTTCTATTCCGTTATTCTTTTATACTTAAGCATTTCTGTCTGAGTAATCACTCTCCAGAGAGACTTCAACATTGTACCTGCAATATTTTTCATTCTCAAGGTACACCATTATTTGCATCAATACACAATCATATTGAAATCATATGAACATACGTACTTACCTTCTGGCATATGGTTATACATGCATACTAGCATCCGCATATGTACGTTCACACCTACACATGTATGCACCATCACTTTTAAATACATAATACTTGCACTCATGTATGTCTACCCACATACGCTCCTACACCGTTACCTACATACATACCTACCTACGTACATATCTACATACTTACACCCATACTTAAAAACGGAACATATTTATACACGTACATACATTCACTAGTGAAATCTATACATAAATACATACATACATACATACCCACGTACTTAATTCATTACCCCGCCAACTCGCTTACATACCCCGATCTCATTCGCACATCATAAACACTTTCATAATATCTATCGGGTATGTTTCGATTCTTAAAAATGAGTTTCATACTCATCCGTGACTTACCAAGCCATTTGGTAGGGTTAAGGAGCATTATAAAAACTTAACAAGGCTTGGAATGGTTCCACGGGGCCCGAATTCGAAGGAAAAACAAAGAAATCCACAAACTTACATTTTGCACCTGACCTCCACCGTAAGCTACGGTGGCTACCGTAGCTTACGGTGGTCATCAAAAAGCTTACGGCAGCTATATACTGTCTTACGGCAGAAAACATGTCCAGCACCCACCGTAACTTACGGTGGGCACCGTAAGCTACGGTGGTGCCCAGTTCAGCTCCCCAATTTGATGCTAAAACTCGCATAACTCGTTCGTTTTGCATCCGTTTCACATGAAACCTGTTCCTAAACATCCGTAAAACGATTCCTTACGTATTAGACTAAAATTCCTTTCCTGGGTCCCTAATCATTACCCGTATTATTACCGTTAGCTCACTTATTCTTATTTATTCGACCCGTTTGGTCCCATAAACTACCTTCGACCATCTAAATCATTACTTATCTTAATACCTTCATTTATCGTATATCATACATAATTTCCCCTCATTCAAAACAAAACAATAAAATTCTTATGTATACTACGAAGTGAGTCGGGAGTCACTTACCTTAAGCGTCCGTATTCGTGGCCGTTTCCTTGTCTCCTCTTGACCCGATCGCCATTTGTGCCTGCGTCCTCTTGACATGATGCTTATCCTCTACATCTCACTACATTCACATTCTTGTTAGCATTCGAGATCTACATATCACTAATCATGTCTAGTTTATATCTCGCATTTGACTTTCAATAGTCAATTTCAACAAGCACAAGGCATAAATATAACAATGCATCATTCCAATTTACGCACTTCAACATACCATCAAGTATGAAACATAATGATTCATCATGCATCGTTCAATCCTCCTAGTCTTACAATCATATATATAATTTAACCATGCTATTCTAATATTTATTTACTTTTCATAAAGTTAACGGTTGAGTATGCAAACTTCCAACTTAGGAACATATATCCATTCCGATGTGGTCGTTATACCAATGACACCATAAACATTTCATACCCATATAGTAAAATACATACAAACATATGATCACCTAATTACATGTATACTCATTTCGTTCACATCAGCATTTCCATAACTTCCCAACTAGCAACCCATCACATTCTTAGCTAACCCAACACCCTTAGTTATCGATCACTAATAAGCAAGCCGAATCATTTATTAACTACGTTCTTACATGGACTTGATCAACAACATGCATTCAACCCGAATTATCATATGAACTTCATCTAAAGCACATTATTCATGTTAGTTTACTATCAATTACATCATTAACACCTTCTATGCATATTCATCCATTAATTGCATGCAATCTCATCTATTAAGCTCACCTAAGCATTTCATCAAGCACTTGGTGTGCGTACAACCTACTATGCATAGTTTACAACTGGTTTAAGCATAGTCACTATCTTAATTCCAATCACCAAGAGAGTGCTCAAAATCACATCCCATTCATACAATTAACCCTAAACTAACATCTCAAAACCCATTTCAAGCTAGGAATAAATACATCAAGCAAGGATTGGACATGGGTAGAACACCCATGTCGCCACCTTCATTCAAAATTGTGGGTTTCTTCTTAAATCATCAAATTACTTGAACTTGTTCATAACACAAAGTCTAAATGGTTATTCTAACATTTCTACATGCACAATTTCATGAGATTTCACAGTTTAATCATAGATTCACTTCACACCAATTCATCAAATTAACTTCTACAACTTACCTCATGTGCAGAAAGTCTGGATGATCAAGAATCTAAGTCCATGCATCCGGTTAGGGCTTATTTCCCCTTTCAATTTGAAGGTTTTCTTGAATTAGGGTTTCACCCCTTTCTTCCTCTTCTCCTGATCGATCTCACGCACACACACCCCTTGTGTGTGTGTGATTTCTGTTTTAATTAATTTCAATTTCAAATTTGGCAATTCTAGTCCCTCAAGTTTATCACACCATCTTAGTTGCCACAAGTTTCATTTCCTTTACTTACTTTGTTAGGCTTTTAACTAAGTTTAATAACCTAGTTATTGTATTTCATTTAATTAACATGGCAACGTACCTACGTATTAATAATACGAGTTTTGGGGTGTTACAGCATAGCATTAAAGACAACTGAAATCAATTACTATCCCATTGAGAAGCTAGTCTGGGCGTTTGTACACACGGCCAAACGACTAAGGAGGTACTTTCAAGCCCATAATATTCAAGTAATCACAAATCAACCGCTTAGAACGATCTTAGAAAAGCCTAAAGATTAGGGTAGATTGGTAAAATGGGTTGTCGGCTTAGGAGAACATAAGATCAAATACATTCCAAGGAAAGCCTACAAGGGACAGGTGCTAGCTGATTTCCTGTCCGAGATGCCAGAAGCTCCAAAAACAAATAAATAAATGAAGTTGAAACAAAAAAATGCTCAACTGTTATCCGAGTGAAATGCACACTATTCTCAGATGAAGCTTCCAGTATAGAGGGTTCCTGGGCTGGCCTAATCATATCAGACCCTCATGGAACTGAATATACTTATGCCCTCTGTCTTGACTTTCACTGCACTAACAATGAAGCTGAATACGAAGCCCTTCTAGCTGGCCTAAGGCTTGCCAAAACAATGAAGCTCGATGAGCTGCAAGCCTTTACAAACTCAAAGCTGGTAGCTAATCAGGTTAAAAGTGAATACCAAATTTTGGAAGTGAACGAAGGTAAATGTGGCACATATGCTAGCCCAAGATTTGTTGTTGCAAAGCTCATGGACATGGGCTATTATTGGCTAACGATGCATAAAAACACTTCATAAAAAAATCATAAGTGTAAATCCTGCTAGCTCCATGCCCCAATAAAGACAATCCCGAAGCATGACCTGGTCCTAATAATAGTAGCATGACCATTCTTCAAATGGGGAACAGACATTGTAGGTCCTTTCCCTGAAGCACCAGGGCAGGTCAAATTCCTACCGGTAGCTGTGGACTACTTCACAAATAGTTTTTAAAAGTACCACAAATTCGAACATCAAGCATCAAGGGAGCCTAAACCTCCCACCATGAGTAGCTTCATGATACAACAGAGAGGTCTTCAGGTGTAAATCAGAGTAAAGACCATCCGGATCAGAGACTTGAGCAATATACTCAGTAGTGGGGGAGTCATCTCAACCCTCACGGAGGACACATGAGCCACGTCAATTGGTATGGACATTGAAAGCATTTCCTATGGCTCCTCGCTCAGTTTAACCCTCTTTTTTGAAGGCTCTGGACCTTCCTCCTCTTCGTCACTTGCCTCACAGTGCATTCTCATTATGGAGGTTTTGAGAAGACCTTCTGTGACAACCGGTGATTTACGGCTCTTAATTACGTGATTAACAAGTGATTAACGCGATAATAAATAGTGTTTACAGCACAAATTAACTTAATTAGGCCTTTAGAGTGCCTAGGAACGCCTATCCGACCTTACAGTGAGCGAACGGTGGTTTACAGAGAAACCTGTGAAACGTTAAATGGCAACGGATTGAAATCGAACATAATGTTGACTTTTTCGCATGTTTCTTTCTCAGGTTGCTTTTCAAAGTTATGGCACGGTTGGAATAGGAGAACCATGAAGAGTCGAGTACTTAGTGGGCGTTCATTTTCTAAACGTCTTAGCTTATTAGCTTCCGCTGTGCATTGAAGATACCAGTCCAGTCATGTCAGCTCTGATAATTTCGGGGTGTGACAGATTGGTATCAGAGCTATAGGTTTCTGCGAATAGGGTTTTCTGTAGGAATACCTAGGCTCTAACCTCACTTTTCTCTGGGACTTAGACTATTAAGACATTGAATACATACAAAACGCCTAGTACTCGAATATGGTCTCCAACCGTTGCCCAAAAACAAACAGTCAAAATTTTGTTTTCAAACATACGCTAAAGTGGTGTTTTACACACGGTGCATAAGACAATTACATACAGTACACAACACTCTGAGAGTTTAGAAAACATGCATCTAAGACCTTCGGAAACTTATGTTGAAGTTCATTAAAGGTCATCACGTAGGAGCTGCGATTATTAACTTGGGCACACACTACTATCCATATTGTCTATGACATTTTAACTTCCTGAGCAGGTAGCCTACGCAGAACAGAACGCTAGTGCACGAGAATACATGGAACTTAAATTTTACGTCAACGGTGTCGTGGTACATCACATTCTACGTGGAACGAAACGCTAGTGCACAGGTGTACGTAAAACTTAAGTTATACATCAACGGAGGTGGAAGTACGACACATACGACTATCGAGGAAAGGCCTTTGAAAAGACACGGTGGAGCATTTAAGCGACGATACTAATCCTGTCAGCGTGAAAACTATCGATCAGGAAGCGGCAGTTTGGCACGTGGTCCTGCAAATGACACGAATCACGCCAGGGAGAAGACGTATGTCTCTGCATTCCCCCTATTTCAGTTAACGACAAATACGCTATGTTCGACATTCCATGGTAATGTCACCTAACAACAGGTTATCACATGCAACCCCAGGTAAAGTCCTTAAATTCCTTTTTATTGAAATTTTGACTTTCACATTTACTGAGTAGATTTTCATATCTATACTCCTCTTAATGGTCATTGTATTACGATCATTTCTTTCATTATAGCGAACATTCATTTGCTCACTTCTTAAAAATTCATATGTTACGCATGCATCGTTTGTTACGCATGTGGTTTCGTTTCTAATAAGCGTTTCATCAAAGTTCAAATATTATTCCCTAAACTTAATTATTGAGTTGTGATTCGAATGACCCGCATTATTGTAATTGTTGTCTTCTTTGTTATTAAGTCAACACATTTTCTTGAAAATTCTTTTCTTTTCAAGTTACATACATGGTTTTTCGTTGTGACCATGCCGAAAGTTTTCTTGTCGATACATATATCTATTGCCGGATTGCGCTAAATCCAAGTTCAATTGTTTGAACTTGTCCATTACACATATTCACTTCAGAGAATCATATGATGTATTGGGAGCATCATATTCAAAATTCTTTTTTACAAGTGTTTCATTTGTTCCGAGTCGAAATAAACTTGTTTGGTATTCGACTCCATTAAATTGTTTGTTGACTTCGACACCTTGTGGTGGTGTTTTCACTTATTTGAAGCTTGCGCTAAACTCATTTACATATCTCATGCACGGATTTAAATATTTATTTATTGATTTGTTTTAAATCCGCTTTGAATTATCATATTAAAGCAGTATTAACACAATCGTGTGTTAAGACGATGGTACACAAAATTCATTGCATATTCCGGTGTACCTACTAACGGTTCTTTCAACATCGATCGAATATTTTACGATATTTATTGTTTCTTCATCTTCGATCGAAAACATTAATTCTTTGATGTTCCATCCTCAATAGAAAATCTTATGATGTCGTTTGAATCAAATTTTCAAATTTGCTTCATTGTACTTTCGCTTGACTTCAAACACGGTGAATTTGTTTGATCACCGCTATTATTGAATTGTTTCATTCATTGCGACACCTTGTGGCGTCGGTATGACTTGCAGCTTGCGCTGATCACGATCTAGCGTTCCATGCAAACTATTACATTTTAGATTGTTGATTCTACGTTCATCCAGTGGGTGTTATTGCTTCTAGAACTCATTTACACGTTGTAAACGTTCATATGGAACTCAATTGGTCGAAGTTCCTGTTCATTGTTGGGTCCCTGTTGACTTAGTCACACTAGTGACTGTATCTATACGACTTGTTTCCTTTGGCATCGATTTGCTGAAACACATTTATTGTAAACCATTGGGTTCTTATTGTTGAGGAATGTCATTAAATTCAGATGATTCGAATAAGTCTTGTTTCGATTACGTGGTCAGTCACTTTGTTATTATTCGGACTTACCTGCGAACAACACAATTCTGAGGAGATAACATAGTCTAAATTTCGAGGACGAAATTTCTGTAACAGGGGGAGAATGTGACAACCGGTGATTTACGGCTCTTAATTACGTGATTAACAAGTGATTAACGAAATAATAAATAGTGTTTACAGCGCAAATTAACTTAATTAGGCCTTTGGAGTGCCTAGGAACGCCTATCCGACCTTACAGTACGCGAACGGTGGTTTACAGAAAAACCTGTGAAACGTTAAACGACAACGGATTGAAATCGAACAGAATACTGACAACGCCGACAAATATTAAATTTTTACGCTATATTTAGCTCCGTAATAAAATTTTAGTAACTACAGTCGAAACCGGATCGAAAAACGGATTAAAGACGGCAACGATATAATTTTTCACGATTATTACTGTAATCGACAAAAGAACGCGACGAAAATGACTACCGGTATTATTCTACATAATTATCAAAACTAAAATTTTATATTATGACGTTCCGACAATTTCGGGTTTTGATAACGGGTCTCGTAGGAACTACGGACCGCTTAAACACGGGGATTGAGCTTGTGGGTCTTGGGCCCAAGCCCAAAACCCATAAACTAAGCCTACAACTAAATCTTAGCATAATCTTTACAAGATCTGTATAAGAGATCTTGTCTCAAATCCCTTGAGAATCCTACCAAAATCTCTACCAATCTTTCCATAATCTCTATAAGATCTTACAAGATCTCAACATTTCTCTATAAAACACCCATACCCTAACTCCATTACTACATCTCTCAAAACTCAACTCCACCCCTCTCTCACTCGAATACATATACAGAATACAAACAACCTTTTTACTTTCAAATACCCACACAAATCCTATCCATTTCTCACATTTACTCTCTCCCTCTCGATATTACTTACACAAACACACCAAGATCTGTCTTGCTTCTCTCTTGATGATTATCCAGCAACCACATCACACACAAAAGAAACCCCTGCTACACTTTTGCTCTCCCTCTCCCTTCTCGGTGAAACCCACAGCCGGCCGACGACCAGTACACCCCTCTGCTCCTTTCTGCTCCGGCGAATCAAGGCAGCGGCGGCGGTAGCAGTTTCCGACAGCAACCCCTCCCCCCCTCTCCGATTTCCGATTGACGACTGCCACCACCAGATGGTGGTGGCGAATGGCGGCGGGGCACGAAGAACGAGAGAGAGACAGGAGAAAGAACCGGTGGTGGTGCGGCTTCGAGAGAGAGAAAGAGGTGACGGAGCAAAAGAGGTGCCGGCCACCATACGCAGCGGCGGCCGACGGTGACAGGGGCGGTGGTGCGTCTACGGCTCGGGTCGGTTCAGAAAAAAAACTCGAGATGTGGCAGGTTAGTTGGTTCATAATATTCTAGATTTCAGTTTGGGATTTTCAGCGAAATTTTGGTTCGGGTTTCGTTGTGGTTTCGATTTGGTTCAGGCGACAAGAGGTGATGTTATGTTGAAGAAGATGAGGTTCATGTTCGGTTCAGGTGGGTGGTTCAACAGATTCGCTTCAGAATCAGCTCGGGTCAAGGGTCAGAGCTAGTCAGATTGACTCAACAGACGGGTTCGGGTTAACTAGTCAGCTCATTGTTCGGGTCAAGCGACTTGGTCAGACGGTCCGGTTTGGTTGACTCGGTCAAACCGAGTCAACTCGGTCAAACCTGGTCAACTCAGCGAGTCAACTCGGTCAACCCGGTTGACTCGGTCAACTCAGTTAACGGCTCGACGCAAGGATTGGTAAAGATTTTACGGCACGATTGTTTTGTTATTTTTATGGTTTTATATACGCGAAAACGAGCTTGAACCGAATAAAATCGACGAAATTATTAGTTAAAAATACTCGAATTATTATTTAGCTTGTTTATATAAATTGATTACATACATATACATTGTTGAAGCTTGATTGAATTTTGAAAAATAACGACAACTTGTGTTGTCGGGGGCGTCCAAAAACAGAGGAAACTCTGCCCGTTTTTCGAGAAAATCTAAAAACAAAACGCATTTTATTGAAAAACGACAACTAGCGGTAACAAACAACTTTTATGAAAGCCGATAACAAATATGTAATAACTTCCAACGACACTTTACAACTTTCGAAAAACGACCATCCGGAACAATTTTTGCGACAATAAATATAGTTCTTATATTTATTCTAAAACTTTGAAACCTCGTCAATTCTTTTATAAAAATAAAAATAATTTATGTATTTATATCAAATATCCAAATACGGATTTGTTTTATAATAATAAATATAGTTATATATTTATTTCCATTAACAACAACACGACTTCTTTTATAAGAATAAATATAATGTATATATTTATTTCAAAGTTCAAACGACACGAATTCGTTTTAGAAAAATAAATATAGTTGATATATTTATAACAAACAATACGACTTCTTTTATAAATAAATATAGTGTTATATATTTATTTCGGATATCAAACAACACGACGATTCTTTCATTAAAATAAATATAGTTTATATATTTATTTTAAATATCAAACGACTCGTATTCCTTTTATAAAAATAGATATAGCTTATCTATTTTCCAACAATGTGGATTCGCTTTTATAAAATAAATATAGTATGTATTTATGCAACGACTCGATGAAATCTTTATAGAATAAATATAACTTTTCATATTTATTTTATACGTCTAAACATCATATACGAATATTTTGGCAAAGATCATACGAAACGCGATATATAATACGAGTTTGTTATATATTATTTTCGTGTAAATATTCTTTTATACACGTACGACTTCTCGGGACGACAAGCCATCTTAACGATATATTTATATATTTTGATATAAATATTTATTTACTTTCAAATATCTCGAGAATCAAGTCTTTTCAAGACTTGTTAGTTATTGTCAACGATAAGCGATACTTATCAAATATGACATAATCGTTTCCATTGACTTAACAACTTAACCGTCGAATCATTCAGTTAACGATTCGGTAGAGCTCGATGACACGTAGTTTTAGTTACCTTTTTATTTAGAAACTTATTAGATATTCCGTGTTATGAATATTGTAAAATGCACGCTAGCGAGTCACGTCTTGGAAACGACACCACGAAGTCGTAATTAGCTAGCTTCGCACAAGGCAATTCAGGTGAGTTCATAACCCCCCACTTTTTACTGTTTTACATTTTTATAAATGTTTTCGGGGGTGGAAAGACATGCACGTTTTGCAAGGACATACAAAGTTTTGAACGAACGAAAACTCGTATTTCTAAATCATATTATGAATGGATTTCGAGGAACTCAATCGGTTTACGAATGGATTATACTAAATATACCGGTTTTTCAAAACAAATGCGTATTATCGAAATGTGAATGATTTTCATGACTAGGGATGGATCGTCTGGGGAGGTTCGGCCTTAGAGGCTGGGGAGGTTCGGCCTTAGAGGCTGGGGAGGTTCAGCCTTAGAGGCTGGGGTAAAATATATGTTACAATTATTTCAGACATTTTATACATGGTATGATTAGCTTAAGGAGGGTTTACTACTTAGATCATGTGAGTGGGTAGGAGGATACTTAAGGCCATTAATCCTCGTCGTAGGACCGAGGGACATGAGTGATAGATCTATTTGGGTGTAGCGAGCCCCATCCATGAGCCCGCAGAATGGGCCGTGTGGTGACTATGTCTTCCAACCGGAAGCCCGGTACGAAATCTGCTAGGTTTGAGTCTTCCTGCATCACTTCACACATACCAGTGGCTTTGCAACCCATTGGTGATCTCTTTTTCCTTATTGCTACATACCAGGGACATACATATTTACATAAGTACTTGATTTATACAAATTAAATACCATGTTTTATTACCAATTTCAAGGCATAGGATTATGCGGGCATGGAGTCAAAGTCAGGGTGGGCATTGACGGTTATACAAACTTTACAAATAGAAGTCTACAAATACATGGTTTTACGAACATAATGCGTTACAAATACAAAGTTTCCATATAACTTGGTAAGAAAATGATTTCTAAATTTGTTTCCTCAATATTATTTCACAAACTGGTTATTCAAAAGATTTATTTCAAATCTTTTACAAACAAACTATGAACTCGCTCAACTTTATGTTGACTTTTTCGCATGTTTCTTTCTCAGGTTGCTTTTCAAAGTTATGGCACGGTTGGAATAGGAGAACCATGAAGAGTCGAGTACTTAGTGGACGTTCATCTTCTAAACGTCTTAGCTTATTTGCTTCCGCTGTGCAATGAAGATACCAGTACAGTCACGCCAGCTCTGATAATTTCGGGGTGTGATACCTTCTCACAAAACTCTTTCTTCAAACCCTGAGGCTCTAATGCTTCCAACACAGACACATGCTGATTGGCCAAACGTGAAAGTGCAACTACATATGAGAAGGACATAATCTTTATAGCCTTCACAACATCCACAAAATCCTTCATCGAGTTAGGCTTGAAGGCACGAAGACTCTCCAAAGCTTCACCCTTCTCAGTATCATTAAAACCAACAACCAAGCCTGTGTGCCTACTATGTACCATCACTTCAAAATAAATCTCAGTAAGAGTAGCATTAAACTCCTTGTTATGAAAAAGATACGTGATTGCATGATGAACCCCACGCTCAGTGAGCCACTTCATTTCTCCAACTAACATCTCCACCTGTTGCCTCAGCTCTTTCATTAATGCATCATTGGCAAGCTTCTCCTTCTTAAACCTTGTAACACCTCGTAAAAATCGTGTTCAATTATGTGGAGACACGTGTCCTAAACCCTAAACGTGTAAAGGATTGATTTTGAAGGACTAAACTTGACAAACATTGAAAAGATGTATGCGGAGGGACTAAAAGTGTCAACATGCTAAACATATGCCTCTGATTGACCACACACGATGAACGTATTCTTGAACAAGTAAATATTCGAACATAAGAAGCCGTTGGTGAAAGAAATCGGAAGTTTATAAGACAAAGGGGTTAAACGTGTCAACATGTTAATTCTTACCTCTGAGTGACCTTTTAACGAACCGGGACTTCGTAATATTCAATTATACTCTTAAGAATGCGTGATAATAAAGTTACAAGGTTTCAGTACCATTTGGTAATGATTATAAAATATTTCAAGTATAAGGGTTAAAAGCGCCAACGAGAGAAACTAGTATCTTCGGGTATTCTACCGACGAACCGGGAGCCTTAGAATATTTATTCACACTCCCATGTATGCCCGACATCAGTTAGAGTTGGTATTTTACAAGCTTCAAGGCCCTAATTGAGATTATATAAGTTGAGGGGCCAAATATGTAATTTTTCAAAATCTGGTTCGCTGATCAAGCGGTTACGGACCATATGAGGTTCCTGCTTACGGTCCGTAAAGACTGTATCTGGGCGAATTTTTGCTTGTTCTCCACACATAAGCTGCCAAAACCCTTTCTTGGATTCAATGGGCTGCATGCTGGTTCATAGCTCATGTAGGGACACCTGGAGACATCTTAGAACACCATAGAACACCTGACTTGATCCAAAACATCCCTCCTCAACTATAAATAGAGGCATTGGGTTGCCTATTTTCCTTGCTCATTCAAAAACTTCCATCTCTCTCACTTGCTTAAGCTTTTTTTGAGCATTTCTAGAGGTTCCTGCTCAAAAAGGAAGCTCCCCTGAGTTTAAAGTTCGAGCTAGGACCCTTTGTAAGTGTCCTTAGCCACTCTAGTTCGGTTTTTATGCGTTTAAAGACCGAAAGTCAAAGTTGCTGCAAACCGGCTTTGACTTTCGGTTTAGACCTAAACGGTCCAGCCATTGTTCGAGGCGAATATGGCGACGTGATCGTAATTAGATAGGTGTTAATCTCTCAAAAGGGCACCTCCTAATTATCATGTTTACTTAGTTAATTGTCGGGTCAAAGTAATTAAATAAAAAGTCAAACTAGTCAGATTTTATAATAAAAATCAAATCTGATAATGTAGAAGTTATAAAACATATTTTGTCACTTTAATAACTTGGTAAACATTATTAGAACATGTCTAAACATGTTCAACCCGACAATTCTAAGTTTAAGCTCGGTTCCCAACCGAAAGTCGCAAAAGCTTGACCTTTGCTTTGACTTTCAGTTCTGACCCGAATTAGCTTAATTCCTTTATGTATTAAGGTTCCATTGTTGTCACACCCCCAAATTCCACCATGCGGAGTATCACCGCTTGGAGGCGTGACATGACCAGGATCGAGCCACCAATCATATTGAACAACGTATTTAAGTAAATAAAACCAACCATAATACAATTGGTGACCAAAAGGGAGTTAACCAAGTTCAATTTAAACAGCGGAAGCATAAGACGTTAAACCAAAACATAAGTTCGTAGCTCATAAGTTTAAAGACCCAAAACATAAGTTTCATAAATTCATAAAGTTTATTTATTGAGTACGGGACATAACAGTTCGCATCCCACAACGACCACCTCCATGTGCAAGCCCCATAGCATCTAGCGACCTGCAAAGCATGTAACAACGAGTCAACAACAAAGTTGAGTGAGTTCACGGTTGGTTGTCCATTTTAGAGTTATTTCAAAAAAACGTAGCTTAATCTTAATCAGCTATCCAGCCGTGGGGGTTACCCCGTAGTTCGAAAACGTTTATCACTTAACCATCCCATGTCCACCTTCCCTGGCTATCCAGCCCGACACTCCGGCCGTGGGGGCTACCCCATTATTTAAACTACCAGACTCATTTATCATATCGACTACAAACGAAAATTACTTGTGCCCTAGCATCGGTGTCTATCATCACCGACGTGCCATAGTCCATTAGTACACGCCCGTCCGACTGGCATGGTATGAGATTTGTTAAACCTAATAGCGCTATTAACTAATGACCCGCTCGCCAAAGCCTTGGCGATTAAGTCGATATAAAGGGAGGGACTTCGCTGATAGAGTTCTAGTCCAGTAAGTCTAATTTCGTCCCAAAAGGACAAGGAATTCTCATTCCTGAACGCGTCCCAAGGACGAGGAATCCCTATTCCTGAACCCATTCCCATTCCCACCGGGAATTTCCATGCTTTGTAGAAAACTGTGAACTCACCTCGGTTTGCTCGGTTAGGCTCTCAAAAATAGCTAACAGTCAGGGTCGGTCAATCACATCCTAATATGATTACCAGTTAGTCATTTAGTGGTTTCAAATAGAGCACAAAGTTCCTACACGTATCTACTACATAACATGCATTCACTTTAATAGTTCACGCTCATATAAACATTCCACCTATAGCTACTCAAGAACAAGCATACGATATTGCACATATTACTTTCATTGACATATAACATGTTAGATCATCCTCAAACAACATACTCGACATTTAGACACGCAATTTACTACTTAAGTCATTTCAGCTTTAATATCCAAAACTGTGTTGTTTTCGGGCATTTTAATAAAATAGTTATCATACTCCAAAAATTCCCAAATTTTCACAAAAGGTGCTAAACTATCCAAATATTACTGTGTAAAAATCTAGGGATCCGATTCATTACCAACATTTTATAAAAAAATCATTTACCGGACTGCAATCAGATTCATTACTTTCTGACTGCAATCCACGGAATAATTTATTAAAAATTCATCGGAAGTCCGATTTACGAAATTCCAGTGGGAGATTTACAACGACATCAGTGTCCATCAGCAATACAAATTTCATGACCTAGTTCTACACAGATTTCAAGTTATGGCGAAAAACATAACACATATTTTCTGCAGTAAAAACGCAGCTTAAGCTGCTGTCCAAAAACAGACCTTTGAAAATAGTAAACGAAGTCCAAAAATTATGATTCCAGTGCCATTAGAACCGTATTTCGAAATAGTACGTGATAGACTCAAGAAAATCAGTTTTTCGCTAAATATTGACCTGTTTACAGCCAACTGAAGTTGGCTGTAAAAGCTTGGACAGAAGCTGTTTTCAGCTTTTAGCTTTCTAACTCGTGTTCGATTGATTCCGTTAACATGTTTAGTGATCACAATGACGTCAAACATCAATATTAACCAGAAAATCATCAGGTAATCAACAAGAATCAAAACAACTTCATATTAACATCACTTCATCATATTTCAACAATGTTTCATCATTAAGTTAGCTCTATGTTCAAGACTTTTGCATATGATCTTCTAGTGTTCTTAAGTTTTCATAATAACTATTAATCACTTAAATAACATGAAAAATGAACGGATCTAAGTTCTTACCACTAGTTCAAGACTAGGAAAGTTCAAGTGAAGAAATGTGGTGGATAAAAGGAGATGAGAGTGGTCCTTCAACTTCCGAACACACCGAGCTTCGTTGTATGATCTCTAAAACCCTTGGATGCTCTTAGAATGGTTGAAAATGATCAAGTGATGGTG